>NC_086083.1:17049228-17362800 GCF_948474715.1 Cydia amplana
GCGATCGTCACGACTTGACCTATCCTCCGATCGATGGCACAACGCAACTCCGTGCAGCGCTCTCACACAATTTTCTAATTTCAGACTTTTCTAATTTCAGACAATTTTAACATTCGGCCTTTGCAGAGCTTTATTGAATAACCCCTGACTCGTTTTGACAAGAGCAATCAACACAATCAAAATAATAAGAACTCTCCTTCGGTAACAAGACAACATATGAAAAAAAATGCACCTTCCTTTCCAACAGAAACACATGCACGCTTTGTATCCAATTCGAACGTTATCCCAGTGAAATAGGTCACGGTCAGTCTTTTGTTTTTGTCAAACGAATGCATCTTCTACAATAGCTTTTGCTTTGTCGAGTGTACTATCTGGCATTATGCGCTGTAGCGACCATTCATACGTGGTCTGGCCTGACATTTGCACGTCCTGATAACTATTTTTAAGATGCGGTTGACAGCCCGTGAGCCCTGATGGCGGATCAAAGATGATGCCTAAGACTTTGATAATATTTTTAGTGGGACAAGTAGCGTATTCTAAAAGAGGCCTTTACTTAACATTATAGAGGTATAAGAAACTGAAATTATGTTATTTTTATTGTTGGTTCTTTTGTAGTGAGCTTAGATAGAAAGAACTTTTTATCACTCACTCTAATAGGATACATTTAGGCTTACGTTTCTTATTTTACGAACTCTTTAGAGGCTGATACGAAATTTACGGTAAAAATAAAACAAATAACAATAAAAGTTAAGATTTTAGATAAACATAATATGGAACTTTGCCAAAAATATTAAATATAGGTACCTACCTAATATAGGATCACGTACGATTCGATATCATCGACCTTAACTAGCTTATTTAGAACCAATATAAATGGCTTCCATCAAATTTATTGATGATTTCACTAACGTCAAAAGTGTACTCGTATAGAACGCGCGTTGTTCAGCATTTGCTTTTAGTAAAGTGATAGCAACAAATACAAATAGCCACCATAGATTGCCGGGTGTTAGCTGAAGAATCGTTAAACGCGTTCCAAGACTATAAACTCTTTATTAGCTGCACTCTTTACCGTTAGTTCACTGCTTGATAAGCTATCAAAAAACAAAAACCGGCCAAGTGCGAGTCGGACTCGCGCACGGAGGGTTCCGCACCATCAACAAAAAATAGAGCAAAACAAGCAAATAAATAAGCAAAAAAACGGTCACCCATCCAAGTACTGACCCCGCCCGACGTTGCTTAACTTCGGTCAAAAATCAAGTTTGTTGTATGGGAGCCCCACTTAAATCTTTATTTTATTCTGTTTTTAGTATTTGTTGTTATAGCGGCAACAGAAATACATCATCTGTGAAAATTTCAACTGTCTTGCTATCACGGTTCGTGAGATACAGCCTGGTGACAGACGGACGGACGGACAGCGGAGTCTTAGTAATAGGGTCCCGTGTTTACCCTTAGGGTACGGAACCCTAAAAACATAAAAATATTCTCAAGACCACTTTTCCATTCTGAAGTTTAACCGGAAATTCTTGAGGACTTCATTTATAGTCTGTTTCTGTACTGTATTCAGCTGTTTCATCAAAATCTAACCTCACAGGACGACACGTAAAATGCATGCATAATCTTAGCCAACTTTTAATGTATACAGTTTGTAAAATGCGACATGCATAATGTCAAGCTTTGCGTCACCGAGAGCCAAGAAAAGTAGAATTCTTCCTATGTGCTTACAACTTGAACCTGGAAGCGGCATTTGAACTTGAAAATGGGCTTTTGATTGGGTACCTACTTTTTTCAGTATAGCTCACTTTCACTAATACACAGTTCGAGCGCGGGAGTAGCATCGCGGGTAATATCAAAATCATATTCTAAAGGTCAAATGCTGGAGTTAGTCAGTATAGTATGGTATAGTGTAGACATTTTTCGTATTTAAAGGACATGCAAGCACAGTTGTGCAAAATGCGCACACTTTGATGAAACTATATACTTTCGTGAGCTCAAATTTTCACACTAATGGTTTATAGACTGATGTTGTAATGTTGTTCCAGATGCGTTGGTGTGTAGCGGCGCTGTGGTTGTGGGCGCTGGCGACGACGCTGCTGACTACGCTGGCGGCGGCCGCGCCCGACGCCCATCCTGATTCAACACAGGTAGGCTGTAGTCAGACTGGCAGCGTCCGTAGTTAACATAGTAACGTTGGGAAAAGTGAAGGAGTGACAGTGAGCGTGAAATTTGACATGATTACGACACGGATCTTGTAACTTCGATTTTTGTTCGCCGTGCGCGCTCATTCTTTCTTCCGTGACCGTAACTCTTAAGTAGAGTTTGTTCACGAATAATTAATAAATATGATAGTAGCTGAGTGCGTGGTTACAATCTACTCCCAATTTTCCGCTCATAATTGAGAAATTCTGTGGCAGTCCGAAACTTCATAAAATACGAAACCAATCAACAATGCTAATTCTCAGTTAGTATTACTTACTTAGATAGTATTCAAATAAAACGTAGAAGTAGAAAGCGTAGAAACTCAACGGCTAGAAACGTTCAAGTAGCTTTAAGAACCTGAGTGAGGTGTAATTTATTACACATTATTTATGAGCTTTAGCTCATCAGAGCCCTTTGCCAACGGACAGGAAGTGGATCGATCCGAATACAATGAAATTTCGAACCTTACATCCTCATTGTAGGTATTGATTGGAGACATTCAAATTTCAATTTCAATACAAGGATTTTCTTATCAAATTTTAATTAAATAACCATTAATTACTTTTACATTATACGACATTTATTTCATGAGATTGTGTCAGATTTTTCACAGATTTTCCGTAGTACAGTCAGCTGCAGAAGTTACTAAATGACCGAGGTATTCAAAATGAACTTAACGCAACTTTGATTTAAGAGAATCAGAGTGTGCAAGTTATTTTGAACGCGACGCCCGCTTACTTTCGCTGTTGACTGTACTAGATATTAACGTAAATGCCCCAATGTCAATTCCAAGCAATAGATGTGACTAACGTTGGTAAACTATTGGAATTAGCCTTTCAAACACAAGGACGGTTGCCTTATAAGTAGCTGACTTTACATTACTGTTCTATGCATATGTTATGTTTAGTAGAAGCCGACTAAACACTTGCCTTGTGCCACATTCTTCCAGTATCAATAATGTACGGGTATTAATTAGGTACTTAGAATTATTAACACCACATAGAGACCACCACATAGAATTATTAACACCACATAGTATTTGAATGACTGACACATACAATATGCACACAAAAAAGTAAAATTAAGTTGACTAGGCAATAGGCATAGATCAGGCTTCTTACCACATCGAAAGTATATAAACAAGCTTACAGACCGGCTGGTCTCCCCTGCATCTCCAGGAAGGCTCTTAAACACCACAATAGGTTAAGGACATGCACTAAATTATACGACTTTTTGTTTAACTCCTCGATTTAAGTATCTAGGCACGGAAAGGTTCAAATTAAATCTGAGGAGTGTCGGTTGTTTGCGTAATGACTTAATTGCAAATGCCGCGGCCCTATTTGACTTGTCAGAGTGACAGCCGTGCCGTAGTAGGAATTGATACCTTGGGCCCGATTCGGATTTTGAAATAGACATCTATTAGATATCTTTTAGACATCACCAAGATACGATAACGATATGTTTCAGATCTAACCTGTCAAATTTGACATTTGCGCGATTCTGGAGATACTCGTGAACGATTTTCACAAGATATGATTAGCTTAGTGATCCAATTCACATCTAATAGATATCTAACTCTATCTAACGTAAAAGTGACATTTGTTGCCCGCGCTGCAAAAGAAAACTAGTTGAAATCTAAACTAACGTATCTAGAATGGATCTAGTACGTGTCGTCTCTTGTATATCTTGAAGTTCGAATACGGCAGTAAGTCGTACATGTAGTAGTCGAGTCAAATGGGTCCACTGAAATGTTTCACTGCTACACAGTGCTATGAGTGCTACGCCGTAGCCCATAGCGGGCCGGTTGTTATTTCGTTTGCCCAAGTTGGATAAAATTGGATCATATGTAGAATTTTTTTTTTAATTTGACAGTTTCGTACATATTCGTAAAATAAATAGTTTATACGATAGAAGACATGACTAGTAGTTACCGACAAAATAACATTTAAGTTTTGCCTGTCAATGGATTAACTACGAGTATGGGGGTTCGCGAGGTCTACAGCTCACAGAGATCATTTCAATATATACATACATTAAACAACTAAACTGCTAATTTTCAATTTTTTAAATCTCATTATGCATTCTATTTCAGGTTTTTGCTTTGATAATCCCAAATAAAACTAAAAGCTTCTCGTAATTGCATTTTCATTATGCTTAAATTGAAGAATAAAGACTTTCACTTTCTTTTTTACTTTAAACGGATCCCTTTTTTATAGAAAAACCGATACACAAAATAAGTTGTTTACTTGCTCTTGAATGTTCTCCTTAATCCGGAATGAGGGCAATGGACTGTCATATACATAATAATGAAGCCTAACATCTAGATTTAGTTTAAACTAGTGTTTACGCCTAATCTCCGGAATCCAGAGTCTTAAGTAACTGTGGGATCTTATGTATATAAAATGTTATTGCTTGAGTTTGAGTAAGTCTAAATGTCTGCATGGAAAACTTAGTTAATAATTGGGGTTACCAACATGGCCGGCGAGACTATTCGACTCCTCAGACTGACAAGCAGTGACACGACTGCCATACCAAATTTTCGTAATTTGTAATAGGTACTAAAGTGGACTATGTTAGCGTTGTAATGACCTGTAATTATTGCACCTTTATCGGTTTATTTTAAAGGTAACCTTTGTTTTTTACTAACTTCAAAAAAAATTAGTAATAAAATGTAAATAGAGTTCCAATAGTTAACAGAACACCGATGCATTATCCCGTGCCGCTAAGACCCAAGCTCGAAGCAAAGAATGTGGAAGCTATTAAAAGTTGAATCAACAGTTGTTGTCGCGGCGACAAAAGCGAACAAGCTGAGCCGAAGCTGTGAAGCGAACGAGGGCGGGCTCGAGGTGTGACCAGAGTGACAGCGGATACAAAATGTTGTTATGTGGTCACCAAAATATATTTATTACTTTGTTTCACAAACACACTCAAAACACGCCACTTTTTATCTAAGTACGCATAAACACATGTCATTGCTATTTAAAAGACACGAAAAAGTCAGCAGGATTTGTTGCAAACAAGTTAGGTACGTACCTGATATTTTATACAAGGTATAATTCGCTGTGCGCATCAATGTAGAGCCGTCCTGGCGCATTTTTACTATCTGACAAATACAGTTTGAAAATGTCTCATGATAGTCTATGTCACCAGTGACACCAGCGACTATGTCACCAGCCTGCAATTTTCAGTATTCTGCCGGGCCAAAAAAACGTACGTTGTCACCTTATTCTCGGTACTATTGTATTGACGTGAATTTCACACCCCATACATAGGTTTTTGGGCTTTTCTATGTACCTACCGGGTAAAAAGTAACAAAAAAGGCGGTAAAACGGCCCGCTGTCACCGGTACCTCGCCCTATCCGCAACACAATTAACATTCCTCGCCACCACTTTAATAGAATAATAAAACACGTAGTTTTACTCCGCGGCAACTAGGGTGACCAGACATCCCAAATTTCTCGGCTTGTCCCCATTTCGGAATTGGCCACGACCCGAAATTCGGGGAATCTAATTCGGAAAACAATATATATTATCCCAAATTTTGATGTTTAAAAAAATAATAATTTATTAATAAAAAAATAGTAGGTAAATACATAAATAATTATCTCAATTAGGTACGTATTCCTCAAATGGGCAAATATATGAGTAGCGGTATCAAGTTGTAAATATTTTAATGTAGATTTCATACAAGTACGACCTAATTATTACTCGCATTTAACCGAGTCTCGAATTTGGAATGTGGTTGTCCCATAAAATAGGATCATTTTATCCACGAATTAAGGATGACTCACGCTAGACCAGGCCGTGTCCGGGCCGAGACGTCCGACATGTTATTTTCTATGATGGCTGATCGGTGATCACGTGGTGCTTTCCATAGAACACGAAGCGCCGGAAGCTCAGTCTCGGCGTCTACCCGATCTAGCACGAGTCATCCTTTATTCTATTACATCCTTTATTTTTACTTCTGTCAACAAAAGGGTTTCACAGCGTTTATCTGTACAATTATGGTCCAATTGTAGAATAAATAATACCCTTCGGCCGCCTGACATCAATTATGTTCATACAAAAACTTAAAAATCTTGGAAAAACTATAGATTTTTGGCCTGACATAGCGGGGTCAAGTTTGTTACATTTTAGTTCCTCAATTACCTGCTACCAGGAATACGTCTAGTACCAGTTCCTGTATAACGTGTACATTACATTATTAGTATGATAAGAAAGTCTTTGCTGGTTTTATAAAAAAAATTATAAACCAAAAAATGTTCAATCGTAACTGGTTACGCATAAGAAGAAAATAGGTTTTAATCACAACCAGTTTCGCACAAGACCGAAAAAGTTTTCCATCGCAACTGGTTATGGAGTTCCGGTTGCGTAGGCGGCCGAAGGGAAATAATAATAACAATTAGGAAACCTGGTGACCCTACCCGCAACCAGCGGCTTCGATGCTTCGATTGACTCGCCTTTGTCTTTGCACTACGAGTAGCACTGGAAATGTTTTCCAGCTTTTGTGTGAAATGAAAAGGTTTGAGACAATGCAAATTACTGTGCAATGTTTCTTTAAAATAAGTTTTGCTTAAGGTGTGTGCATTTTAGATACACTTCTTGTTCTACACATTACATTTACAGGTCGCTGCGGCAGAGGCGGCTGGTAGCTATGTATTATGGGTGTTCACTCACAATAAAAAACAAAAACTAAACCTACACATTCAATTAACCGCCGCAAAGTACCTAGATGTCGGTTTCCGTCCACCCGGTCATTGAACTCTCTCATAGATTTTCGGTACCTATTACGAATATCTTGACGACCGATAGACGCCAACTGCAGTTCATTGTACAAATGGATATAATGTTTTTATTTAAATTTTATGGAAAGATGTACTAAATTGTTAACACACCTGTTTCGGTCCAAACAAACTCACCGCACAGCCGTCACCCGCGCCCGCGCCAAACACAAAACGTATAGGTAACACGAAAAACAAAATAAGCTAGTTACTTTTATCACATTCACACAACACAACCACGGTGTTTATTGATCTGATTTAAAAAATATATAAGTTTTTGCTTTTGACTAACATTGCTACGAAAGTTCAAGGTCGTCCATAATTTAACTCGAGTCGATTTTGTAAACTTTTTCACATTCTCACGTTAAATTCATTCATTTTTAAACACCTCACAACAAACAAATTATGTGCTTTTTCATTATTTAGAATGAAAAAAAGACAAAATTGCATTCCCGCACATACTTTAAAATTGACTAAAGTTTGTTTAGAAACAAGTGACAACAATATCAACATGGCGCGCGGGATGCGCGCACAGATCAACCGGGCTCGGAGCGCCGCACCAATTTTGCCTCTTCCCTAATAGAAAATATTCTGTTTCACGCGCGGAGTTGTATCGAAGCTTCTCTTTCGCTCTTATTGAATTTCCTATTGATCGAATGTACTAAATCTTTTTCCATAGGAGCGCAATCCAAAGCGCTCCGCTTCGCGCGTTACCTTTGATTTCTATGAAATTATAGGAGTACGCCGTGTAGGTAGTGGTGAGCTGTCTATAAACTTAAGTATAATGAATAAAGGTTATTATTTAATTGGTATTGAGTTTTTTACGATCGATCTTAAATAGTAATATATTAAATAAGTACCATAATTTCATTTTGATTATTTATGGGAGTGCACCGCACAAGCGCTCCTTAACCCTTAAATACATGATTTTTTCTTTTTGCCCGAAATTAATATATGTATCACATAATTGTTTGCCGTTTCTAGGAAAAATAGTAAAAAAAATGATATCATCGATTTTCACTGCGAAATCAGTGTTAAAAGTTGCATAGTCTAAATCATATTTTTGGAAATATAAAGCTATTAGTAAGGGGTATAGGAAAAATCTTAACTGCCAACAGAAAGGTACACTATTTGTGATGTTTCTATGATAAAGTTTGTAAATATAAAATAATTACAAACCCCGAAAAATCTGCCCAAAATCACATACTAAAAATCATCAGCTTCCAGGTTTTTCCAAGTTTTCCGACATTTTGTCTATAAACAAATGTAACTTTTATAAATTAAAATACTGCGTAAATTTATGTAATAATTCGGAAAATTTATTAGTTTTACTATTGAAATAATATACAAGAACAAATAGAATTTGTTTAATAATGCATAACATTTGATGTTTATGTTGTGTGTATAAATGCATCACCATGCATTTAAGGGTTAAGGCGGGCCGCGCCTGCGCTGCGGTAATGCTATAGTAAAACTTGAAATCAACTAAAGGGTAATAACATTATCTTTGTAGGCCACGATAATATCCGGCCGTCCATTAGAAAGGTCATCTTTGACGTAACTCTATTTAAAACATACAAGAAAAAGACATAATGTAATTTATTCAAGAAAAAACTCTAGTATATAGTAAGAAATCCACAACGCAGGCTTCGTCCGGTGGCCACAAATGCAAATCAGCAACATGCTTCGTCCCAAACACAACAAGGATGATATCCGCAACAGGCTTCGTCATTCTAAAATCTAAGTTAAACAATATAACCGTCACGAATCGTACCATATTTAAAATACTACACAGGTTAATACTCTATGTCACCTATTCCTTAGTTTAAGGCCTGAGTGGACGCTCGAAGCGGAGCGTTCGGCGGGGCGTGCAGCGTGGCGTCGGGCTCACGCGTGATGTGAGTAGCGTGCACTAAGGCCGCTCCTATACGCTTGCATTTGTTTAACATGCACGCCGCACGCCCCGCCCCGCTGCAAGCCCAACAAGAGCGTCCACTCAGGCCTTACACTTAGTCTGACAACCTTCGCGTTTTACATTAACACCATTCATTCGTTACATTCTAACGTTTCTTTTATTTTTCCAGGTGGACGGCGACGTAGAACTAACAGAAGAGGAAAAGCGTGCCTGGCAGAGTCTGCACGGCGGCTGGGGAAAACGGGGCTGGCAGGACCTCAACTCAGCGTGGGGCAAAAGAGCTTGGCAGGACCTCAACTCCGCCTGGGGCAAGCGCGCCTGGCAAGATCTCAACTCAGCTTGGGGCAAACGAGGGTGGCAAGACTTAAACTCCGCCTGGGGAAAACGCGGCTGGCAGGATTTGAATTCTGCCTGGGGTAAACGCGCCTGGGTTGATATGAACCAGCCGTGGGGCAAGCGGGCATGGCAAGATCTGAATTCCGCTTGGGGCAAACGCGCTTGGCAAGATTTGAACTCTGCTTGGGGCAAGCGGGGATGGCAGGACATGAGCTCGGCGTGGGGAAAGAGGGCACCGGTTAGTATGATACATTTACTATTATTTGTGTACAATGATTGATTGTATATGACATTTTTAGGAATTGTAGGAAGTGGCAATGAGGCCTGAATTTTGATTTTGTTTATCCTTCAATATTAGGTATATATCTAATAGATGACTTTGAAAATACATCTTAGTAAAACATGTCGGTGTTGGCAGGAAAAATGGGCAAACTTCCACGGGTCGTGGGGCAAGCGATCAGGGCCCGAGACCGACTACGAGGACTTCGACGTTGAGCAACTAGTGCCGGCACAGCAGGTCAGCTCTTGATCAATTTATAATTCGTTCTTATGACCCACTATTGTGTAGTATTTTAGTATCAAGACTATACTATAAAAAATAAAAGTTCATAATAAAACAGCCTTCCAACCGCTGACGAGAAAAAAAAGAGTCACAATTTTTCCATTACAAGAAACTGCAATCGATATAATATGTATTTAGATCTCGTACGAGTATCAACTTAATATTCTAACTCTAACTATCCATTAATTATCAATTAAACACACTTCGAGAGAATTTAATCTACACTATCGAAGCGGTCGAACCTCTCAGCATTAGCGTCGAGTAATTCGCTCGAAGTGTTAATTCAGTCTTCTGCCTTTGGCCCTGGGCAGCCCCACTAATGAATTTTCTCGTTGAATACATAGATCGACAGCAGCGAACACATGGAAGCCCCGGAGAAGAAGGCCTGGCAGGCGCTGCACGGCGCGTGGGGCAAACGGCCCGTCAAGCAGCCAATCACGAACAGCGGTACGTAGTGCTTTCTCGCTTGCTATCACCCTGTCCCTCTTACAAGCTCTGTACAGACTGTGTAGTTCGAATATCTAACACGGTACTTCTCATGCCACTGCCATTGCCACTCGCGCTGCCCGGCGGTCCCCAAAATGGCGGTTTTTTGTGCGGAAGTCAAAAAACCGGCAGCGCGAGCGGCAGTGCGTATTCATATTCTGCTCCGTCGCTCGTTACTCGCCGAGCCGAGCGCCTGGAGGAAAAAGTCGGGTGTTGTTCGTTTTCTTAAGATCGGCAAAAATGCCGGAATGGAGCAATGAGTTTAATTTTTTGCTCCTATTACCGGCCACACCCGGTATAATAAGTATACAAAATACTTATATACTTAATTATTAAAAAAAAATAGGTACTTACAAAGTTCTATTACGTTAGACATCATCCACCATCGTCTACGACGAACTTTCTTTTTTTGTATTCAATATCTTTTTAAATATCGAACATAATTTGCGTATCGCAAAAAGACAGCGCGGCCGCTGTAATTATTCCGACGTCTGCCATTGCCGAAAGTTGAAAGCGAAGTGAGTGGTATGGCAGTATGTAATCACACACTCCTCTCGATACTGCTGCAGCAGTATTTAGGGAATTATTGCCGGCAGCGCGAGGGGCAGCGGAAGGGGCTGAATGTAAATGAGGTATTAAGATTCACCTTTAGATGTTTCCCCTGGGGCAAGGCGTCCATACGGTTGTCACGAGACAAATTTAAATAGGGGTAAGGAAACAAAATTTATATAGCGGTGACTTAGTAAATACGCATAGGACCATAAGATGCTGAGGGTGAGAAGCCAGTCAAGTAGTCAATGACAAACTGCTATAAATGGAGCTCCCTCGCTTACTCTATCACTCTCTTACAGACCTCTCACACCTCTAGTAGTAATTTCCTCCAGAGTATATGGAGTAAAGTGGCCGATATAGTCAATTAGTGAATAGAATTGAATAGATCGTCCTTAGGAATATAGTTAGATAGCTAGAGGTATCTCCTTCTGCATCACTGTTCTACAGAGTTCACCTGTGAGGATATTTTGAGTCTTGGTGACTCACTTTCGTTCTCGATCTTTAGTTTAAGTCGACGTTATAGTCAAACCCGACGTGCCGCGTCGCGTGTAAGATAACAGTGTGGAAACTTTACTCATCTGCCACTTACACGCCTCTTAAACTCCTTGTTGGGATCTTGAGCGGTAAATACCTACATAATAAACAAGGAAAATAGAATAACGGTGGTGTAGGATTGTAGTCGCAAAACTTTATTATGAAACAATTAATATGAAAATATTCAGATATTTGATAATGTTACATTCTTTAACTTAAAACATTTAACGTATAAATCATAAGAAATTATTTATCGCAAAGTCCCTATTTTTATTTATAAACGGAGTAAAAGTACTAACAATCAATATGGTAGCTTAATGGAAACTTATCCAACTATAGGGGCTAGGGGTTAGCAACCTTTCACGAAATAGATCAGCCACTGAGCATGCACGTCGGTTTTAGAGCCAAATGGTCCTCTGTCCGCCGTAGAGTCACATTTAGGTATTGAAATAGTTTTGGATTTAGCATATTCGTACTTACTTAACATATTCTATTCGTCATTTATGTCACCGACGTCATTTTCTTTTACAAACACACTTTGTATTACAAACACAATAATAAACATTTTTAATCTGTAAACTTTTTTATATTAGACACCCAGTAGAAATAGTCAGAAATGTCCATAGAAGGTGACAAGTTTTTATCGCTGTTGAGTGAAGATGTACAACTAGACTCTGTTAGGGCAGTATTTCCTAAATCTTTCGTCTCTACTCCTTTTTGTTCCACTATTCGATCACTTCTAATTATCTCCAACGTTTGCCCTTAGCTTTGAGTTCCTTCAAAATGTATTAATTCACAGTTTCCACTGGAGTGCTTCCCTAGATGAGTGAGCGCGGCAAAATGGCGTAAAACCTTGTGTGAATCGCTAATATTTACCTTCAATTTAAAATAATGGGAAAAAGTTACTGATTCTAATAGATTATGTAAGTACATTACGATCAAAAGACCTGTTATTTTTCAATTTTAGTTTTTTAGCATGTCACTAAACTGAGACATTTCTTCTATCATCTAAATAAATCGTTTTCAAAAAACGTTACTTAAATATTGTAGCTTCATAAAATGTTTGAATTAGAACTCTTTTTATATTTACTGTAATATTTAATCTTTGATTTGATTTTATATATTTGCTTATAAATTTAATCTGGCACAATTGACTATTTGAAGTGTTTAAAAACAAACAGAATACACTTTCCTCAAGCGAATTACTTCACCCGATTAAACAGGACAATTTTCACGAAAATTATTTATAGCTATTTTACTCTGTTTATCAACAAGGTATTTTTAGACGTTAGAAAAAAAAACATTTTAGGGGGATCCTAAACTGTAATCAAGCGAACATTTCGGAGACGATTTTCCGGATAATTTTAACAGCCGGATGGTTGAGCAGCTATTTCGGTTACGAATGAGATTTGTTGAAGTGGTCTAATAGTAGCGCGTAAGCGGGAGAGCCAAGGAGGCCGATTCAGATTTTAATTTATTTCTGTAACTAACCTCATGATCTGTTATAACTGGTTATAACGATGTGTAATAGGACAGTAAAGACCCCTCTAAGCTACATGATTCCAACGGCCTTTTTCTGCCACAGCCGCACCGCCGTAGGCAGGGCGTTTGATCTCTCACCCTAAAGTTGCCGTCAATAGAACTTACAAACTATGTAAACAAACAATGTAACTTTGTTTTGTGACTGTTTCTCCTTGAATTTTCACACTACCCCATCAAACACAATTCAAACTATACACATATACACTATTGAAACGGTCCGTTCCATAAAATACATAAATATATAACTGTATCTTGGATATTTAATTAAAAGTTTAGAATGGTTTCATAAGTTAGGTTATTAACCTGATGGAATGACGTTTTTGTTTCTTTTAAATTCTACAATTGTCTATGATGGGTAGTGTTGTGACTAAAGTTTGTGATATGAACCCGTTACACACTACCCAACTCACGCTCTGTACCTACCGCCGCGGTTGTAAAATACATCAATACATCATTCTTAGCTACCAATTTGTCTTCTGATCGTGATTAAACAAATTAAAAATAAGTAACTACTTGTTTTTTAATTTTGATATTTTATTACTCGATATGGTTTGACATTAGTAAAGTAGTAAGTATGAGTCTTGCCCATCACTAGTAAATTCATCATTCAGAGACAATATGGCGGTTTGTTTACATAGTTTGCAAGTTCTAATGACGTCGACTTTAGACACTAAATTGGTCGCGTACTGTGCGGTCTGGCCAGCCACATTAGGGCTCACGCTAGACAACGTCCATAATATTTATTTAGGGTCGCCGTCATCGAAAACGATGAGGAGGACTATATGCATGTAGTTAAAGCATCGGCGACGCGCATGTAATATTTATTAATATACCCCTGGATTTACAGGTGTTCATCCAAAGCCTACGGTTACCGCTTACCATCAGGCTGTAAGCTCGTTTACCAAAGATGTACCTAGTATAAAACCGAGCTTTCAACTCACCTTTACTGAGCAGGCTGTTGGAATGTGACCTCTGATTCGATTTCCCGCGGGTTTGGCCTCTGGCCGCTGTGGGATATTTAACGTCTTAAACGTACGCGTCAATTGGGGGCAGTTTTTAGGCGCCCGGGGCCTTTAAACTTTACTAATAGATCTCATTTAGAAATTAATGGCTGCTTATATCTGCCCCATAACGCATTATCATCCGTAACTGATATGGCTAGGGAAGGGAAGCAATCTAGTTAGTTCGTACATGTATTTTGATTTGAAAGAGGGTTAGGCTCTCAAATTATCAGGAGCCCCAGAAATATATCAAATTTAACTTAGAGACAAACACGCATACATCAGATTGTTTAATTTTATCCAGTCCGTCGGTGTACATAATATTGTCTTCGGTTACCGCGATAGTTACTCATGAAATAAAACTATTAAAATGGATTATATCGCGTATATTAAATTTATTCTACCCACTTACAAAATAATGAACCATCATAAACTATAAATTCTAAGGCCAGTTATACATGCAAAATTGGTTCATAAGGCTAGTTTTACATTACAACTATTTTCAAGTCAATATAAAAATACGCGTTGAAGCTACGTCGGTTCTAACCCTACACCACTGACCCGAGAAGATTTAATTCCCTCCTAAATTGTAGGAGGGTTTCCCACTATGGGACCGGCCAGAAACTCGGCGGGGCACATCTTTTCAAAACATTACATCTTATAATTAACATGCATTAAATTAAAATACATTTGAATTTATTTGAAAATGAAAACTAATAATAATACTACTATACTAAGAATGTCCAGCATCATCGGACACACAACCACCCGACCACGAACCACCACCACGAATGCTGAAGGGTTCGAAACGTCGGGATGTAGAATAAATTTAATATATGCGATATAATCCGTTTTAATAGTTTTCATAATTTTATCCACCTAAATTGATGAAATACTTTTAATCAAAGCTTCAGTATTTACACTGTTGAATGAAGTGAGCGCATGATCTCGATTAAGTCCCACAGGCTCCCATTAATTCCACTGGCGTTGTTCGGGAAACTTTTTAAGCAGATTAACATGAAACCATAACTTGCTGCCGCTCGCTGGAACAGAGCGTTTCATTTGCCGTTATTTAGGAACATGGAACGATCCTAGGGTTGTCTACAATCCCTACTATTTTAATATTAATAATATGCAAAAATAGCTCTGTCTAACTCTTTTCTCTTCACACTTAAACCGCTGAACTAATTTAGGTTAAATTTGGTATGGAGATAGTTTTAAGCCCTGGGAAGGACATAGGATAGTTTTTATCAATCATCATCAATCCACGCAGACGAAGTCACGGGCAGAAACTACATATAACATACAAACTTGAAGTAATTCACTGTGTGCACGACAGTGATGACACCTTCCTAGCAGCGCTGTCACCTTCGATCAACACGGGCTTCCGACACGTCGGAAGGGATAGGCCCAAGCGATACCTTGACATTCAAATCATTCTGCCATTTTTCGCGGGGGGGAACGTGCACACAGTCGCACTTCTCACACACTTACATACAAAATCCAATCTGTAATGACGACACAAATACATAGAAAATGACACACGTCAAAGACAAATCTTGCAAACCTCGATCTCTTTTTGTGTACGGACGAGTCACAAGTGTGACAACACGCACACTAACACATTTACGTCGAAGAATTTTATTGTATTCTGAGAGATGAGAAGTCGGATTTGTCGCTCGACTGATCCGCAATTTGTACTGGGCGAGCAAAATCGATAAATCCAGCAATTACATGAGACTAAAATATAATAATTGTGTTTAAATGTAATTAAACGTATGACATGTAAAAAAAATATTACAAGTGAAATTAACACCTTCTTTTTGTAAATTTGATGTCCTCGACCTCTTTTTACAACAAATAACCGCGCAATTAGGCATTTTTTCTGCTGCTGTGTACACTCGCGCGTCTGGACTCGGTCTAGTTAAAAATCCGAGCGCAACTAGTTTTATTACCCGCGCTAGATCAGCTGATCTTGTACCTAGGCAGAGGGGAAATAGTGCGAATGCCGCATCCCTTCCGTGTTGATCGAAGGCTGTCACACATTAGATTTGGAGAATAATGTACCACTTTGAGCCCACAAATTTACATACTAATTTTACTACATCGAGCGCTACTATGGCTTTCGATTCTCCCACCACTTCGCACATTGCCAACGGGCGTGAGCATTAATATGACTTGCAAAGCCTAATTTAAACCCAAATTGACATTCGATTCCCTTTGGGAGCGGAGGTTCGTATCCTAGCGACTGCGCCATACATGTATCTGGAATTTACAAAGTATCTGGAAGTGTAGAAGGAAAGAATTGTGCGCGTTTTAAAAGTTGTTAGGAAAACTTCTGAATGCATTTGTTTATTCATTAGCCTACTAGTGTAGCTAAATAATTAAATGAGTAAACAGCAAGCAGCAGCAGGTTAACAGCAAAACTACTAAATAACTTCTATATGAGAAAAAAATACATTTTTATTTAAATTATACTCCATTTAGACTAATCAGCAACCCTACGCCGAGTTTAGAGCTACGAATGGTGGTATAATCTGGAATTAGGCGCAATGAGCGAGACTCGACGGCCTAATAATACTGCTGTTTATATTACTCCCAACAGTAGTAAGAGAAAGAAAGTAGTATGGTAGCTTTATGCAATACAGTTGCATTCGCTAGGTTATATGGCACACTAGATAATTGATAGAAGTTGAAAATATGTAAATATAAATCAAATTACGTATACGAAAAACTCGACTTTTAAGCAGATTGGAAAATATCTGCCCTCAGCTGGAATCAAGCTTGGATTAAAATTTCCAAGACACGCATTTTTTTTGTACCCATTTCACATAGGTACCTATATATATTTTCTAATTATTATATATTCCGTTTTATTACCTGTACGAGAACACAATTACCTTAATTTATATTCTACGAGAATAATGCCCAGCTAACTCGTAAGACGACTTTTAATTAGTAAAAGCTAATAAAATAACTAACATTTTAAGTTTATTTTTATACAACTTGAAAAATTATATTAAGTTGCATTATATTTGATTTACATAAATTGCAAACTTAAAATTGCTTTCAGAAAGCATTTTGTATGTGTAGTGAATAGCTGTAGGTTATGGCAGGTAGGTATGAGTGTTCATGAATGAGCAAGAAGAGGGTACGAATGAACAAATAGGAATGTCAGAAGCTAAGTTTAAAATAGATTACAATATTTTTAAATATTTTCATCGATAAGTACTTATTTTATTACTCTATATGTCTTATGACTATACAGAGCCCTACCTCCTTTTTAAATATGTCCCACTTTACTATAGTCTTTTTCACTCTGCTTGATTACAGGTCCATACAATTATACCCTTAATACAAAGTGAAATAGGTTACAAATGGTACTGATATGTCACCGTACGCAATCTATGTAAAATACAGTGAAAAATAGTTTTTGTCTTTATTCCCCATTTCTAACGTATATGTATATCCCTGCTAAATGTAAAAGTAGCCTTACATATTACAACTTAAAACTGTACTTTTCCCCTCCGTACGGAATAAACCAATACTAACTTTGAGAATTACTAAGTTCGATTCAGCGACATTTTGATTTTGTTCGGGTTTATTTCAGCTGCTCCCTTTCAAATAATCCTCTCAGTAGAGTTTATTAATCTGCTTATTGTTTAATCCTAGTCTATATTCAGCTCCTATTGAAACTTGACGGATGCTGCAAATAGCCTAATAAGACGGAATTAAATGGGCAGAAGAAATTAAAGCTTATTAAATCTGAAAGTAAGAGCTATAAAATATTTAAGTTGCCAGTAAGTTTGTAGTTTCGAGTTTTTACTTAATAAACGATTGGCATCTAATCATAAACTAATCAGAGTTTAATGGTTATAAGTACCTAGGTACTTAGTTCCTTTCAAACTTTCTATTGAATATCAAAAAGGACTGGAACAGTATTTGGCGTTAATTAGGTACTTATCCTTCAGTCAGCAAAGCCACTGATAAATTGATTATGCAAAGCATATTTAGGTAAAAATTGCATATGCGAGGTATTACTTAGGTTTTAGCTACTTCTTGGTGTACCTTATTAGTAAAAATCTTGAGAATGATGCGTAATGTGCTCGCAGGGGCGTATTACTGGAAGAGAGAGCCCGGCTGGACGAACCTAAGGGGCATGTGGGGCAAGCGCTCCGTCGAGGACGGCGACCATGGTAACGCACCGAGAGCGAGGGACCGCGGTACCACTGTTGGTTGGCCGACCACTTTATAATCCATACATTTTCCGACAAATCACGATTCACGCAATCGAATTCAGAATGGTTCAACGGCGCTGGTTCAAAAATGCCAGTTTACACATATTTTTCATCGAATTTACATCGAATAACCAGAGGCCAGAATAATGGTATTTAGACAATAATGACAGATATTGTAAAATATTATAGGCCCTTAAAATGCATAAATCCATTCTCTACCTCCCATACCGTCAAAATCAATTTAACTTTTGTTACTGATACATTACAATTCTTTTATTTGTTACTATACCAACCAGCAGTGTTACCAAGGGTACCATCCTCGCTAAAAGCACGAAGATAGTTTGAAGGCTTCTAGATCGACGGCACTTGTGGCATCCGTGTATTAGAGTAGTTACCAGTAGTGCTTGTAGTCTTCTCCTTCACTCCGCTCTTGCTGTGCTCTTCTGTTTCAGTGTCTACACGGACTTTGACTGTTAGAGAAATAAGCTTTTCAGGCACTTGGCATCGTTTAATTTACTCTCATTTGTACGATGTTGTTTTCTTTAAATAGTATTGGAGGTATTGGATAGTGTTGGACTAAGCTAATATTGCATGGCATTTTGCAGTGACAAAGTGTGGTAATGCCATCATTCATGTCAAATTCTTATGAGTATATGACGTTATAACGACACGGCCTCACTTTGTTCTGTTCAAGTCGGTGCAAAGTTAGCTTATCTAAGTATTGTCCGAAAACTAATATTGTACGTATAGTCAAGTAATTAGATTGCACACTTAGTATCTTGTTACCGTTAAACACAATATTAAAGCAACTAAGTGATAGCTTATTATTGTCATCGTAACAAAGTACGAAGTGGCACAAAAATCGAATTCCCTGGCAGTATGTTAAATCCGTGCAAATGAGAGTTAAAATTGTAAATAACACACTGTATTGTTGTATAATGCACATTGCACATGCATAGTGCACACTGCACACGCACCACATTACTTGTACATATCACGCTTTAACCAACCACGTACAGCACTTAGTAATATCATCACAAGAAAATTTGTTGTATTACCTATTTACCAAACGAGCAAGCTACCTGCAGTCAAAATAATATGACGATTTATGAAACAAAACTTTTTAATTTTTTTATTATAATTTCAGTACATTCCCTTCCATGAAATGGTTTTTTTTTTTTGATCAAATCTTATCTTATATTATGTTTTAGAACGTATAGAAAGCAAAGATGATTATGAGGAAATCTGAGGACATTTTTTTCTTTAGAATAATAAAATTGGTGCATCCCATTCCTTATTTTTGTCAGAGTATAAATTAAATCATGAAGAGACGCTATAATGTCTAACTACCAGCACCAAGACGATCCGAGGAGACGGTGACGGATGCGACACTTGAAACTGCCAGAATGTCCCTTAAATATTTTGGTAACAAGAAAATGTAGCCATTTTAAATGTGCTCAATTTGTATTCGAGTTTTTATCTAAATATTATTATAACAAATTTGAAAAGTTCTTAAATAACCCACTTAACTTGAAATGTAAATTTCTCTTAAAATATGGTGCATATTTTAAGAGAAATTTACATTTCAAGTGCACAATACAAATATGTTTTTTCTCACCAAAACGCTATTAGGTACTGCATTTACAGCTATTGAAATATTGTTGAAAATGCAACGCACAACCATAAGAAGTTTACATATATGCCTACAGACATTATGTTTACAGCTTCACTTAAAAATCTTTGGTGTTAGAAAACTGTAATTGACCTATAGGTCCTGATAATACATATTATTCACCGCGCCGAAGGTCGCGGTCGATGATACGGGTGTGGTTGTGTGAGTAGATGAAGACACGCAGGTATAACTTTGATGTCGATTTTAAATTAAATCTCTCAACTTAATATCAAGAAACAATGTAAATGTTTAGACTTAAAGCCCGGACAGACCGCAGCCACAGAAACTCACATCCGCAAGACAACTCGTCAAATTAAAACTTGCTGGAATTAATATCGCTAATGAAGTCCCGGGCGGGGCTTAAAAATTCCCGGCAAACAGAATTACCGCAACTTGCCTGCTCAGTGCTCACGGCTCAGCCTACGAGTACAACTTTGTACTTATAGCTCCGCGTCGACTTTACATTTTACAACCTGTTTTCATTAAGTAAGTGCGAGTGACACATTTTTCAAGTTACTCATATTTGCCATATTTGGGACGGTACATAAAGCAATGCTCTTTATTTTGCATGTAGGTAAGTAACAAGGATGACGAGATAGGTCTTTCTAAGATTCTAATCCATGTATTATAAAACAAAGGGTCAATGTCTACGAGAAAAAAATGCATCCATGTATTACAACTTGATAACAGGAAAGCGTAAATAGATTGTCAAAGAATTGGTAAAACATTGGGTGATCACGACCCAATCTTCGTGTTGAACTGACTATAACTAACTAAGAATGCACGAAATTATTTTTTATTCAATAATTTTTAAGGTCACTTTAAGAGACACCGGTTTAAACTGTATCTAATATTTTCACATATTACTACTATTACCAGTTATAGCGGCAGTGGAACACATACTGTGTGAAAAATTAATTCGTCTAACAGACGATTTATAAGATATATGGTCCGTAGAGTTCTCTTGGTACAGACACAGAACGATAAAAAATCACGCAAAATCAGGGTTTACGTACTTATTCACTGTGGTAAATGAAGAAAAAAACTTTTCAGACTTTATGAATAGTTTCGAAAGAATTATGTAATAAACATAATAAATTTCACAAATACTAACTTACGGTCGCAAAATTTGCAAAAAATATTTGAATTCCTGAAAGAATTTGTAGTAAAGTTAATTTTTGAACTAATGTCCAAAACAAGTTAATTGTTTAAATACCTAATAATTAGTTGTAATATAATAAAAGTAGAGTGATAATCAGACGGCACGGAGAGATTAGATTTTCGAATTCAGGGGTTTTTAAATTGAAGTAATTAGAAAGCAATTAATATCTGACGGAGCTGAGAACGAATTTATTGCTCGTTAAGGCTTCTCCGTAAGGTGGGCTCACCGTGTCACTCCGATTGAGAGGCACTGGCAAAGTGGGAAACTGTGAGGAAACCTTATTTATTTTGCACATTCAATCCTTACTTCACAATAATGGTAGGTACGTACACATATTTTTTTAGTTTAGTAAATTTTTTAAGTGCATACATGGTTTTTCCTCTCATGTCGCATCATCTTTCGTCTTAAATATTATAAAGTATACCGCAATTTAAAGTATGCTATAATGCAATCTTTCTATTATATAAATAAACACGTAGGTAAATTTTGTTACAAACTTAGCTAAAGTTTTCTAACTTTGCTTTCTCACATTAAACAGGTGTTTTGGTAAATAAAAACCGACTAGGTGTGTTTTATTATACTTACTAGGTATAGAGGACGGCATGGTCTTTTAAAAATTAACAACAAAGCAAGCTTTCAAACACATCACAAGTAAGCAAACAAATTGCAAACCTACACGTCTAAGTTACGTTTAGAATAGTGTTTGTTGTTACAAAATGATATTGGATTGACATCGTTGTGGTAATTACATGTGTGTTGATAGATGAATTTCTTGTTTGTCGTTAATCTTTGATGTGAGTAGGACTTAAGATTAAAAGATTAAGATACAATAATCTTCATCGTTAGTAAATACTTATTAGAGCTTGCGTACCGTCAATCCTAATTACTACAACGAAGTTATTAATTGAACAAGAGACGTAACGTGTGAGAAAAGATCGTGCACACAAGTTTGACAGCCAAACTAGATGATATTATACATAAAATATTAAATACATATTATATATGGTCGCAAAAATTATACTACAGATATATTCAGAGTGACTACCGTAAAACACCCAACAATGATTAGGTAAGTACTACAACTATGGTCCACAAGTTGAACAGGTAATTATCAATACCAGTCTTGTTTTTGATTTAGCCTGGGTATTTTCTTGCTTTTGTAAAAATGTGTCGCCTTGGAACTGCGACATTCAAATAATATTTACACTTGAACGAACTATTCTAGAATTATTTTTGGACCATAGTAGGGAGCTTTTGGATAATAGTTGGTACGGTAGATACATACTATAAAACAGTGTCTCAACCAGGCTTAGAAAGTAAATAATCTATGCAAGTTTGTAAATATAAATAAGTAGGTATTAGATTATGTGTCACCATTGTACAATTCATGTCTGAATGTTCACGATCATTGCACAGCACGCCATGTATGTTACTATATTGATTGTTACTTCAGTAGTTAAATACATGTTAATTATGCAAAACAAATTCATTAAAGATTAATGTAGGCTCTTCTTAAGTTAAACTCTCCTAATACAAATAAGTGAAAGGTGCGCGACTCTATTTAGAAATTCAAAAAATTCCAAACGTCTGATGCGGTTTCGTCTAATTGCCTCGACTTCTTTTGTATATTTAAATGTAGTCCTGGTAATTGGACCGCAGATATATTTTAAAATAACTAGGAATTTGTAAACTTCTGTATTATTTCCGTTATTAATTATTTTTTATTGTTTCCAGAGAGCAGCGCGACGAGAGACGAGGCCTAGACGAGCTCCACTAATGTAACAAATACAACGTCATATCCGTGCGGTACAACATCTGTGTCTAACTACCTGTATATACGTTCCGGTTCTCCGGGTACACGTGACATTGTATCCGGAGAACCATTCTCAATTATTTGCATATAATCTGCGGCCAACTCGCTTTACTTCCAACCAGTAAAGGGACTTGGCTTTCAGTTCCTTTTACATATTGATATTTAATATAACGTACAAATATAGCTCTCCAGGACGTCACCTTCTAGCGTAAGAGTTATATAGCGTAAGGTATAAGTTTATTTTGATCTCTGAGGGGGTGTAACTGAGGTTAGCATAGTTAATTAATGAACTAATTGATTGTATTTTATTAGAAGTTGATGTAAATTATAATATACCTGCCGCGCTGCGGCGTTTGTCCAATAAAAGTTCATTCGGAAGCTTTTTTTGTTTTATTTATGAAAAATATCAGCCCAAGTGACAATCGTTAGTTGATAACGCCAATCGAAACGTAAACAATGCATTTCTACGCTAGATCGTGTGATATTTCGTTAGCTTCTATTATTTCGGTACATTGTTCTCTTTAGTTCGGTGTTAACGTTTAACGATTGTACTGTCAAGTGTTGCAATGAGGATGAAACTATACCTGCATCCGAAATTACATTTTCTATGACGGCTGACCGATGATCACGTGGTGCTTTCCGTAGAAAACGAAGCGACGGAAGGCCCGGCCGCGGCCCGGTCTAGCGTGAGTCATCTTTAAATCTTTCAAACATACAAAAATACAAGTACGAAGGTCGCTTCTGTACCTGTGTCTGAACATAACTGCTATTGAGACCAAAATATTGTACCTACGACGAGAGCTGAATAACAAAATATCATTATAGAGTCTTGTAATGTACATTGAAACAGTTGCTAGACCTATGAGCAGTTACTAACAATAATGTCATAGCACAAACAAAATTATGTATAGGTATGACACGCTCACAATAAGACTACAACTCTGCACACCAAGCATTTCAACCGTAAGTGACATTAAAACCTTAGTTTTTGGATCATTACGTATCACTGCATTGTATATGGTAAACAAAATGGCTTTTCGAACCTTTTAGTTACGTACATGTTTGCGGATGATCAGAAATATTTTGGTATATGACTGTTTCATACATTTTTGAGTTTCACAGCGCAATTACTATTGGGGATAAGTAACTGTGCTATGGACGGCACATTGGGACTAACTATTAAGCCCTATTGCAACTTAACAGCGGAAGAAGATTTTATAGGATACTTAGCCACGTGAATTTGGCAATTTTTTCGGACAAATTTTGGCACATAGCCAAATCCAAGTTTACCTTCGATTTTTTTTTAATTCTTGGATAAGGCAATCTATGTGTGTTCAAATAGATTCTGAAATCTATTGTGTTCAGAAATATCAATCCCACCAAAAACATTTTCATGTAAAATGTTGCCAAGACGAAACCATAAGGCTCGCACTGACAAAAAGTTATCAGATATCTTGTAGAGCCAAGCTTCTAACTCTACAGGCCCTACCTTCACAGACTCTACACCTTAGTCAAAATATGTGGCTTGACCGCTTCGTCACATGGGCGTAAGGTGAAATATGTATTCACTATTTTTTATTATAAAATAGTTCTTGTAATAATGAAACGGCCTTTTTGCGCTTCGCTTTGCTCGTCTTGGCGGGGGCACTACCGTGCCCCCAGATGCACTACACTAAATCAGAAAATTAGAAAAGAAGAACGCTGAACTGCATCTAAAGTCAATAAGCCAGCACAACAACTCAAACATAAGGACGAGAAATCACGAACAAAATATATTTCCATTCTCTGTAACCGCCATCATAATCTCTAAGCGGCTTTCTATATTTATTCAGTGAACAGCCATTGACAGCCTCACCGTGAGTGAGGCAAATCGGGCGTGATCACGGAAATTTGAGGATCGGCGCGGCGTGACGGCTGTCACGCGTGCGGCGTGAGGCGTGAGGTGGGGTGGGGGGAGGCTTCAGCGCGCCGGGATTTGAGCAAGTAGTAGTCAATTGTTTTATGAAAGACGTATTGATAGTGATGATTGATATTTGATTGATATGTAAGGTAATTGTAACAGGTGTAAGCATTAATAGAGTGATCGGTCGAACACTGTTTTTTTAAATCTATGATAACAAATAAAGAAATAAATATTATAGGGCCAAATTTAATTTAAACAGATCGAAGAAGTCCCACAGTAAGCTCAATGAGACTATGTTATTTGTGGGTACTAGACGGCGATATAGGTACTGTATACATTTACAAATAAATATTAAGTGTATAATATACAACGTGTCCCAAAATTCAACGATAAGCTGGCACCAGAAGATGGACCTGCTCAAGACTACTCGAGGAAAAATAAAAAAACAAGCAACAACGGTTGCACTCCGGGAGTGCCGATAGAAGTGAAAACTCACCTCACTATGTTACCGACGCCCGGTAACACGATACATACGTTTAGCGGAGGTATTCTATTTATTTATTATATATTATTATCATTCTCAAATAAGATCACACTTTTTCATTGACATACTGCCATGACAACGTCAAATTATTTGAACATAGGTAAAGAGTCTTGAAAAGGAGTCCGCAACATAAATGTCAAATAACATTGAGTTTTTCTTTATTGATTTAAGTATCAAGACTATTTAATCCATTTTCTGTGGTGTTGTCACATACAGATTTTTAAAAACTACTATTAATTTAGCGCTGCAGACTTTCTTTGGACTTACTCTAACAAGTATGTAATTGCGAAAGTGACGGGCATAGTGATAGTCGATAAAAAATGGAACCGTGCTGAGCCCGCTGGTCCATCTTCTGGTGCCAGCTTATCGTTGAATTTTGGGACAAGTGGTATAGTAATTTAATAGTTATTCCACCTATCGAGTCATCGAGTATCTGAAGAGCGCAAACATTACACCTGTGCTAGATTAATATTTAACCTAAATCAAGTAACTTTAATGCCATACGATAAATAAATAAAAAGTTATTTACGATACAAGTGCGAGAAATTTACGACTGGCTCTCCCTTCGGTCGTGTTTTAAATCGACACGAGTTGCGAATTACCTATTCACACGTGTATCGTACAACGTTTATGGCCCTTTAAATTTTCGACGTAGGTAGTTACGTAATGTTCTTATAGCACCGGTGTTTTAATGTAGCACCAGATGTACGGTAAAAATACTTATACCTATAGCCTCCTGAGTCCCTGAGGCCTGTATAAAGGCTTTAATCCAAAACGAATTTTGGATTATAATAAAATAGGTACAAGGTTCCAAATTCAAAACTGCAAAAATGACAAGCGGGACTCAGGAGGATAGATAGAAAACATTCACAACTCAGGATAATAAAAATATCTGCGACAAAAACATAAATAAATTCCCTTACCGAAGTCCAGGAATCGGACCCGCGACCTCCTACTAGTTCTGAACAAAAACTTGTAGGTATGTATGTCAGATCATAATTTCTTCGTTTCTAATGCAATATATAGAGATCGCAGCTAGAGCACGTCGCTCCCGCAAGATTTAAAGCTAAATATATGGGAACGGATTTAACCCCACCTGTAGGACTATGATGGCCGGCTCTTTATCATTTGTCACCATGGCTGTCACGTTCTAACAAATATGTAAGTGCGAAAGTGACGCATAGCATGACAGGTGATAAAAATACGACCATGATAGCTGGGGCCCATTTCTCGAACGGTATTAGACTAATATTATTAGTCCACGAACTGTCAAATCGTATGGGTTGCCATGACAACACACTAATAATATTAGACTAATATCGTTGGAGAAATAGGCCCCTGGTCTAAACAAGCTCCACACCATAGAGATGCGCATGTTACGCTGGTCAGCGGGTGTCACCATGATGGACAAGATAAGAAACGTGTATATGTATATCCGAGGTAGTTTCAAACTAGCGCCAATAACAGAAAAGCTGACGGAAAAACGTCTGAGGTGGTACGGTCATGTACAGAGGCGTCCAGTAGACTACATGGTTAAGGTAGCGCTCGATATTCCAAGGACGAAGCGAGGACGTGGAAAACCACCTGCCACCTGGCTGACGACGGTTCAGCGAGACCTGAAAGACCTCAATATAGACGCCGACCTTGCACTCAATCGTGCAGAATGGAGAAAAAGAACAGGGAAGACCGACCCCAAGTAAATGGAAACAAGGCCTAGCAGGATGATGATATGGGAACGAATTTAAAGTAATAGAGAAATAGTGTTAGTTTTGATTTATGTTCCTGGATGTCGTTTGACACCGTCTAAAATGACTGAATCAATACCCTTGCAACAACGTGGTTCTCAAATGCAACATGTTTGATAAATATTTCAAACATAACTAGTTTCTGCCGACGACTTCGTCTGCGTACGATGATGTTTTACGTAGATTTAGAATGTCGTATATTAAGTACTGGTCAATACGGAATAAATTAGTCTCTCTTAAGTCTATCAGCCAACGGTACCTTTAATTAACATTGCCGCTAACCCTAAAACGATATTCTTTACAATGTGGTCAGTTGCTAAAATGTTTGCACAACACGTGCAGCTAAGATACCATGCTCTGCCTTGTAAGCTCTCTTATGTTTAGTATGTGTACATTGTGTACCGACTGAGCCTCATTCCGATTAGTAAAACTGCGCTGGCGAGGCCAAAGCTCAGTACCGACATCAACACTTAAATTGTCCCAAATACTATATGTACTGTTACGGGTTCTGCGGGGAGCCCTATAGTGGTATAAAATAAAATAAGGAATTACTGTATTTAAGGGTATATTTCTTTCACCTTACAATTTGCTACGCCAGCTTAGCGGTAGGATTAGGTTAGGTAATAACTAATAATGGTAGTAAACTAGCTCAGTCTTAATTTAAATTTAGAGCACAGGGGGTGAGTCTGTGTTTCAAGATGCTGGAAGACCTGGGTAAACTACTGGTAAAGTTAATTAAATATTGGGCGCCTTAATAAAATATGTAATAGGGAACACTCTGACCTCGTCTGCAAGACCACACTCCTGCACTGACGCCATGCTTCGAATTAGCACTGGGGAACAGTCCGGACCTGCTCCCACCAGTCCACTCTCAGCTGCAGACAGCCTCAGGGTGCGCTTGGGACAACGCGACCAGGTGAGGAAGTAGGAACATTGGGTTCAACTAGCAAAACGCTTGGCCCTGACGACCGCGTTGACTAGTAAAGTAGTAAGTCGTGAAGCCCTGAAAATTACAAAATTAATAAGCAAAGGAACGGAGTTTCCGCAAAATTATTTAGAGTTCCACACTGCGCAAATGAGGGTGACTTACCCGAGGCAGACAATAGGCCTTCAGAGGATATGTACTGCATAATTTCAATGCCACCGGGGCTCACTCTTGACAAAACGATTCACATCTAATAGCTGAAATAAAGATAAAAATAATCAGTACTGCACTAATTCCACACGAAATTTTGAAGGAAATAGGTAAATTACTTACGATGCAGCGGTTTAAACCGCGATTTAAAACAAGAAGGCACACTGGCCTTTGAAGAAAACGGATTACGTCTCTCTACACCATCTCATACGAAATAAAATGACAGCTGACAGATCAAACCACAGATACTCCCACCGCTGCGTCTCGTTGCGCGTACGACGTAGATACAGCTACCGAAACTAGTTTCAATAAAAAAAGATAATAATAATTTCCAAAAAGGAAAGAAGAAAGTTAGAGTCAGACCAAGAAAAGTCTGCAGCGGATTTGATAGCCCACGCAGTGCAAGTGTTATTTACACGTCATAATTTCATAGAAGTTTGACGTTTAAAATAACACTGGCACTGCGAGGGCTGTCAAATCCGCTGCAGACTTTTCTTGGTCTGACTCTATAAAATATTTAATTGTGTTTTAATATTTGTAAATTAATAAAAGTAAACCTTTTATTGAAGAAAAATCAGACGGCGAGCTACTCACGCCCTCTGTCGATATTTTCAGCAACTAATTAGCTTTCGGACCGACGTTAATACGATCAATGCAAGTATTACCATTGCTTAACGCTAGATGTCCTATGAGGCCTAAAAAAAATATTGTTACAGTACCTTACAGTCTTTTGATATACTATTTCGGTGGCAAACAAGCATACGGCCCGCCTGATAGTAAGCTATCACCGTAGCCTATGGACGCCTGTAAGTCCAGAGGTGTTACATGCGCGTTGCCGCCCCGTACCCTCGTTGAGCTATGGCAACCCTACTGCCCTGCAGAAAAACACCACAGTCCACACAATGATAATGTGGATGTTTATAATAATCTCGTGATGTTTAATAATAATATATTATGTTACAAAATGTGTTATAAACTTTTTGCAACTAATTTAAAACTGACAATTTGTAGTACATACGTATGTTATGACAGTCACGATCACGTAACACCAGTTTTCCGAAAACCCGGCTCCTTGGAAGTTGGAAGTTATGCAAATAAACTTAAGGAAACAAAACACTGCCCCGAGCGGGAGTGGCTTTCGAACTTTTAGTATTTCATCTTGATTTGATTCTGATTACATATTGAATTGATTCTGTAATGAATATTAGCACTTTCCGACCAAAGGCCTAAATATAGAGACTTGTTGGCAGAGTGTGATATAAATTGTATGAAATTATGAACTAACTCCCGGCTGCGGTATGCGATTGCTTTTCTAAAAAAAGCGTGGAAATACAACCAAAATCAACGTACGGCGCGACGCGTGACTCGCGCTTAAGTCTAAAGGTAACATTCCATTTCCGACTGCAGCTGCACTACTGCTCCGACATTACTGCAGCGGCCTGAAAGCGTCGGTGTTATTGTCAATTTCCATAGTAAAATCAGTGACAATACCGACTGCACGTAATATGGTAATTTTAACGTATTTCCGACCGCAGCTGCACTACTGCTCCGACACTACTGCAGCGGCCTAAACGCGTCGGTCTAACTGTCAATTTCCATAGTAAAATGAATGACAATACCGACTGCACGTAATATGGTAATTTTAAGGTATTTCCGACCGCAGCTGCACTACTGCTCCGACACTACTGCAGCGGCCTAAACGCGTCGGTCTGGCCTGAGTGGACGCTCGAAGCGGAGCGTTCGGCGGGGCGTGCAGCGTAGCGTCGGGCTCACAAGTAAATTGAGCAGCGTGTACTAAGGCCGCTCCTATACGCTTGCATTTGTTTAACATGCACACCGCACGCCCCGCCCCGCTGCACGCCCAACTCGAGCGTTCACTCAGGCCTTACACTAAGGTAAATTTTATCAAATTTGTACGAAATTGAATTGGCTGTTTAAGCGTGAAAGTAAACAAAGAGACAGACAGACAAGAGTTATACAGACAGGCCAATAGTGAGGATGCAGCTTGTTCGCACCAATTTATGGACAAATAAACTCGGGATATAGATAGTGAATAATATCATATCACGATCAGATTTTTAAAGTCTGAATGTGACTCCGAGTGTACCTTGCTGTTGCAACTTGCAAGGTTGCAACTTTACTAACTATTAATACAGCAAACCATACATAATTATATAGTTTCAAGCTGCTAGAAAGGATTACTTGTTATTATTTCATGGAGGTCGATTATAAACAATTTGTATAAGTTTTGAACTGGGTTTGATATGACCTTAACGAGCGTCTCGGTGATTGGTGCGCATCTCACGCACTTCAGCTTCATTTCGCATGCACCAGCCAGCGTGAGCGATCTTCAAATTCGTATCAAAATAAGAAAAAAAGTTGTTAAATTTGGATTGGGCTCCTAGTTTATTAATTAACCTATGTTCTAACATTTGCGATTAAGCTTGATTGTAAAAGTAAATTAATACTTATTTCAATTTATTATACATATTATTGCAACAACTTATGAAATCGTGGCCATAAAAACTAGTCCTAAAACAATTGTAAGCATCTTTCCATTTTCTAGATCTCAGACTACTCCAAGTAATAAATTATAACGTAGGTAGACATTATTTATTAAAATATAGGGGACCGCGTCTCTTGAAAAGGCTGATTTATGTTAAAATATGTGCGCATAATGTAATTAAGAGTATTGTTTTACACCCTATGCTAATTACTACACATCGTCACCACAGTTTACTGACCCATTTTACACCTTAATGCAAGTAGTTAAGGTCTAAAGATGGTCAGTTAGTTTTGTTGCATAATTATTGAGATTGTGGGCAACGCGGACTATATATTATTATTTATTATTAGGACATATTTGTTAGTGTTGGCCTTATTTTGGGAAAATTTACTGTTACTACAAATTACAATTTATGATTAGCTAAAGAAATTAGTTGGTCGTTAAGAAAATGTTAATTTATTATTAACACATTGTACCTGAAATCCCTGTATTATTATTAGGCGGCCTTTGAAACCATACAATTTTAACCATAAATTATTGTAGGTATCAGACGGTCTAGCATGAGTTACGTTCTCGCGCGCGACTCCATACATCAAGTGCGATTTCAAGTATGGACTCGCGCGCAAGAACGCAACTTATGCTAGACCGTCAGGTATGTATTTAAGTACTTGTAATTCCAAAAATCAAAACAATAGTACCGTACCGTATAGTAATTACAGAATTCTTAAACAAAAAAATAGATATCCACATATTTTTTGGCCGTCCATCAACAAGACGATCGTGGCGGTCGTATCAAAACCAGTTCAAAACGATAACAATATGTTAAATCTGATGCGGAATAAGTCTCGATTTAACTCGCTAAATGCTCTTCTCCGTGATTACCACAAGGAGCGATTAGCGACTTTGACCTTGGTCCTCAGAATATCAGCGAGTTTTTCCGTAAACGTTTTACAAAAACATGATTCAAAACGCGATTAAAGCAGATTGCACGCGAGCATTCATTTGCCGCTTTACGTCGCCATTATCGCCATTTCGAAAAACAGTATTTATTACTCCGCAGTAAGTATTATCTTATCTTTTTGAGTTAGGATGAGCCTTGAGGTAGCGTAGGAATGATAAATGACAATTTAGGGAGAAAAGGTGCAGCGTGGCTGGAGCATTACAAGGACCGATTTTTTTTATTAATTAGATTTTGAAAAAATGATGAAATTGCGGTTATATCCACCAAATTCTATGGAATCTGACAAAAAAATTCGTCTACTAAATACTAATCGGCCCATAAATGAATCCAGCTTTATGTTCGACCCGTAAACTCTACCGCTTGACTTTGTATTCCACTTGCTATTTTACCGTGTAGACGCGTCTGTTAAACCGTGTAAGAGGTGTGGGAATCTGACAGATATGAAGGTTGTTGCGGCGGAAAATTTAAATAATAAAGCATCAAACGGCTCGAAGAAGCGATGAAACAAGTTCGAAGTGGAACACGCCCACATCGCGGCAATGTGTAGCACAAGTATATAAAGTGTTATTCAATAGAAGTTGCTAACTATGTAAACAAAAGTTACTAGTAAATTGACATTCAGTGTCAATTTTAGTATGGCGGTTTGTTTACATAGTTAGCAAGTTCTATTGAATGACACTTTATGTATTTCATTTAAAATAGAAAATACAGTAAAGTGGCGTATATGAATTAATAATTGATGTCAACGTATTGTTTTCAGTTGCCGCGATAGTCGTCATTAAATAAAACTATTTAAATGGATTATACCGCGTACTTATAATAAATTAAAAACATAATATATCACGATGTTTCGACCCTATTACAGCGTTCGTAGTCGTTGGGAGACTGGGGTGAAATATATTCACCTCAATCAAAATTACAATGTATAAAACTACCTATATCCAAAAAAAATATGAACAAAAGAATATAAATTATATAAGGCTGGTTAATAAAGCTAATTACTTAACTACAACTATTTTAAGTAACACATAGTACACCACCCCGTTTAACTAAATGTCCATACCATTCAAGACTATGGTCTCACAGTCCTATGTCATGTTTGTTTTTTTATTAGATGGACTACTGGATCCCAAGCTGAGGGTAAAGAAAAGCCTTATTAAAATGTAGATGTAGATAGGTATATATTTATTTAGTTTAGGTATAATCCGTTTAATAACATCGGATTTCCGCAAAGTAACGCCTGATTCTATTACTTATTTTAAATATAAACCGTTTAGTTCATAGATAAAGTTCAAATAGCCGGGAAGTCAGAATCATCAGTTCGAAATCCGCGTCTAACTGCCACGCGAATATCCATTTAAAGACAAGCTGCCGTATTCGAACTTCAAGATATTCACAAGAGACGACACGTACTAGATCCATTCTAGATACGTTATAGTTTAGATTTCAACTAGTTCTCTTTTGCAGCGCAATTCGAGCAACCAATGTCACTTTTACGTAAGATAGAGTTAGATATCTATTAGATGTGAATTGGATCTCTAAGCCATATCTTGTGGAAATCGTTCAAAAGTATCTCCAGAATCGCGCAAATGTCAAATTTGACAGGTTAGATCTTAAACATATCGTTATCGTATCTTGGCGATGTCTAAAAGATATCTAACAGATGTCTATTGCAAAATCCGAATCGGGCCCAATATCCTAAACGTCGACCGCCCAGCTGATATATGCGCAACAAAGTTACCTACTTGTGAACATAGGGGAGAGTCGGCTGTATTGTACCGCCGGTTACATCGTATCACGTCTAATTTCCCACTAAACAACCTAGTTTATTTAAAAGTGATGCACCAAATAATACTCTAGCAGTATTAGCACCAATAATCTGATCAGAAATTGCATACCTACGGCTAAAAAGGAGAGAAAAACTTATGTTTTTCGTCGGTCGTCGGCTAAATCGTACGTGATCGTACCGAACACAATCCAGTCCTTTCGAAAAAATGCATACTGGTTCTGTTAATTTCATCATATAATGCTCATCTTCCTTATGAATAGTAGCACTGATACTGAACTTTTATATCTCTGATGGAAAGCCACATACCTATGCACAGTCAATACACTTGTAACTATTCCTTCATAAACAAATTATCCACGTTTGAGTAAAAACTGGTACGACGTAACCGCCTCTCCCCTACGTCGGCTCACATTCTTTAACTTCTCGTTCGGAAATGTTGAAATGAAAAGACTTCTGGGAGAAATGTTCAGCTCGAGGCTACTGTTGAAACGAATGGGCATTTTCAAGTATTTGTTAAGGCTTTTAGTTGGACAGTGTGAAACTAATGAAACCTATCATTCTTTTTAGTTTAAACAGTAAACTTGTTAAAACGGATATATCAAAGATGCTAAGTGATTAATAAAATACTGCCATACCTACCTCATTGGTCAATTGCCTGAGACACACGTACCTTACTTTTTAAATTACATTATTTTTAGATCCATGTGAAATGGAATAAACTATAGTTACCGCAATGAAATCACAACCCTCAATTGACCAAGTAAAGATATCAAAGTTAACAAAATAAACTAAATAAAGCCAAGCAATATTTGATAAGCAGAAGTTAGTCCGCCAACTGTGTCCGAACTTATTCCTGTTCTTTAAAACGAAAAGGTCCCAATAACACACATTTATTTACACTATTTTGAGCTATTCGCTACAGGAGATAAAGAGTAGAATCGAAGTAAAAGCAGATGGGCTTGAGTAACTAAATAGTAATCTTAGCCTATAGATATAAAGTATCGCACTTGGCCACTTCCGTCCGTGAAGTTTGGAAATAGACAAGTTACTGTTTAGTGTTTACTACGAATGGGACACGATATGTTGCTTGTTTGTATGAAAATAGAGTATCGGGATCGGTATAGGGTAACGGCACCAGTGGCCAGCCAGGTACCAGTGGTCTGCCTTTTGAGTCGTTTATTGGTCATAAATATCTGGTATATTCGTTTAAACGAATCGCGAGTACTCAAATAGGAGCTTTGATTCCTTATTGGTTAATACGTCACACGACAGGTGCGGTGAGGGAACGAGGGGAAGAAATATACTCGTTCATAGAGGTGCTGTTTGTCGACGAGTGCAATAGTGTCATGTCCGCCATATTTTTTACTGCACGTGGTGTTCTCTTAACAGGCAAGAAAAACTATGTTTTAATGTTAAAAGTTATTGTTTTTGTTAATAATTGGTTTATTTATTAGTTTATCTATTAAATTGCATTATATTTGAATGAAAATATCAATATTTCACTTATAAATTGAGGGGGCTGGCCACTGGATAACACTTTTTTCCAAAGAATCCAGTGCCCAGCCCCCCACGGCTGACCTCTGGGTTATTCGTTTATTTTATTATTTACGAGCCAATGCGACCGTTAGGACCGTTAAATTTACATTTTCAAATTTAGTTAGGCATGCCCTAGTCAATTTAAAGTAAAACCCAGTAGTCAGCCGCATTTGAAATAACGTTTTAATGCGGCTGAGCACTGGGTTTCGCGGATCCAGTACTCAGCCATTGACCTTGCTTGGTGCGTCGCCGCCAAAAATATGTCCACATTTTTAAACCCTATCTCATTGAAATAAGGTTCAAAAGTGTATACATATTTTTGACGTTAACTATACATAACTATCATTTTGCTTTTTCCTGGTCGGTATATGACTTTGTTTATTAATGATAGGTTAGATCTGCATAGACTCGATTCATTATTTTTTACCGAATACCTACTAGGAACAAAATTATATATTACCTGATTTACCTCGTTAATTTTTGACGGATTAATTATTAGAAAATAAATATTGCGATTCTTAGTTTGCAAGAATAATGTTAATTAATTAAGTACCTATGGCCAACAAATTTCGTGTCATAAGAATTGTATGTACCTAAGAGATTTTTTTTATTAAATAAGTAAACAAGTAGGTAAGTAATACATATATGCAAAAAAATATAAACTAAAATTAAAAACTACAACTAACTACAATAACGATAACAAAAATTATAAAAAAATATATATTATAATATCGTTGATTTTAATATAAATATTAGTGATTTTGATCTAATTATTATGAATAGTTTATATAGGCTGAGTACTGGGTACACAGAGGCTGCTTACTGGATTTTGGAGGCTGACTACTGGAGAAAAGTGCCACTTTTTGTTTAAACTTAATTAGAGATATTATAAAGAGGATTGTTATTTTTATTTATATTTTGTTTTAAAACTATGATAAGCAATTGATCTAACCATGTCATTTGTTTAATTGTCCGACTAATCCTGTAGAAATGCCGAACGTTCAAACTTAAAAAAGTCGTTATAAGGCTGACTACTGGTGCCTTTACCCTAGTCATCGGGATCTCCCATACATTCCTTTTTATAAAAGTAAACTTACTTATTTATCTGTTTACTTGAAGTTCATGTCAATAGACTCCATTACTGGTAGATGAGGCGGTGCGATAGCGGCGCCCTCACGACCCCCGCTATTTGCGTGAGGACCCTTCGATGGTGCAAATACTTACATCATAGATAGGGGCCATAGGGGGATACATATTGGAACTATTAGATGGCATAATGATAACGATGATAGAGCGTGGATAATGTGGATATACTGAAGTCGAATGATCGACATTCCTGGTTAAAGATTTAAAATTAAAAAATATAATATACAATGTCTTGCTAGAAAGTAATTATTAGTTAACTCCGAAATACGGCCGCGATTTGCAAAGAATAGTAAATCGTAGGCGTATTTATACATATGATAAAAAAAGCGGCCAAGTGCGAGTCGGACTCGCCCATGAAGGGTTCCGTATTGAGGGGATTTATGACGTATTAAAAAAAAACTACTTACTAGATCTCGTTCAAACCAATTTTCGGTGGAAGTTTGCATGGTAATGTACATCATATATTTTTTTAGTTTTATCATTCTCTTATTTTAGAAGTTACGGGGGGGGGGGACACACATATTACCACTTTGGAAGTGTCTCTCGCGCAAACTATTCAGTTTAGGAAAAAATGATATTAGAAACCTCAATATCATTTTTGAAGACCTATCCATAGATACCCCACACGTATGGGTTTGATGAAAAAAAATTTTTGAGTTTCAGTTCTAAGTATGGGGAACTCCCAATTTTTTTTTATTTTTTTTTTTGTGTGAAAATCTTAATGCGGTTTACAGAATACATCTACTTACCAAGTTTCAACAGTATAGTTCTTATAGTTTTGGAAAAAAGTGGCTGTGACATACGGACGGACAGACGTACAGACAGACAGACAGACATGACGAATCCATAAGGGTTCCGTTTTTTGCCATTTGGCTACGGAACCGTAAAAAGGCATTATGTATAACAATAATTTTAATTTATCAATTTCTTTCCTAAATTCCTAATGTACGTTTCGTGGTTTACTCAATAAAACTCCATTTTTTCTACTAAAGATCTTTAAATTACAATCATACAGTCCACAACGCTCCACCTATGAAGGCCAAGAGGCCTTTTCATATGCCTTTTAATTACATTGATTTATTAAAAGTGGTTAAGTATATATACGTATAACTATTTATGATTATTAAAAATGGACAGGATTAATATAATTTTCTTACTTAAGTAAGTACAAATCGTACAAATACCAAATACGAACGTCTATTTGAAATTTTGAACACTACTTGACACACACAGGACCAGCTTAAACTAAGTGTTGTGCTTATACCGCGACCCTTGATAAGTGCACATGACTGACAATACATGTGAGAAATCCTATAATTATTTAAAAAATATTGCATACATAGTTTGATTGGTTACACATGAGATGGAATCTTTCAATCAGTCGTTTTTTGCGTGTTGCCTGCGACTGGTCCGCCGCCACGCGTCCATGGATATCGGCGTTTTGCTTATTAGCATGAACAGGACAAAGACCCCTAGCCTTTTTTATTTGCTCTGACATTGTATTGTAAGTAATATAGTTTAATACTAAACCATCTGTGTGAAACTTTAAGTAGGTATGTGTAAGAAAATGGCATCTTGTGGTTAGGTAATGTGTTGTTTCTTTAACCTTATTCCTAGAATCCTATGAAAGCCAATGGAATTCCCCTAATGGGAACATATTGCGTTTGCAACTAAATATATTTCTCTAACAGACAGGGCAATTCGAACCTAGCTATATACACTGATATCAGTGACATCATAATGATATTTGAATCATGTTATTTTAGTTATCGTGCGTCTACACTGATATCAGTGACATCATAATGATATTTGAATCATGTTATTTTAGTTATCGTGCGTCTCGCCCGCGCCAATACATGTGAGAACAAGTACGAGCGAAATACACGATAACTGTTATATACGTTATATACGTCATTCGGATATCACAGTGTGCGTTTTCGAATTGGCCTGACAAGGTTGGATTACTAACCTACTTTACATTTTCATTGCGTGGTTTATTGCAGTCCTATTTTCGAGGGATTCAAAGAGAATATTTGTAAAGAAATAGCTGTGCAATCCCTTTGATAGAAATAACGAATAATGTAGGTACACTACCAACTTATATTTTCAAAAGGACATGTAGGCGTCCCGTCCGGCAGTCTAACGCTTCACAGATGCTTCAAATCTGGGATACAAAGAACACTTTTTTCAAATAATATTTAATGTGATACATTCCATTATATCTTGATACTCGTATGTGTATAAGTTGCAGAGAGTATCCAAAATGTCGGAATTGTTAAGTATAAGAAATTTGCGGAAAGTTTCCGACGGCACATGAGTAGGTTGTACTCTGACAAGTTTTTTTTTTTTTTTTTTTTTTTTTTTTTGGATTGACAGAAGCGCATTGAGTGAGTCTGTACGGTTTTTAGGTTATTATCCTTATAAATACAACTTTCCTTCCTTACGTATACTTGGTGACGGTTTATTAACAACATTAGTTATTTCTAAACTGTAATACATACAAATCTTCTGGCCTGAGAGTCAATAAAACAGTGATGACGGGGAATGAGAAGGGGAAGCCGCCGGACCCCGGTGGTGGCAATTCCATGGATTTGACGAACGAACATGAGGCAATGGATATTGAGACGCAAACAAGGAAAAGAAACGCTAAATCTCTGGAATTGACACCAACCGATTTGTCCCGTGAACCACATGAAAAAAGACCAACACAGGGTGACATCAGTAATGCATCTATTTCCACTTTATATAAACACCCAGACCTCGATAGCGAAACACGTAAGTACGACACCAAAGATAGTGGCCCATTTATAGTTCATATCTCACGAGTAACTGAATCTCCTAATGCGGGGTTCTCTCTCCAACCCATCAGAATAGGACAAATTTTCGCAAAGGACAGTGTTCCGGACATCAAAAAAGATGGTATCAAGTCGCTTGGTCGTAATCGCGTTGCGGTCGAATGCAAATCGGCAGATGCTGCCAATAAGCTGACTGAAAACCCCTGTTTAGCTCGCAATAATTTAACAGCGTCGATTCCGTCATACCACGTGTCCCGCATGGGTCTTGTTCGCGGAGTCCCAGTAGAATGGTCAATGGAGGAGTTTGTCTCGGCTACTGACTTAAAAGAGGGAACTGGCAAAATTCTAAAAGCTCGCCGCCTTCAGCGCAAGGTCCTCAAAGAGGGCAGTCCACCATCATGGGTCCCGACCCAATCTGTGGTTGTCACATTCGAAGGACAAAATTTACCATCTAAGATTTTTGCATTCTACACATCACTGAATGTGGAAGTATATGTGCTGCCAACTATTCAGTGCCGGAAATGCCTGCGATTTGGTCACATTCAAACACAATGCAGATCAGACGCACGGTGCTTCAAATGTGCCAAAAAACACCCCGGAGAAACCTGCAACATTGCTCCGGAACATATTTCCTGCCTTTTCTGCACAGGTCGCCACCTCGCCACAGATAAAAACTGCCCAGAATTTGGTAGACAAAAGGCAATTAAACTGTTAATGTCAGAACAAAATATTTCTTACCAGGAGGCTGCGGCACGTACTCCTACCGTTCGGAAAACCTACTCTGATGTTACAAATACCATGTTCAGTCCCGTAGCTCCAGAAGTCCCTCGTCAATCTCTCTCTTCCGATTTGGCTCCCTCTGGTTCACAAGCTGCACCAATTGCTTCTCAATCCCGCCGCCAGACTATATACCGACCCGTTCGACCTAGAACTCCTCTGTCCCCCGGTTATGACCGCATTGCACACCAAAATATAATTTCTAGTCCCTCTTCTCAACTGCCAAATGGACACGCTCTTTCGCAGCCTCCCTTTGATACCGAACCCTCTAATGAAAATAGCGTTTCACTTATGTTAGCTTTAATGCAAAACTGGGTCGCCATGATCAGCGACTGCATACCGAACAACGTTGCCCATCATCTTGCTGCCATCAGAAAAGAACTAGCTTCAATCAAAAGCCCCTATGGCCAATATCCTACAGTGGAATAGTCGTAGTGTCAATCAAAAAAAATCTGATTTAATCAACTTAATCAATGATCACTCTGTGACGGTTGCGGCCATCTCGGAGACATGGTTGAGACCTGGATCCCGCTTTAGGATTTCTGGGTTTTCATGCCTCCGGGATGACCGCGATGACGGTCGTGCAGGAAGTGCATTATTGATTAATAGGAAATATCCCTTCGCACAGATTCATCTTCCCCCCCACTCCCATGCAATCAACGCTGTCGCTGCTAATGTTATGGGAATAAATATCATATCTGTTTACATTCCTCATCCAAATTTAAACTTAATACCTGATCTCTCTACTCTCTTTTTTTCTGTTCCTCATCCCCTTCTGATCTTAGGTGATTTTAACTGCCATAACACCTCTTGGGGTTCATCTTACAGTGATACTTTCTCCTCATTTTTGATTGATCTGTTCGACGATATCAACGTATCAATAATTAATGATGGAACTCCCACTCACCGAGTATACCCAGGGCAAAATCCCAAGTCTGTCTTAGATCTGTCTGCTTGCTCTCCTAACCTTTCTAGTATGCTCTCTTATCAGGTACTAAATCAATCTTTCGGAAGTGATCATTTTCCTATAATAATTTCTAAACTATCTTCAGTATCTTCTCCTCCTCTTCCATCTCCAGAACCACTTTTAAAATATAAACTTGATAAGGCTGATTGGCCCAATTACTCATTCCAAGTTGAGGAAAAATTAAAAGAAATTGATAATAAAATAAATCCTCTTGAAAATTACTCCTTGTTTAAATCTATAATAATAGAAGCAGCTGATAATCATATCCCACAGAAAAAACCATCTAGTTCTAAATTACCATCTCCTCCATGGTGGAATTCCGACTGCACTGCAGCAGTTAAGGAGAGAAACAATGCAGAACGGAGATATAATGAGACAGGACTTACTGCAGATTTTACTTCTTTAAAAAAAATCTCTGCCCAAACCAAACGCCTCCTAAACAAAACAAAAAAGAAGGGATGGAAGGGATTTTGCGAAAGCCTTAATCCCAGAACCCCATCATCACTGGTTTGGAGAAATATAAAAAAATTTCGAGGATCTTTTAAGTCTGATCCCTCATCATCTTGCGACCCTTCTATCTGGATGGAAGAATTTGCAAACAAACTGGCCCCTCCATCTGTCCCAGAAGAATGCTGTCTGAACCCTGTTTCCACTTCACACCTTGTCTCATTGGACAACCCCTTTTCTATCTCAGAACTAGACTTGGTTCTAACCGGTCTCCGTAACAGCTCACCTGGAGAGGATGGAATTCCTTATTGCTTCATCCAAAAACTGAATGCCTCTTCCAAAGACCACCTTCTAAAATTGTTTAATTTGTTCTTCATGTCCGGCGAGGTTCCTGAGGATTGGAGGACCCAAGTTGTAATCCCAATTTTGAAGCCAGGCAAGGATCCCCGCCAAGCATCTTCCTATCGCCTATCGCATTATCTGCAACTATGGGAAAGATTTTTGAACATTTGGTGAAAATCAGATTGGAATGGTTGGTTGAGAATAAAGGAATCCTAGCTAATACCCAATTTGGTTTCCGCAAGGGAAGAAGTACCTATGACAGCTTAACCATTTTAACTTCAGATATTAGACTGGCCCTCTCTAAGAAGCAACAACTTGTTGGATGCTTCTTAGATATCTCGTCTGCTTATGACAATGTGCATCTCCCCCTGCTCAGAGCAAAACTGCTACAGCTGAGCATTCCTGCGAGAATTGTACAAATTGTGTGCAGGCTGTTCATGGGAAGAACCATTAAAATTAGAACTGGAAATACATTCCACCCACCTTTAACAGTATGGCAAGGCCTCCCCCAGGGCTCCGTCCTCAGCCCTCTTCTATATAACCTTTATACATTTGATGTTGAGCAATCTGTCCTCCCCTTCTGCAATATCCTGCAATATGCCGACGACTTGGTGGTTTATTCCGCATCTCACAATTTAGATGAAGCATCCTCAAGATTGAATCAGGCCCTGGTGTACCTCAAAGACTGGTTGGATGATCATGGCCTTTCACTTTCACCCCCCAAATGCTGCACAGTCACTTTTACACGCCGCCAGACGATCCCAAATGTCATTCTTCACTATGAAGACCAGATTATTCCCAACAGCAGGAGTGTAAAATTTCTGGGTGTTATTTTTGACTCCAAAATGACTGGTATTCCACATTTAAAGCATGTCATTGGCAAATGTGAAAAAGGCATTAATGTTCTCCGTTCCCTTTCTGGGGTCTGGTGGGGTGCTCATCCCTACTGCCAAAAACTTGTATACAATGCCTTAATTCGTAGCCAAATGGACTACGGTTCATTTGTTCTGGAACCATGCAATAAAGTAGCTCTCAAGAAGTTAGATGATATCCAAGCCAAATGTCTTCGGATAGTTCTTGGTGCCATGGGATCCTCACCGAAGAATGCCATTCAGGTTGAATGTGTGGACCCTCCTCTTTCTCTCCGCAGACAACTTCTTGCAGACCGATATGTATTGAGGGCATGTTCAATATCAAATCACCCCCTCATTCCGCGCTTACAGGCTCTCTCATCTGTGGTATCTGTAAATGCATATTGGACTCATAAACAATCACCAAGATTCATTAACAGCTTTAGGAAAATAGAAAACCTCCCTTCCTCACTTTATAGCTCAGACAAAAATCCAATATTTGAATATGAATATAATTGCCTAACTTTCCGCCCTAATGTAATTTTAGATTTTAATATCAACAAAGATGAAACAGGAGCTAATAATAAATTTAATAAAGAACTGGAAAAATGGCAAGATTTCTTACCAATCTACACCGATGCATCAAAATTGAATCCTAATAGCTGTGTGGGAGCAGCAATTTGGATCCCCAGATACCGTATTCTTTTATCTTACAAATGCCCTTCACAGTCCTCCGTCTTCACAGGAGAAGCAATTGCCTTAATGGAAGCAGTTACATACGTCGAGTCTCACAAAATTCCCAAAGTTATCATATTCTCGGATGCCAAAAGTTGTCTCCAAGCCGTATTAGGTAACCAGTTTAAAATGAAAATGATTTCCCCTTTCATCCTGAATCTTAAACAATCACTATACAGATGCGAAGAAATAGGACTACAGGTAACATTAGTCTGGATTCCGGGTCACTGTGGGATTAACGGCAATGAGGATGCCGACATGTGGGCTAAACAGGCCACTCTCAATGGATCGGAGACGCACAACATGGTTCTCGCGTCTGACTTAATGATTAAAGCTCGCCGTGACTTAAGGGACGATTGGCAACAATTATGGGATTCTTCTAGACGACATGTAGGAAAACACTACGGAAACGTACAGCCAGTTATACCTCATAAACCATGGTTCTTCCGTTTTCGCTCTGCATGTAAATGGGCCACGTCTACACTTTGCCGGCTTCGTTTGGGTCACGTCTGCACTCCTGTATTCCTTGCAAAAATTAGGGTGCGGGATAGTTCTTTATGCGAGTGCGGTCTTGACGAAGGAACGACGGAACACATTTTCTTTTCTTGCAACAGACTTAACCACTCTTTATATGATGTTTTACCGAAAAATATTCCGCGGCCTATCAATTTTCAAACGCTTCTGGTTCTCATGGATCCTCCCATCACTAAAATACTTCTTAAACACATACAAGAAAATAATATAAAACTTTAACGGCTCTACTTGCTCTACTTTATAATACTTGTCATCTTATATTATATCTATTGTCCATTTCTTATTTTTCTCCTTATGTTGGCATGCTACCTAACTGTCAAAACTATAGCCTTTCCCGCTCTTTTTCTAATAAACTGTACATATGTCATGTGTTGTCTGTGATGTCCATAACAATGTTTTTGTTTTAGGTTCCCAGCACAATTCCTATCACCAAATCAAAATTATTCACCGAACATTCTTATCGTGCGTGGTACGTCTTTCAACGTCGTCATTGGCAAAATCCCTCCTGCCAATACCACAAGAGGGGAAAGCCATAATAAAAAAAAAAAAAAAAAAAAGTTTTTTTTTTTTAATCTTAATTTTTAAAGGGGTTTTGTCACACAGTGACTATGTCACCCCTGTAGTGAGATCAAACACACACACAGACACACACACAAACAGATTTACTAACTTAAGCAAAAGTATGGTTGAATTCGCGTGGACATCGCAATGACCTTCGGGAGCCAATCAGCGTTTGGAACGTGACACAACTTTGTTGCGAAATTATTACATTGGTTTATGTGAGTTACTTACGTTAGTTTGTAAAAGATTTGTAGTCAAGTTTGAAATAAGTAAATAAGATGTTGGTTTAGTCTGGCCTTATTATCTGTATATCTGCACTATTATTTGCAGTAACATAGTTTATGAATTGTTTAATAGTTATCAATGTGGACGATGGTAAACGCCAGTGTTTTTGGGCCTAGGTGAATAAAATCCTTCTTAATCAATAATCACTTTCCAAGGTTAACTGGCGCCTCGCCTTTTATGACTTAGTAATTCATTCACAACAAATGGTCACATTCTCAAACTTGGCAAACTTTTCTGAATGGTTATAAATAAGTGTTAGGTGCCGCCACGGACGACCTTGTTCCAATCGTCAAACAGCTTAGGACAATACGCGGGCCAAACTGTAATACAAACATGACCCGTGACTCGTGGTCCATGAGAATGATTACAAGTACCTAACTACCTACACGTGGTTTTGGAAAATGGTATAAGGAAAAATAGTATTCCAAAACTCTCGGCTGTCTAGCATTCTCAGCAAATCAACTGTTACTAACTTGAAAACTTAAAATGTTGATGTGTTAAGTATTTCTAGACATGGTGCTTCTCCTCCTCCGTGGTTATCCAACAGATCAGATTCGATTGATATCTGAGACGTTTGTGTCCCAAGGCGAGATGTCCTGAGCAACTAATGTACCTTTCTTATGTGTGTGGTGGTCAAAAATCGTGCATCAGGTTATGCTGTAACGTAATGGACCCTATAATGGACGTAGAACCAGTAATGGGACATAAAACCACAAATCCTCTAAAATAAGTATGTAAAAGTCGTTTATAAACACTGGCAATTTTTTACCATAAATAAGAGTCATAGAGCTGTTTAAGTTTGACTTTTTATTAATTTCGGTTACTTTTTAAGAAATTGGCGCCAACCCAAAAGTTGTCGTGTCACTGGAAAAAATAACCAGTAAGAATTCTTAACAACTTCGCTAAGAGAGGTGAGTTCATATATTAAATTGTAATTAATTGTTACTTGGTGTAAACTAGAATGTGTTTTGTTAATTGCATTTACCATGAGATAAGGTATACAACACACTATGTTGTAACTCTAGAGATATATAAAAAATAGTGGTATTTTGCCCAATCCCATTATAGGAGCTGTAAAACTGCATACCTCCTATGATGGGACAATTTACATAATCATGCTTGCCATGGCGTAATTTCATGTCTAAACAATACAGCAGTGTAATGTAGCTACGAACTATGTCAGGAGGTCTCCTCGGACTTCGGATAATTTAATATCGTTTTTAGGTACAAAAATTTATTTAACTTGCCCTGTTAGTTTGCGGCTCAAATCTTGGAAATGGCATTTGAGCCATTTTCGGAAATCCGATTGAGTTAAAATTTTGGATACGTATGCAAATCGGATGACAATGCAATATTATGATAACATGGACTTGATCTCATGATGGAGACAGGGGGTGGCCATAGGAACTCTGTGATAAACGCAACCTAATTGTGTTTGGATTTGTTACAATTGTCTCGATGAGTATTAGTTGGCTGTCGAAAGAAAAATACATTCTTACATAAAAGCTTATACCAAAAATGACTAATAACAAATTTTTTCTCAAAAACTTATTCCCTATTCCAATATCTTATACTGATAGGGTATGTCCATTATAGGGGGCCCATTACTGGATCCACGTCCATTACCGGGGTTCCATTACTGGAGCTTTGGTGTCCATGACTGGAGAAAAAAAACATACTTTTAATTTATTAATTATGTGGAAACTAATTGCAGTATCTTTGATACAACACGCCTGAAACATGAAAGAAGGATAGGATATTCATCTTTTAACAAGCTAAGCGGTAGAACTTTTACATGTATCAGGGAAATATCACAAATACTCCAAATTTCCTCTTAAATGTCCCATGACTGGTGCCTTTACTATATGTGTAGAGCAGAAAAATCGACTAAAATTCGGTCAGGATTCTTATCATACGCAGACAAGAAGTTAAATTGCTTATTCGTTAATCCGGCACTGCCTGGAGGTCATGGTTGGCTGGTGATTCACACCCTGTTCGCGTAGCTAACCGGAACGCAGCCCGGAAGGCCCGTTGGTAACAATGCCAACTTTTAATTGGGCCGGACGCCATCGGTCCCCAGACCACATTGTTTTACTTGGCAGCCGGTTGCGTTTAGTAAAAGTATTCAATTTTCACTAAAAGTTACACGTGTTTGTACTTATGAAAGTTTTAAACCCGTGGGCTGAGGTTATAACTTCACAGATGGGCTAGCTATATCCATGAACTATTTCCTCTTAATTTAGTTTTATGTTTAATTTAATCTAGATTTATAGTAATTTTAATGTAATTTAATTGTTATATACGAGTATGCGTGTGTAATTGTTTGTCTTATGAAAATGAAATATGAACCTCGAACTAAAAATGATTTATTTTAATTTTTAATTTCGGGGGTCTATTTGACTTTTTGTAAAATCCTGAGAATATCATGGCAAGATAGTGTGACAGACAACTCCAAATAGAAACTACAAATAGAAATTGCATAGCTGCCTACCTTAACGGCGTTTCTCAAACAGAGAAGACTACGCTTTTGCTACGGTATGTGAGTGAGTGTCTCCGCTGTGTCCACTTTTGTGTATCGCTTATTTCTAATGCATTCGATTGCTTTCTCAATATCTGATTGATCAAAATTAAAATATCGTTCATCGGTAGAGATAAATTTACATTCCTTACGTCGGATACCACGTAAGAAAGTAAATATTTGGTACTGACAGATTGCTAATTATTAGTGAGTGTAGGCGCGTGATTCATCGCTGCAAACTGCTGACAATTCTTTATTTTACGTGTGTAGGTATTGTATGTTTAAATACGTTAACATTTGTACAGCTTATTGGCTTCTTTTGCCCATGACCGAACAGAAAAGGTTAGCATTTAAGGCTGTTCGTGCGTTTTGGTGAATAGCGACGAGTGAATGTTCCGATGAATTCTCATCTCGTAATACTCACTCGCCGACTTAGCTGCACTTTTAAAAAGTATAGTTAGCTTTAAGTTCTTAATACCTACTTAGTCAGAGGTTTTTAAATTAAAGTTATTTCAGACTGATGAGCTGTAAGAACCAGAGGTTCTGGGTTCAAATCCCCACCCTTTTTAGTTTGTATGTGTTATCACGAATAAATGTATAATTTTTATGTTCTAAGGATAAAACTATTGACATATCCATTGCCATTGGCCTTTGCGTCTATTGCAGACGATTTATGGTGCAAATCGGAGAGACAATGACCTCTCGGAATTAAGGAAACGCAGGGATGACATATATTGACATGATATTCATTCATTATATATACATATACATGTATATTGTATATCTTACTTGGTACTCATAACTCAAGCTTTATTAAGCTTCTGTAAGGGTTATTGTCGGATTAGGTCGATTTGTTTGAGTAATAATATGTATCACTATTCTCTTTGTCACCAAGTGTGCCGCCGTCGACACGGGGAGGCAATGTTTTCGCGCGGCGCGTGACGCGGGGACGTATTTTGATGTCATTTAGTGCGAGGATCACCGCGGGCGAGATGAGTGAGGGTTTTAAAATATACACGTTGCTTGTTTAGGTTTACTAAGCTCTGACATACTCAATTTTTGTGTGGGGTAGTGCTATTTGCATTACATAACATAGTAATAACATCAAATAACAAAAAGCGAACTAAAAACTTAAAATTAAGGTCAGGGTCATAATAATGTTCACGTGTCTTCTGTGAACATACCTACTTAAAGTCAAAGGATATAAAGCCTTATTTTCTGATAGAATTAACGCATAAACAGGTACTCTTTTTCTGTTAACCTGTGCTTTTGTGTGATAATATTGTTATTACGTAATATACACACAAACTTTTAAAATGATTATCTGTGAGTGACAACTTTTATTTCAACATCTCTGTACGATCCATCAATTCACTACTCGGCCCAATTCGAACTTTAAGATACGTCAGTTAATAGATCTAGAAAAGATATGGATTAGATATGTCAGTGTCAAATGTGACATTTCTTCAAACAAAAACGTCACTTTTGACACTGACATATCTAATCCATATCTTTTCTAGATCTATTAACTGACGTATCTTAAAGTTCGAATTGGGCCGTAATACTTATTAGTCGTAATTTTTACTCACTTGCTTAGCAAATATTTGCTAATGACAAGAGTTCCGCGATACTTCTGAGTATGAAAATGGGTAACTCACGAAACGTGAAACGGGTCCGACTACACCAAGCATGACTCACTGACAGTACATCAAAACTGACATAATATACGCTATCGAGAACGTAATTTACTTTCTATACATCTTGCTCGCACTAATATGCGAGTACGAGTGTGACGCATAGATAGTAAATTACGTTCTCGGTGGTGTTTATGTCAGTGCCAAACTGGTGGTAGCCACACCAATAAAATTTGTGTTAAAGATGTATGATTTTGATTGATTATTTAGAGCAACCTAATATTAGTAAAGTGGAACGCGAAAATATGTTATTATTGTTTCTTGCTGTCTTTATGAAGGTATTTATAAGTGTTTGCGTCCAATATTCCTCGTTGAAATATTTCACTTTTATTTACGCTTTCATTTATATTTATTTTCTCATGCTCCATAAAACCATCGGCGTATGTCGTGGATAAAAAGACTTTATTGAAAATTAACTGCGTGTACATGAGAGAATCGCGTCGTATCCTGGCCAAACGTTTATTTGTCAATATTTCTATGGATAAAGTAAAAGTTATCGTGAGATAATTAGTGACGGAGACGGAGATGGCGGGACGACCTAGACACCTTCCTCATTAACTGGCCAGAGCAGGCGCTATGTCGGGAGTCGTGGAAGATAAGGGGAGAGGCCTTTGCCCAGCAGTGGGACACCATTATAGGCTAGCAAAAAAAATCTATGACGTGAGTAATCAAATTATTAGAGCCGAGACGCACTCGAAGTCGAACATTGTTAAGAAAGATTCTAGCGGCATTTCTTGGTTGTGTAATTATAAAATGCTAAGCATACATTTAAAACAATTATAACAACAACCATAAGTTGTGAGCCACAGTAACTTAGGTCAGCCTGCTGCATCCATCTGAGTCCTCGAGTCTCAAATATCTAAAATATCGTCAGATCAAAGCCGAACCTCGGCGGCATAAATATGCGAATGTCGGAATATTCGATACACGCACGTCTGTTTACATTTCGTCCATCTCGGGGGCCAATTCAAACTTACATTGTGACATCAAAATGATATCTAGATGACGCGCGTGAATTATGCTCGTACATTAATTGGGGCGAGCGAGACGCACGGGCGACTGACATGATTTAGATATAATTTCGGTGTGTTGATGTACCTATGTTTGTTTATGTTTGAATTGTCCGTTCGGTCTCGGTCAGAGGTATCTGTAATATCTCGTCTCTATTCAGAGTGGACAAGTAGGGGACAAGTCAAATGTCACTCGGTGGAATTTTTAAACTATGAGACAGTTAATTTGTAAATTTTCGAAAATATTAAATGTACCTAAATATAAAATATTAAATGTTTATAGCTACACGATATTTTTGTACGTGACGCTACTGAATATAGTTATTTGTACAACAAGTGATCAAAGTTTGATATTTCTTCGAGTGCTTATTTTGAGTCCCGTGCAAGCGAAAGATTCTATAACTCTCTACGCTCGTGAATCTAATTTAGAATCTTGAGCGTAGTAAGGGACTCAAAAGCGCACGAGATGTAAATAACTTTGATCTCGTGTAGTACACAACATTTTTCACCTCAACGCAGTGAGAACATACCTATTAGACAACTTGAAAAATGTAATCCTTGTTCATCACTTAATACCTGCACTCATGTTTTCTTAAGATATACAAACAATTAAGTTTAATTACCGCAATGGAACACAAAAACAAAACGTAATAATAAATTCCATTAAAATAATATAGAAATAACAAACATTAACTGACACTTCAATCGACAACTTTTTTGAAAAAAAAAATCTTTGTATGATAAGGTCCGAATTGCGGATACGTACTATTTGTCAACTATGGTAGAAATTCTTAAAAGTAAAATAATTAATTTTGCGTGATGATCTGTGTATTTTTTGAGTTCGATATTTTAATTGTACAATAAAATACCTAAAATATAGTATTTTATCAGTTTTTATTAAATCTTAAACTTTATTTTTATTTATTAATTATTAAGAATTCATACTCGTACGTGGTTTGGAACGATGCGGTCTGAAGTTTTTCGGGGGTCTATTATAAACCGTGAATATACTGTTGAATGTCGTTTTAACTTTTTTTTGTCTGTTTCTTTTTGCTAACAGTGTGAAAGGGACAGAGATAATAGAACCCAAGTATTTCGAACTTTTATTAGACCCCGCATGTTGAAATGACATTTGACTATAAAGGTCACTTGAATGTCATTTTGTCTCACTCAGTGAGCAAAATCGCATTTTGCTCACTGTTTTTAAGAATCAAAGTACCCTTGTTCGAGCTGCTGAGGTGAAAAATATATATATCAGCCTCGGCCCCAAACTTTCTGACTAAGTATCCCGCAGATAAGTTTGTGTAGGTACTTACATTAAGTTTTTCTTATTTATATAAATAATATCTGGGAGACCGAGCTTTGCTCGGAAAACATAAAAACTCAAAATTGCGCGTTTTTCCAGAGATAAAACCTAGCTAGATCAATTTTTCGCCCCCTATATAGCAAATTTCATCAAAATCGTTCCCGAGATCCCCGAAATAGAAATAAATAAATATACAAGAATTGCTCGTTTAAAGTTATAAGATTTAAACGACAGTATGTTGTGATTATGGTTGAAACATATTAATTCAATTTAAAACATATTTCAAAATTAGATAAACCAACATTTCTTCATGTTGTTATTGTGCTTTAACATAAAGCCTTTAAAACATTAAACCCCGGAACAGCAATAAATCCACGCTTTGTCCGCGCACATGGTTCAAAAATAAACATTCATACGTAAAAATAATTCGTAATCCAACAGTATTAACAATAAATTAACTGAATATCAGTGGACCTAAGGCCTCGGTATTAAGGTATAAGTCAGTTGAACACTTTGACAATGCTATCATTCTGCGTTCAACTGTAGTTATCATTGAAATTTCTGACCCATTTACAAATAAATATCACAGAGAAATACGTAACATCTTATACGATTAGGTATTCTTTTTTCTGATTTTAACTTTATTCCGTTCTCGTACAGTTGAATTTCATGTATCGTAATACGAGTTTACAAAACGTCTAAATAATTATCACAAATGTCTGAATTCGTAAAGTTAAATTGAATGCGTTTGCCAAAACCGCGGCACATGTCATTGTATTAAAGCTGTATTCAGCTTGTGTTTGTTGCTGTAAAATAAACCTTATTATGAGGATTTAGAGCTCATATATAAGGCAAACGATTTGTTTGATGTGCATAACTAAGTTATTCATTGAACATTGTCTGTATACAAGTAGCAGAAAAGCGATGTCTATTACGCAGTAGTGAAATTGGGGAGTAATTAAAAATAGTATGCAAAATGAGTATGCGGTCGCCGTTTCCTTATTTTTGGTATGGGTGTTCGCTAGCTGGCGCGGGTGCACGGAGCGGGCGCACGCACGGTCGCACGCGGGTGCCATTTTTAGGTAAAATCCGTGGCACGCGTCCGCGCCAGTTAGTGTTGCTCATACCATACTATTTTTGTTAAGACGAAACAGGAGCTGAGATTTAAATATTTTAGGTCACCCACTCCGTGCATCCGCGCTAGCTAGCGGACGCCCTTAAATAAAAGAAATTACACAAATATTTTGTAAGTAGTCATCAGAAAATGGTAACGCAATATAATATACTAGCTGTTGCCCGCGACTTCGTACGCGTGGATTTGTATATTGGTGGGTACATATTCTACATTAGCTTAGAACATTATGCAGCAAAAGATAGCAGTAGGGACTATTAATCAATTGTTAATTATTATACACAACCTGGCTACGAAGTTTCAAGCCCCTAACTGAATAAAATTGTTCTCGATATAATCCCTCTCAACCTCCAGCATATTTTCAAGTCCACTATTTAGTAAAACCTACTACCTAACTACCTATTTACGAAGTTTGAAGTTCCTAGTTTTAAATAAAATTTGATCTCTCTACCAACTTTCAACCCCTTCTTAAACCTTTTAGGGGATGAATTTTAAAAAAAGCTGAAATTACTTTTCATGTATTCTAATAATATGCCTTTATACAACGATTTGAATCGTGCCGCACTCAAATAAATGTTTGACCTCCATACAAATTTTCAACGCCTTTTTTACCAGCTTGAGAGATGAATTTTCAAAAATACCGAAATTAATTTTCTTGTATTCTAATAATATGCCTTTATACAAAGTTTCAAGTCCCGCACACAAAAAAATGTTTGATCTCCATACAAACTTTCAACCCCTATTTGGGTAAATATTAAGGGATAAATTTTTAAAAACGCTGAAATCACTTTTTTTGTATTCTTATAATATGCCCTCATACAAAGATTCAAGTCCCACGCTCAAAAAAATATTTGATGTGCATACAAACTTTCAACCCCTTTTTCACTATCTTGGGGGATGAATTTTCAAGAACGCTGAAATAACTTTTCTTGTATTCTAATAATATGCCTTTATACAAAGATTCATCAAGTCCCGCACTCAAAAAAATTTTTGATCTCCATACAAACTTTTAACCCCTATTTAACCCTTTTAAGGGATGAATTTTTAAAAACGCTGACATAACTTTTCTTTTATTCTTATAATATGCCCTTATACAAAGATTCAAGTCCCGCACTCAAAAAAATATTTGATGTGCATACAAACTTTCAACCTCTTTTTCACCACCTTAGGGAATGAATTTTCAAAAACGATGAAATCAGTTGTCTTCTCTTTTATTATAATACCTTTTTACGAAGTTTCAAGTTCCTAGCTTACAATAAAATTTGAACCCCAAGACAAACTTTCATCCCCTTTTTAACCCCCTTAGGGGTTGAATTTTTAATAATGTTCAATTAATGTTATTTTTTGATTTTATGTTACGCGTTTATAAGAAGTTTCAAAGAATTCGTAATGGATTCCATCTTTCAACCCCGTTTTAACCCTGTTAGGGGATTATTTTTAAAAACGCTGAAATTACTTTTCTTGTATTTTAATAATATGCCCATATACAAAGTTTCAAGTCCCGCACTCGAAAAAAATTTCGATCTCCATACAAACTTTCTACCCCTTTTTCACCACCTTAGGGGATGTATGGATATTGAATTTTTACACGTGTTAATTAAGGGATAATTCACACGAAAACAATACAATATTTGCAAGGGCAGTCTTCAACCAAAAGCTTAAAGATGACTCAACAGAAACAACACGAAGGTGTCAGATTTACCACCAGTAAAATCATTAATAACATAGGAAATCAGGATGTAATGCAGTATTTAATTAAGATCAGTTAGTTATTGCTCAAGTAATGTATTTATTATAGGGACAACTACAAGGTTTAGAATATAAAAATGGCAAACATTATTTAAGTAATATATTTATATAAGCAAATTGTAAGTAAAAGTATATTGTAAATTTACTGAACAATTAATCGGCTTTATTACCACATAATTCACAAAAATCTTAATAATTGTATTGCTAAATTAATTAGTCAAGTAGGTACGCTGCGTAATAGATATCGGTGGCTTATAGTTAGTACTGGCTACCTTACCGTACACACTTGACATAATTTAAAACAGTAATAAAGATCTAGCAATAAGCTACATGATGTATTACACCGTAATCAGTTGGAATATACGTTACATAGCAATTGTTAAAAGGTCATCAAAGGTTGTAACGTACATACCATCAGACTATAACACAAAGAAAACATAAAAGTCATAAAAACACAATAAAATAGATACTTAGCTTCGTTTGTCATTGTTAGCTCTCCAACTGAGAAGTGAGCCACAACTGTCAGACACCCGCTTATATTCGATCAGACTTCACCCCTTCCACCACTTCTTGGTAGGAATAACAAGTAAGATGTTTCCTGCACATCCGGTTATCATAATAATTCAATTTAACAAATGTATTTGCTACATTTTAATTTAATTTATTATAGAATAATTAATCGCAAATTAATACGAATTTAATATCATGGCTTATTATTATAAGATACTTTATTTACGTTACTAATGTTCTGACAGTTATGGTCAAGAAATATACATGGAGGGTAGTTGTGTAATTAAACAGCGGTTCTAACTTATTATTTCGATATACGTATTAGCTTAGCAAAAGTGGACTATTTCGTGAAAATGTAAGTGTGATCTTTGTTTTTATACTACGTATCTCACAAAGGCATATCTAATTTTAATTGCATACCATAGCAGTTTTTTTTTTTTTCAGAGTAACGGGTTAATCGTCTTTTCTGTTACAAAATTTGTCGCCCGTTCGTCGTACGGATATGATGGTCGTTCTTGTCTACGTGACAGCGTGATAAAACGGTGTCCGTCACTTTCTTTCCCACGGTGTTAAACAGTGACAGTTATTTTATCACGTGGATAAAGATGGATAAAGCTATCCATAATAGGCTGGCTGCTCGCGCCAGTATGTACATGTACGGACAATACAAGTACAAGTACGAGTGAAATGCACGCACGACCGACACCCATTTTGATGTCGCAGTGTGTTTGCCTCTGTAAAGCTATACGAGTTGACGTAGCACTTCGTAGCGCCTACAACTCGTAGCGGCGATACGACGACTACGCGCTACGGCGCTTAGCTACTATACTTTCCGCCAAACTAACGATAACGGCGCAATTCGGAAAATGAATAAGAGATTCACTAGATATGAAATAGTAAAGATATGTGACGTTCCACGGCAAAAGGTACCATTGCCCCGGCTGAATATTGGAGCGGCGTTAATAATAGCATAAGCCCCAGCCGCCATAAGGTACCTTTTGCTGTGGAACGTCACATATCTTTACTATTTCATATCTAGTGAATCACTAATTCATTTCCCGAATCGCGCCGTAAGTGGAGTCAGGTTATAATGCCATCTCACTCGCCACTGTCGCCAGTTGGTATTGCGGCAAGTATAGTAAACTTCTAGTGCGGCAGTTCATCATAATTTTATGTTTTTCTAACAAAAATTTGCAATAACATTTTAAAGGACACCAGTAATAAAAATCTTGCAAAAATATGTATGCGTCATAAATCTTTAATCTCGGTGATTACATACATAACTACAAAACTTCTAAATACCCAAAATCGCGATACAAATAGGGCGTCGGGGGAATGAGCCGTGTGCGTTTCAGGGTGATCCTATCCTAATGAATATTTGTGCGCGTGATCAGAAAGAGTTGCTTTAACTCTTTCTGATTACCCCATTAAAATTTAGGATGACGGCCTAATTACTACAGTTTTCTCTATTTTAAAATCTTTCAGTTTGCATGTCATACAATGAACAGAACTTTCATGTGCATACGTAGACTGATATGGTTATGAAGTTATGACTTTAAATTACCTTCTACAAACGAAACCACACCTCGATATTAAACTTTCGTGAGACATATTTTAAACTGTTGTTTTAGACCCCCGAAGGGCCCGAAACATGTCGCCAATAGAGACTAAAAATTCAAGTGAGTGAAACCGTTGTCGTCTAAACAGAACCCATACCTTTCCTTTATCGTAATTAATCTAAATTAACAATGGTTTAAAAAAATACAGTTATTGATGGCTTATCAGTTTTCTGGGCGAGAAACTTTTAAACTTAATTAAGAACAAACAAAGAAAGATAAAAGGCTGGTAAATACCCAAAAATTTTACTCGATAACTTTCTTGTTTTAAGATCTTATCCTTTTTAAATACTTAAAACATTCAAGATAAATATTGTACGTTTTTTATTTTATCTATCACTTGGACGATACTTAATAATTTCTTTTTTGAATACAAACGTAATGTTTTTGTTATGATTAATTAAACGTATAACTCTTTAATTGTTACAATTTTATGCTTAAAAAACAAACCTGAACTGAACAAGCTTTTCCAGTTGAATAAATTATTATTTTCCTAAAATAAGTTTATTCGTGTTATTTCGTTAAGATTATATTTTTATCTCATCTTTTTATCTGTTTAAAGTAGTTGATACTAAATAAATAAAAAATAAATAAAATTATGCCTATACATAAATAATCTAAATTTGCTTGTAACCTCTCAGTGTTTTGCTCCCATTTCAAAATGTTAACTCGACAAATACCTGACCAATTTCGCTTGTAAACGAATTTAAAGACTCAAGCCCATAAGCTCGGGGCTCGGAGCCGCCGACTTTTAGCAAATATCGCATTATTTGTAGTGTCCGACCGAAACATGTTTTTTTGCCGAAACCGAAACCGAAACCGAATGTTCGGCTTTGGCTCTAGTTTCGGCCGAAACCGAAACCGAAACCGAAACTTTTGTAGACTTGTTAAAATCGTTGAAAAAATGTCATAAAACCGCTTTTACACACATATTATGGGCCTGTCAAGACCCAATGTCCTTGAAATTGATGTTACTTCAGCAGTTTTTTATGAAAATTACTAGAGTTAGACCAAGATAATTCTGCAACGATTTTGATAACACACGCAGTGCAAGTGTTATTTTAAGCGTCAAAACTTCTATGAAATTATGACGTATAAATAACATTTGCACTAGTTGCACTGCGTATGCTACAAAAATCATTGCAGAATTTTCTTGGTCTAACTCTATTCATTCACTAAATATAGGGTCAACCAAAAACGCAAGCGCAGAGAGCGCGAAATTTTTCGTTAACAATATCGCAAGGCCGGGTACCGATCTTCACCTGGGCCTAAAAGTCCGAAATGCCCCATTGAGGCGCACTTTTATTGTATTAAAAAGCGAGACCGCAGGCCGAGCATGGCGCAGCGAGGCCAAAGGCTAAGCGCTGAAGTAGAGGACATGTGGAACACAAACCAATGGTAAATTGAGGTAAAAAGTGAGGCTAAGGTCAAGTATTCGTATGAAAAACTGTACTGGGGACACTTTCAAGGGTTTTTTCTTCGTTTTAATCAATAGTCAGCTGTTCAGCCTCGCAAAATATTAACTATTGAGAAAATCAAATTTGCGGCACTAGTTGAGCGTAGCCTTTAGCCTCGTTTAAAATTTGCCATTAGAGGTAGATAGGAAAATTACTGAATAAGAGCGAAAAAGACACGTCGTTCGACATGGGGCGGGCTGAGGGCCTACCGCGAACCACGTTCGACGTGTTGCCTCTTTGTCGCACTTGTAAATACGAACGTAAGTGTGACAGGGAGGTAACACGTCGAACGTGGTTCGTGGTAGGCCCGCTTATACTTGGCCAACGCCTGAAGATTGAAATTAAAAACGCAAACTTATTTCCCTGTACTGAACAACAGAACATGCTGTATGCAGAATTAACTGTAGGGGGCCCCAAAACCTTGCACTGCCTGGGGACCCCGACATGCTTAATCCGACCCTGCTTAAAATCACCATTAAACGGTTCTAATGTCTTAATTTTTTTGACTTATGTATCTGAAATTTAAATCACAATGTGTAAACATTTATACCTAAACCGCTAACGAGTAATACCTACTACACAAATAATCCACATTTATTTTTATTACAATAGTTTTCTTATTATGTATTTCCTTAAGCGCTGGTGGCCTAGCGATAAGAGCGTGCGACTTTCAATCCGAAGGTACAAACCCCGTCTCGTACCAATGAGGTTCACCAACTTTTGGTCTTTGTCCGAAGTACCATTTCGTAAGTTTCGGCCCGGCCGAAAGGTTCGGCCGTTTTTTGGCCGAAACCGAAACTACAGCCGAAACATGATTTTTTGGCCGAAACTGGCCGAAACCGAAACCGAAACCGAACCTTCGGTCGGACACTAATTATTTGCCAACAATCGCGACACTGGGGCCTGGGCTGGCTATTCGGGAATGCGCTGTATTAGATTGGCATCATATTGATACGAGTAGGAGCGTCTCATTTTCAACTGTGCTTAATATACACTGTACATAGTGTACACTGTACATGCATAACATGCTTCATATTCATACATAAACTGTGATTAAATATATATATACCATAACGTCGATAACGAATCATATTTGTATTATATTAAACCACAGACAATCCATACCTCTAGACATAGCATAGTCGCGCCACACATACGGTAGCGTTACTCCATCTTCGAGTCAATCCCGTGCCGTGATTGGTCCGTGTCTTTGAACGGACCAATCACGGCACGGGATTCGCTCACCTCGTCCCCCCGCACCCCCGTATTTTTGGCAGCATCTGTTTCATGAAAGAATTGACCTAAGCTCAGTCTAGAGGTTGGATTGTCAGTGTATTAAACATACATTTTAAGGCTGAACGTAGGCTTCAAGAGCCGAGCTTTGGACATCCAAAAATACATGGAACAAAGTATTTAAATTACCTGAAAACGTAAGGCGATAAGGTTGGACTTGGCGTTATTTTTTGTGACCCAAACCTGATTGTTTACCCTACAGGCCTACAATAGTATCCAAGAGCACTCTGCAAAAGATTGAACATAAACTTTAGGGATATAATAAATGCACATAACGGGGTTATTCTTTGTGAATATGTCTGTGGTTGCGTCTAATAATTGCCACGACTCTTTTCATGCATTTTGTATGGGTCGCGGCAATTAGTTCGCTGACATATTTTTGAGAATGACTGAAAGATGGTTTCATCAGTTCTGTCCTGATTGGCTTGGCGGGCAAAGCTGGACATATCTGACAGACATATGTGGATCAAAAACGTTCGGGATAACTGGCGTCTTTTCTGTGGACATTACAAAATGATTTCAATACATTTTCAAGAAATAGAAGGTTTTGAAGGGTGTGAAGCAAATGGAAAGTTAGGTAGATAGGAACATGCCTATAAGGATTTTATGATGTCCGCAGCAACCTTAACTCATACCAAAAACGTTTTTGACCCGTCTGTACATATATATCCTTATTTCTGGGTGCGTAGCCAACATGCCAATGCCATGCAAACGAAACGCAACTGACACTGTCGTACTAATATGGAAGAGTGACAGAGACACACAAAGCGTTTCATTGTCGTAGCGCAAGCGTGTTCTGCAGTTTGGCCGATAAGTGTTTTTATTACACTGTAATCTCGTTTATGGATTAAATAAATTAAAAGCAATTGCCATCCTGTTATTAAATGTAATTAGACTTAAATTTCGTTCGTTCATTTTTTTTTCTTTTTTGTTTTTTTTTTTTAGGTTAAACCAAAGAACTTCATTAATTCACATGCATAAAGTGACATTCACATTCGCTGGGATCAAAGTTCCCATACAAAGTGACCAGTTTTCGTTGCTCGTGCATGTATGAAAAATCAGTTTTCTTATACCATTATTTCATTTCTAATAACCATAATGTTTTGCTTGGCCCCTCGAAACCAAACACCAAATCAAATTAAACAATAAGTCAGCCACTTTGAAAACATGTTGCCCCTCCCCAGGAATGCATAATGAATGGAACGAGGTGTTTTCTCTAAAGCCTATATTCGGCTTTAAAACGTATTACCAATCTAATATGAATACAATTCGCCTTTCGATCCCGAATGTAATGGGTAGGTACAGTCGACGTCAAAGATATGTTTACACTTTTGCACCTTACTCCTTTGTAATAAGGCAAAAAATGGAAATATATCTTTTGACGTCGACTGTACATAGTCATCAGGTCATCACTTCTGACACTTGCATATACAAAATGATTCATTGCGTGCTAAATTATTTTATTAGGAAAAATAATGGTTGTATTTTTGTAAAACATATGAAAATTAATTAATTAAGACCATAAGGTGTATACGTAGCAACCTATTCATATATTATATACATAAAACTAATATAATAGCACTATATAAGATAATAACTGCTACATTGTTAAATACAAATAGCGTAATATATTCTATGCTTCGTTTCCCAAACTCCATCATCGCCTAAATAGCAAACAAAGCCGTCGGGAGGCATCCGGCAAAGTGCGCCGTAACTGCCCTCGCTACGCTCATAATTCCTCCTTTTCGTTCATTCAATTAAGTGCAGTAATCTTGTCATTCTGATAGCTAGGCGAGCGCTAGTCGAGGTCCATTCTAAGACGAACCAATTCTGATTAAACAATTAGTTAAAGTTTTGATCTTGACACGACTCACAGTGTCACAGTATATGAGCCCGATTTAGATTTTACAACTTGTTATGGTTTTCAGCTGGTTTTGATACGACCCTGCCGATAGTCTTTGTGATCAGCGCGACTCTCACTTCTTACTGGTTAGTTTCAGAGTATTCAGAGCGTATATAGCTCGTCGACCAATTGGAACAAAATTGGCGTAGGTAAACTACTGAAGCCTGCCCGCCATGTTATGTCTCCAGTTGACATGACTCATATGCCTATGAATCAAGGTCGATTATTGAGCGTGTAAATGGCTTGTGTAAAATAGTTTTACTGAACCAATCTGCCTTTTATTTGCGTGCGAAGCCTCTCTTGTGCCTTTAATACAAAGTTGATATTGGCATGTAGCAAGTATTATGTGCAACGTGATGCGTTTAGCGGGACATTCATCGTTGTGGATTAGGGATGCGGATACAGTGTAATCGATTAACATACATTTTGGTGTAATCTATTGCAGTATTAGTGTAACTACTGCACGTGCAGACATAAAGACATATAGGTACATTTTATTTTAGAATAAATCCTCGGACCGTAACTTGATTTTATGAGAAAATCTGTGAAATATTCTTCGGTTCAGGCAAACTTCGCACCGCCACCTAGAAAACGATATTCTTGGCGGTTTCACCAAAAAAGTATATATATCAGCCATTTTGGATTCAAAATCGGATAAAGATCGGATAGTTTAAATTCAATTATTGTAAATTAATCTTTACACCACAGTGTATTTATTTGTATCAAGCCATAGAGGAGCCCGATTCAAATGTACCAACTGCGATACGACGATCGCCCACGCTGATAGGTGCATCATATTTGTTCCTCAATTAAAAAAAACACCCGAGATGAAGTGAAAAACACTATCGTCAAGGTTGTATCAAAATCATTTCAAAATCAAAAGAAATTGTTAAATTACAATCGCCTATAAAGTTCTTCTATCGGATCGTGCATGGTATAATATGTATACTCCGCCTGGTACTCTCTTCCGACCGCGTGACTGACACAAGCCTACGTCATCATGCGACAACGCTATATGATAATATGCGATAGCGCTATATAAAGTGGTAATGTTATTGTGACGTAGGCTTGTGTCACTCTGGGAAGAGAAGGCCGTGTTTTATTAGACTATGGGATCGTATAGGTACTGTTGCCGTACTGCCAAGTGTTTCGATAAATAGGTAGTTGCTAAAGTTGCTTGTAAACCGTATTTACTTACAGCGCCGTTGCATTCAGTCCAACACGCAAAACAGCCGTAACAGACATGGAAAAAAACAGTTTGAATTTGGACTTTGTGTCGTGAAAATACGGTACTCAATCGAATGAGTTTCCAATAGCCGTTACGAGAGTAATGGGGAAGGGTTGTTGAAATCTATCCGTTCCATTTGCACTTCAACTCCTGGAGTTTAATATGAACTTTAAAAATCTTAACTTGATTCGATGTGGATCTATTAGAATGTCGATGGAGCTTTCTAAGTGTCGGGTACGTGACGATATTTCTTAGACATATTTGGCATGGATAACGTTTGATAACTTAGCTTTAAATTCAACGGTAAGTATAGGTATAATACAGATTTAGATTTAGAGATCGCTTCTTAGCGATAAGACCTGCTTGTGTTTCTGTTTTGTATTGTTTCCCGTTACGTCACGTTAAAATTCTAACCATGTCTTTCTTCGAGACCACTAGAATAATGTGGTATTTGAAACGTCGGGGGTAATTTTAAAGATTTTCGACTTTATATACATGTGTGCCTACCTAGCAAGCCATCTCCTGCGCACCGAGAGCAAGGAATACCTATGCTATTCGACTAATGTCAAATCAAAGTCAGATGTATGGAATTTGAGCAGCCTCTTGCTGCAGTAGCGTTCGGATTTCTTTTCAGTAAAACTGTGGTTTTCGACAGAGTTTTCGAGCACTCGTTTACACGGAGCTAGAGACAAACCAAAGAAAGTCTGCAGCGCTAGATTAAAAGTAGTTTTTAAAAATCAGTATGCGACAACACCACAGAAAATGGATTAAATAGTCTTGATACTTGTGAAATTTCTACCATATTTACCGTCTATGAAAAAATTTAGCTGTATGCACAGCTTAATTTTTATGGTAAAATAAATTTCATTCCAACAATAGATGTCACTATTAATATGTAGACATATACTAATATTGATAAATAATATTGGGAGAATGTGACATTTGGCTTCATCAAAATTAATAAGCTTTTGTAATATCCGCGACGGCGGTAAATAGGTACAGAGGGCCTACCGCGAACACCGAAGTTCTCAATATGCGAGCATCTTTCTCTTTTACTCCCATTAAGGCGTAATTAGATTGACAGAGAAATTGCCCGCAATTTGCGAACTAAAGTTTTCGGAAAAACGAAATAAACCATTAAAACAATAAACATACAAGGTGTCCCAAGAAGTAGTGATATACTGAATGTTTTATTTTTCTAAGCGCCCTTGAAGTTGTGAACATACTGGGTAATTTTATCTTTCTTGGCATTAATTTTTTTTTAATTCCATTCAAAGATCTAACGATAGTAAATGTTACCATACTAAGCTGATAGATAGGCCAATTGGCCTATCTATCAGCTTAGCACACAAAAAAAATCAAGCATCTACCGCAATAATTCACGTCACCATAAATAAAAATCTCATCGTACTCGGCGATAGGTGAAAAATTAAAAAAAATCATAACTCCGAAAATACGAAAAATCGCGGAACATACATGGGGGTGATTCAGATAGCCCTCTAGGTCCTCTACCTCCCAGCTTCAGTATATCACTACTTCTTGGGACACCCTGTATATTAAAAATTAATTTTAGCTTTAACTAGTAGGTACCCATGCCGTGAGCATAAGCATGGAGGTTGTGGGTTCGAGCTCAAAACCCGGCTAGTACCAATGAGTTTCTCGAAATGTTAGAGGAAGTTCATAAGTATGCCTATACCTATTAGGTGTGTTCAATTTGCTGTGAAACCTTAGTCTAAACCAATATTATATTATCTAAGTAGGTACATATGGTGAAGTATTAAGATGTTTCATTCCACTTACCCGTCATCAACTCCAAATTTTGTAAACATTGTCGTTTTTCAGCTTGAATCGCCTCGTGCTGACTTTTTACAAGTGTAAAATTATTCGTCACGCGGAAAAGTAACTCCCGCACGCCGGTTTTGTAAGGTTTCACCATGTTTATTCCGTTCAACCACAAACACAATGAATATTTAAACGATTTTGACAAACACATACCATAGTGCATGACGTTTACTGACTGCTTAAAAAACATTGCCATATGTAGTTTTTTAATTCGATGTCAAATTATTGCGCTGCAGACTTTCTTTGGTTTGTCTCTAGGTACTTGTGTCACTAGAGGGAGTTGAGATACAAACTATTTTGACACAGTCTACAATGACGCTTACCCTTACAGAAAATTGAAGTGTGCAACAGAGAAGGTCGAGTGCAAATGAAGAAGACAGTGTAGACTACAATACAAATGAAAAACTTGTCGTATTTTTACAATACGACTGTTGATGTTGATTGTACCTAAACGATTATCTTTAAAAGTACCTGCTAATCGTTTTTGTGTCAGCCTCTCTCATTATGTTATGGCTTATAACTTCATCAAATATTTATGAACGGCTTTTACTGTAATTACACTGCCATGTCACCCGCGAAACACGAATAAATAGCAGGTAATTTGACAAATGAAGAATAGGTACTTACTTTTAATGAAGTCTGATCAATTGATATACATTGCATTGAACAAAGTAGTTTACGACTTACGCCCTACTTATTTACCATAATGCAGCATATTCGTAACATTAACTGCGAATATTACGACTTATTATACGCGTGCATTATTATGCATACCAGCGATCATGCGAACATTGCGACAACACGCTTGCAAATATTACGACTTATATTTGTTATAACGAGTGCATCACTTAGGTACTTACGAGGGGCGTTCAAAATATTCTCGGTATTGATATCTTACGACCTCTTCTAAAATTTCTTTCGTTACTGGCCGCTAAGGTTTATTCATTGACATTAAAAAAAAGTATAATTCGAACCGAGATAGTCTTTTGTTTTTCTGCAATTGCTGAACAAACATGAACATCATGTGCGAATTGACAATGTTAACTAAATTAGAACATCGATGCGTGATAAAATTCTTGACAAAACAGGGTAAAAATCAAAAAACCATAAAAGAGGAAATGGATTGTGTTTACCGTGAGTCTGCTCCTTCTTTATCTACCATGCAAAAGTGGTCAAGCGAGTTTAAACGTGGAAGGGAGAGTATTGAAGATGACCCTAGACCTGGCCGGCCTGTAGTAGCTACTTCACAAGAAAATATTGATAAAGTGGAAAAACTTATATTGGAAGATGGTCGAGTGAAGGTAAAATCTATAGCACAAGTAACCAATCTCTCTATTGGTACCGTACATGATATTATACATGACCATCTTAATATGTCAAAAGTAAGTGCAAGATGGGTTCCGCGAATGCTGACTCGGCTTCAAAAAGACATGCGTGTAGCTTGTTGTTCCGATTTTATTGACCTGTGCGGTGAAAATCCTGATGAGGTGCTGCAAAGAATAGTTACTGGAGATGAAACCTGGGTTCATCATTATGACCCAGAGAGTAAACAAGAGTCCATGCAGTGGCACATTAAGGGTTCAGCTCATCCCAAGAAGTTCAAGGTCATCCCTTCAGCTGGCAAGGTCATGGCTACGATATTTTGGGATTGTGAAGGAGTATTACTAATCGATTATAAAGAAAAAGGTGTAAATATCACAGGACAGTACTACGCTAACATTCTACGTCAATTAAAGGATGTAATTAAAGAAAAGAGGCGAGGAAAGTTAACCAAAGGTATTCTGCTTCTGCATGACAACGCTCCCGTCCATACTGCTCATATTGCCAAGGCAGCTATTGTTGAATGTGGGTTTAAAACTGTTACTCACCCACCGTATAGTCCGGACTTAGCCCCCAGCGACTTCTTTTTGCTCCCCAATCTTAAAAAGGATCTGCGTGGAAATAAATTTTCTGACGATGAAGCATTGAAGGCGGCAGTGGAGGAGCATTTTTACACGAAAGATAAAAAATATTTTTACGAGGGATTAAAAAAAATAATTGATCGATCTTTTAAGTGTATGAACATAGGGGGGGAGTATATTGAAAAATAAAAATATCAAACTTTTCGTACTTGTTTGTTTTCATTCTCATACCGAGAATATTTTGAACACCCCTCGTACTATTCCTATCAGCCATCCTCGTCCCACGTTTCCGCTCCTGAAACGCGTCATATTCATGTTTCTAGTGAAATATAGCCTTTTCTAAAGCCCTCAATAAAACCTCCCCGCTGGGGATTCATTACATACAGCGCTGACCATTTAATAATTTAAGACTGGTAACTTCTAATACAATACAAAGTCGCGTTCCATTTCTTATAAGCATGTATCATACTTAACACCGTAAAATCATATATTTAAGCTCGCTCAGATAGATTAATATAGGCAAGGAAGCCATACAGGGGACACATGAGCCTAACTAATTCGGATTGAAACTTATTTGTATCAACCAGCCCCGGCCCCGACGTAATTTTGGGATAAAATTGTGGGCATTATTCGTTTCACAATGGTTCTTGATTTTTGTGAACAGAAGATAATTAAAATCTAAATCCGTATATGACCTAAAGGTCAAAAAACTAAATATACAAGGCTATCTACCCTGAAACCACCCTTTATAGCGTATGATGACGCCACCTAAAACAATAACATAGGAAGCGTCTTTCTATGAAGATTGACAGTTGGTTAATAACATTTCTTGCTTGTCTCTGAGTAATAAGCAGCTGGTAACTGGCTGGTAACGCTTGAAATAAATAAGCAAATTAATAAGCGTTGTTGAGCCAAAAACCACCCTTTTCTATTCAAATTAAAGTCCAAATAAGCGTAAAGTTATGAGCGGCGAAATATCAAACGACTTTAGATGCAGTTTGCGAACAAGTCCGATACTGAATAGCAACTTTGCGAAGTTCGCTGATATTAAAAGGAGTTTTCAGCAAATTATTTGTACAAAATAGTGATGCTAAGCGAGTTATGGAGCTTAAGTTTGAGAAAATTAGTTTAAGGTAGTAGATACGCGTCTTTATTACTTAGCTAAAGACACTATTTATAAGTAGGTACCTAACTGAAATTCAAGTCACTGACTGAATCATAAATTAATTGAAATTTATTTTGTAACCTGGGTATGGTTACATAGGTAGTTTATGGTTAGGTACAACATCCAAAACAACCTAGGTAATACCTTTGGTTTAAGCTATGGATCAATCTTAGGTACTTATGTAATTCTTTTAGCAACAAAACACTGTTTCATTTTGGCTACCTATAGAAAAGGGTAAGATCAGATTGGTAGGTATCTAACTTTTCTATTAACTACCCGCTGTATATATAAGATATATACATAAGTAATAAGTATCAACAGGGATTATTACATAAGTGCGACCCCAAGTGTGCGATGCACGATTGTGCGACATATTTTTTTTAACGACACTGCAATTCTGCGAAGTGATATTGTGCGACATCCTACGGGTAATTTAACATGGTCTCAGCACTTACACTGTTTCTTCTCAAAAAACATTTCCTTTACAACTGAACTAGACGGATTTCTGGGCGCTTTGCCCTTCGGGCATCTGAAGCTACCTAACGAACCTAAACTACCTATTGATTTATATTTCGCACACACGATGATTCGCTCAAACGGCACATCGTATAGTCGTGCATCGCCTAATAATGTTTCGCACGAACAATAGTTCCCACAAATAACATATCGTACAATCGTACATCGCCTAATCATATCGCCTAAGTGTAAAAATAACAACACCTTGAAGATATTTATCCATTTATTTTCTTGTCTTATTCCAATTCACAATAATCTCGTCTTATGACAACCGTTCGCTAGCAGGACTCAACAACCAAGAGAGCTGTCCGCCAAGTGTCTTTCTTTTTATACCCAACCAATAACAGTCTTCAATTTCAAACTACCCTTAACTTTAAAAACTTATTAAGTAGGTATGCTAGGTCTTATTTCAAACTACCCGTAACTTTAAAAACGAATTAAATAGGTATGCTAAATACCAAAAACCCTACACTCGTCCATCCTGACTCCGTGTATGTCCTCATACACGTGCCAGGTGGAAACCCTACACTTGGCCGACAGACTACGTATACTACTTAACAGTGGATACACTAATCGCATAGGATACGAAACAGTTTCAATCAGGCATCAGCAAGTCAAAATCTCAAAAACATCATCTAAATAACCTTTCGTATGCCTGCCACACAATTTGGACTAGAATTTACAGTTTCAAGGTTATTAATTCAGTGGTAAATTTTGACTAAAGCATACGAAGGGTTAAAATTGTTACTCTTCTGCCGGAGACATCCTGCTGGAGACGGCTCGCACCGGACTCTGGCGGCGCGAGGCGGGCTCCTGCTGGAGACGGCTCGCATCGGACTCAGGCGGCGCGAGGCGGGGGACGCCGGTAGAGGTGCGGCGCTCAACTTGCTAAAAATATCCAACATTGGGTTAATAATCACAACAGTGTACACCTTGACTAGTAATTCAGGGTAACAGATCATTAATTGCCATGTATTATTCGATTTTCATGAGTAATGATCATCTCTATCTGCAGGTAGATAGTACACGAACCAATTCAATTCTCGTGACTGAAACAACAGAGTACACGAACCAATTCAATTCTCGTGACTGAAGCACTATCAATCTTCCTGCCATATATAATATGAACCAGTTCAAATCTTTTCTAAAATGGTAGTACTTAGCTGTGTCAGCACACGAATCAAATCAAATTCTCGTGGCTTCAACATCATTTTCCATTATCATGTCAAGAAATCTTCAATTATAAACCTCACTCTTGAGACAGGAATATTTCCCGAGAACCTTTCAGTAACTTTAACCCTGACTATAATTTATAAAATATTACTATGATGAATAACAGCGATAATTAAGTAATTATTGTGTACAACTTGACCCATTATGTTCCCATTATCAATGCATTAATCATCTGGTACTAAAAACCTATACCTAATAGCTCCCCTCCCAATGTTTTCAGAGAAGGTCGTATATTCTAATTATGTTCCCATTATCAATGCATTAATCATCTGGTACTAAAAACCTATACCTAATAGCTCCCCTCCCAATGTTTTCAGAGAAGGTCGTATATTCTAGCTTGTTAGGATTTATCCAAGCTGACAAAGTACTTAGTCCATCAATTGCAAGACGCGTTGGGATTTTCAGACTATTAGATTTTTTTATAATATGCATATTGTTTTATGAAAGACTTGAACAGTATATTAATTCACTAAACGTCTTTATAGCATACCAAATCCCGCAGTTCGGGAATAAACATAGCACCTAAATAGGCGTGTTTCCGCAGAAAAAGGACCAGTAATATTTTCTCTACACGTTGAATTAAATAAATTATACGTTTCAAATGTTACATGACAGACAAACGATAGAACTGCAAAAACCTGATGTTTTACCTATCCGTACCTTCCGACTTGTTCTAGAATACAATCAAAAATGTATACCATGGAATCGCATATTTTGTAACTGAAATATGGTATCATTTAACTACTGGGGTGATTACGACGACGTTGTAATTATGTTTAGGTTGTAAGAAAACTGCCCACGCAATATGTATCACCAATATCCACTCAGAGATTTCTTCAAGGAAATACTTGCGTTAATTGAGATCTACATACTGGAGCTTCGCCTTTTTGTAAACATAAAATATTAAGAATAAATCTTTTAATTACGATTTGCGCACTAGTATAAATATAATTATCAAATTTCAAGTTCGGCAATAAGTAAAAGTATAAAAGTGAATTCTTTACCGCAATACGTGTCTTTAATAACCTCCCAGTTGAAATTAATATCTCTTATTATTAAATTATCTCTTTTAAAAACTGCCTCAATGGTAATCTACTATTATTTGACGAGTTTTTTATAGTTCATGCATTATTTAATATATCAGCTTATCTAGTAATGAGATAATGTTTATTATTGTACATCTATTTTTATCAAGTCTTAATTTAAACATAATATTTAAACATAATAATATAACCAATAAGAGGCCATCAATCCTCCTCGATCTCGGTTTAATTGTGGTGAGTTCTACAGGTTCAACCATGCACTCTTCATTATCGCTTATATTAAAATCATCATATTTAAATAATTTCAATGTAATGCTGCAACATTAACTGCAGTAACCTATGAATTAAAAATATGATTCAATAATTCAATGATTCAATAATTCAATAATTCAACGATTCTACAATTCAATAATTCAACGATTCTACAATTCAATAATTCAACGATTCTACAATTCAATAATTCAACGATTCTACAATTCAATAATTCAACATTCTACAATTCAATACTTCAACGATTCTACAATTCATTAATTCAACGATTCTACAATTCAATAATTCAACGATTCTACAATTCAATAATTCAACAATTCTACAATTCAATAATTCAACGATTCTACAATTCAATAATTCAACGATTCTACAATTCAATAATTCAACGATTCTACAATTCAATAATTCAACGATTCTACAATTCAATAATTCAACGATATTCTACAATTCAATAATTCAACGATTCTACAATTCAATAATTCAACGATTCTACAATTCAATAATTCAACGATTCTACAATTCAATAATTCAACGATTCTACAATTCAATAATTCAACGATTCTACAATTCAATAATTCAACGATTCTACAATTCAATAATTCAACGATTCTAAAATTCAATCAACCAACGATTCTACAATTCAATCAACCAACGATTCTTCTACAATTCAATCAACCAACGATTCTACAATTCAATCAACCAACGATTCTACAATTCAATCAACCAACGATTCTACAATTCAATCAACCAATAATTCTACAATTCAATCAACCAACGATTCTACAATTCAATCAACCAATGATTCTACAATTCAATCAACCAATGACTCTACAATTCAATCAACCAATGACTCTATAATTCAATCAACCAATGACTATAATTCAAGCCCAATAACTATAATTCAAGCCCAATGACTATAATTCAAGCCCAATGACTATAAATTATGACTATAATTCAATCAACCAATGACTCGATCATTCAATAAACCAAACGACTCGATCATTCAATAAACCAAACGACTCGATCATTCAATAAACCAAACGACTCGATCATTCAATAAACCAAACGACTCGATCATTCAATAAACCAAACGACTCGATCATTCAATAAACCAAACGACTCGATCATTCAATAAACCAAACGACTCGATCATTCAATAAACCAAACGACTCTATAATTCAATAAACCAAACGACTCTATAATTCAATAAACCAAACGACTCTAATTCAATAAACCAAACGACTCTAATTCAATAAACCAAACGACTCTAATTCAATAAACCAAACGACTCTAATTCAATAAACCAAACGACTATAATTCAATAAACCAAACGACTCTATAATTCAATAACCCAAATGACTATAATTCAATAAACCAAATGACTCTATAATTCAATAAACCAAATGACTCTATAATTCAATAAACCATATGACTCTACAATTCAATAAACCAAATGACTCTATAATTCAATAAACCAAATGACTCTATAATTCAATAAACCAAATGACTCTATAATTCAATAAACCAAATGACTCTATAATTCAATAAACCAAATGACTCTATAATTCAATAAACCAAATGACTCTATAATTCAATAAACCAAATGACTCTATAATTCAATAAACCAAATGACTCTATAATTCAATAAACCAAATGACTCTATAATTCAATAAACCAAATGACTCTATAATTCAATAAACCAAATGACTCTATAATTCAATAAACCAAATGACTATAATTCAATAAACCAAATGACTCTATAATTCAATAAACCAAATGACTCTATAATTCAATAAACCAAATGACTCTATAATTCAATAAACCAAATGACTCTATAATTCAATAAACCAAAGGACTCTATAATTCAATAAACCAAATGACTCTATAATTCAATAAACCAAATGACTCTATAATTCAATAAACCAAATGACTCTATAATTCAATAAACCAAATGACTCTATAATTCAATAAACCAAATGACTCTATAATTCAATAAACCAAATGACTCTATAATTCAATAAACCAAAAATAAACCAAATGACTCTATAATTCAATAAACCAAATGACTATCAATACTAGATACTAGATACTCGATACTAGATACTCGATACTAGATACTCGATACTAGATACTCGATACTAGATACTAGATACTCGATACTAGATACTCGATACTAGATACTAGATACTAGATACTAGATACTAGATACTCGATACTAGATACTCGATACTAGATACTCGATACCAGATACTCGATACTAGATACTCGATACTAGATACTCGATACTAGATACTCGATACTAGATACTCGATACCAGATACTCGATACTAGATACTCGATACTCGATACTCGATACCTACTCGATACTCGACCAATAAATAAACAAAGCAACAAATCAATCAATTCACAGAAAATGTGCCATTAATGAGCTAATTATTGTCCAATTTTGTTTATAATCAGATGGCATTATAGATGTGGAGCTTCCTTGCAGTTCAAATAGAAATCACAAAAGTTGGTCAAAGGCCTGACCGGCTGAGAACCACTCATAGATCGTATCTATTATTTCGTAAGATAAGATATATACGCGTTATTATATCGCATTGACATATTTAGGCAAAAATTTCTCATAATTGGTACACAAGTAATAGTTTCTATCGGTTCATCAAATTTATTTTTCTCAACTTATCCTCTGGCAATATATTCATCTTATACTTATGTTATATGTGCTAGATGTCGATGAACGAGATGAAGTCAAGCAATTCACGGTATCTAACACACATTACCATATCAATTCATTCATAATATAATAGTAAAAGTAGGTGTACATGACCTGATGTCCAGTGGCGCGTGCCTCTCGCTAAGGCTGTCGAAGCGGGGTTACTCCTGACTTTCACAACAGGACTCTGCTTCGGTCTGGATTCCTTTTTCACTGCCGCTGTTATTCCAGCTACATTCCCTTTCGCGAAGACCGAGGCTTCTGGTGTTCGCAAGCGCCGTTGATCATCATGAGTCATCGTTAGCCATATTCTCCAACAACTCGGCATGAAACGTAAAAGTATCCGGTGTTACATATACCTATATACTACATCATAATACCTTATAAACTATAAAGGAATTATATGACAAAATAATGTTTAATCTATGCGTCGTAGCAAAAAAAAAAAGACTGAAAATTCAATGCCCCGTTTGCATAGTAAGCCTTATTACCTTACTTACTTACCTTACTTATATTCCACAAATTTTAACATTAAGGATCAAAATCAAAACTCAAAATCTTCAATTAAATTGCGAGACCTGGTTATAAATCATAAATATCAATTTATCTCTGAAACTATGCGCCGTAGTGAAGAAATAATGAAAATTAAGGCACCCTTGAATACTCCAACCAACACATATCAAGACCCACGTGTTGACATATTCTGCCTAATTCCCACATGTGTGTGGGTAAGTAAGTAGCAAAGAAGTTAATAACTACAGTCACGTATCTATTTATTAAGAAGAACACGTGTACTTGATTTTGTTAACTGAACATTATTATGCCTAGCTGTCGGTGGCATGGTGGTTAAATACTTTGAATTCTCGACAAACTGACGCATATATTCTTATGATTACACATTGATATTATGTCCATTTAATTACATTTATGGGTCAAACTAACCTAAGTTTAACTGATATGCAATTAGATAGCCTATAATCATAATCATCATAATATTATTAATAAATGATGCAGGTACTCATTTAAATTAAATAAAAATGTTACCAGTACCATATTTCTTACGTAATCCATTAGAATTTCGTATAGTTAATTAATTATCTCCAAGCTCAGAATAAGGGTCATGTTATCAGTTATCTCACTAAATCAATAAGTAATAGCAGTAGGCGTGTACTTACGTTCTGCACACTTCTGAAGTGTAAAAATAACAACACCTTGAAGATATTTATCCATTTATTTTCTTGTCTTATTCCAATTCACAATAATCTCGTCTTATGACAACCGTTCGCTAGCAGGACTCAACAACCAAGAGAGCTGTCCGCCAAGTGTCTTTCTTTTTATACCCAACCAATAACAGTCTTCAATTTCAAACTACCCTTAACTTTAAAAACTTATTAATGCTAGGTCTTATTTCAAACTACCCGTAACTTTAAAAACGAATTAAATAGGTATGCTAAATACCAAAAACCCTACATAAGCGTGTGTCGCACTCCCGTAGTAAAGCCGTATCAACACGGTCACTGTGCAAATCGTTATAATATCTTATATTTTCCAGTTTAAGACCTAACTTAGCACATATCTGTTACCAGTCTCTCATAGCTTAACAAAAAGAAATGATGTCTCTGTATTCAATTGATTCAGATGCTTTTGAGATGTATGGGTATCCTACCTATACCTAGTCTTCAATATTTTCGCCAGCAAATCTTAACCAAATACTATAGGTCCTTTGTGATGAAACCTTTCAGTGGCCAGCGATTGCGGGAATATACGAGTGTTAATGTTTAATGGTAAGTGTTCGGGCGACAATAGGCGCATTACGAGGACTCAATCACAGCGGTCAGATCGTAAACCGAAATGGATCGGAGAGGCTTTCCCAAAACACATCAAGACAAACAAAAACTACCTAAGTAGGATATGAAAGATGAATACTATTAACAGCTTTCGGCGAAGATAGTATTTTTTGTTCATGAAGCGATGCTAATGTTATATTTGGACGATTTCCCTTGCCGTCAGTTTATACACGTAGCTCGGCGAGGAAGCGATTGCACGGTGAGCATTTATGGAAGCCACTGCCGAGCTGACCAAGCTGTAGGATGCACATACAGACGTGTCCACATCGTCCACGTCTTGCATAGATACATAGCTATATATACAGTGTGGAAAGTTAACTCGGGCCCTGGAGGGAAACTACCTTAAATCCTTGAGCTAGCTCATTTTACTTAAAGGAGACATTCCTTTATTTTGAAAAAGAAACAAAACTGCATTCAAAGATTTTCTAAAACTCGCTTGCCTCGCCCGGGACTCGAACCAACTAAAATTAAAAAAAACACACACTCTCTATTTTATTATACTAATCGATAGTATTAATACTCAGGATAAAATTTCTCTAACAAACATTTGGTTACTGTTCACTTTTAACAAGTAAAAGACACGTAACAATTCTGTTATCTCTCTCATAACAATCATTACTGGTGTCGTCAAAATCCATTCCGTGTCCGTGAAACGAACAATCAGGTCAGATTTTCGTTTAATGTTTGGTGTGGAATCAAAAGTAATATGGTTGTTTTGGTGCACATTTACGAAGGACATCTGAATGCAGCAAAATACATTGAAATATTGGAGCTTCTACAAAATCAATTAAACCTTCTACCAGAAGAGGAACGAAATAATATCATTTTTCAAGAAGATGGTGCACCTGCCCACAACAGCAGAATTGCCAGGGCTTACCTCAATGAACATTTCAATACCTGGATAGGTACAAACGGGACGATTAGATGGCCTGCAAGAAGTCCAGACCTGACGCCCATGGACTTCTTTTTATGGGGTCATGTAAAAAATGTTATTTATAAAACTTGCTATGAAACCGTTCAAGAGCTAAGGGTTGCGGTAGAAAATGTTATTAGGAGCATACACCACAACACTTTGATGAAGGCTACAAGAAATGAATTTCAACGGCGACTAATTTTGTGTAGACGGAACCACGGGGCTAATTTCGAACAATTTATCAGTTAAATAATTTAAGTGTACCAAATTGATAGTAAAATAAAGTTAGTGTTAGATTTAACGATTGTTTTTATTTTTAAGACCAAATGTTTGTTAGAGAAATTTTATCCTGAATATTAATACTATCGATTAGTATAATAAAATAGGGTGTGTTTTTTTTAATTTTAGTTGGTTCGAGTCCCGGGCGAGGCAAGCGAGTTTTAGAAAATCTTTGAATGCAGTTTTGTTTCTTTTTCAAAATAAAGGAATGTCTCCTTTAAGTAAAATGAGCTAGCTCAAGGATTTAAGGTAGTTTCCCTCCAGGGCCCGAGTTAACTTTCCACACTGTATATATTTGTACACAGTTAAGACGCCATGGATAAACCAAAGCCTATTTTGGACCCAAAAAATCATATTAAATTGGCCAAGAGCATGTCGGGTGCTCAGTAAAGGGTTCCGTTGTTGCTTGCCCGTCACAACATGGAGACTTAAAAGGGGACTTTTTTCTAGATATTATATGCGTACCTAAACAATCAAAAGGGAGTAGGTACTTTCGTAGTATTTACGTCCTTTTATAAAGAAATATGGATGGATTTTTGCGAAAACTATAAAACGGCTTACCTACTTAATTAATTTTGTTTATTTTTTGCTGAAGGAAATCAAATTTCTTCACGCGAGGTACTTAGGAAATACTGATAGGTAATACATGGATAATACTTAGAAATTGAAACTGCGGTCGAAAGAGCCCGTATCCTTACTCAAGAGAAAAGTGTTTATTGTGCGCTGCACGCATTAAAGCACAAAAGTAGTGCATTAAGAATGTATCGGACTCGATAATGCACTCAGTGCGCTTTGTTGACGCTAAACTCTATAAAGTATAAGTATACCTACACATTCACAAAACGTTTTCTTCTATTTGTGTATCAGCAACACGACAATTGGCTGACTATTGGTAGACTTTATGTCGTTGCAATAAGGTTTACAAATGAATAGTTATTTGACTATTTGTATCAACGGTAGTGGTAGATTGGCTTGGAGGGCAGAGCCTTAAATTCCTCAAGATTACTCGTATTAGAAGTTCATAACTTATACTGGTCTCGTGATACTAAGTAGGATGTTTTGTGAATATATATTTCAAGTAGAAGGAATTGCAATAAGACGTATAAATCGCTTGATATAGCTACACAATAGGCCACGTGCCTTCAAAAAGGTTTGTGATGTGGGTGCAGTACCTATTGCCCCAACACGTGTAAATGCCGTAACCGCCGCTGGAAAACCAGCTTGAATTTCGAATTTAATGCGCGAGAATACGGTAGGTTGTTGAATGTGTTCTCCAATCGCTGTTAAGGCAGTTGCGTGGGGAGGCATACCTAATACCGGCATAATACAGATTATCGAGTCTTTGAGACTGCTTGGCGATACAATAAGGTTGCATTTTTCCCAGTTTTCTCATACTTCATGATATCGTGAAAGAGCGTAGGTACCTAATACATTGTTTAGATATTTTGCTGATGTTATATTTGGTGGTTTTAGAACTAAACCCGTTTATTTCTCATAATTTTAAAGAGTTAAAGAGTTAAAGAGGGAAAGGTAAAGTTTAACCGCGTTTTGGTTCAGTTTATGGTTAATTTTAAAACGAGTCTAATAGTAAGAGCAAATATTTCGAGATATTAATATTGCGTTATTGTAACTAGGTAGGTACCTAGTTATATCCCCGATATTTTTGATGAACTAATAGGAACATTTTTACTATTAGTTTTCATTTGTTTATGGAAAATATGGCTAAAGCACTTTTTCCAGGATTTAGTCAAACTGCGTGCTTAAAAGGTAATATTTATCTCTACTTGGAAAAGTATTTCTGAGTGACCGATACTTTTGGTGCGTACCTAGGTGACCCCAATTCTAAGACTCGTGAATAGGTAAATACCATAATAATCATAGCGAATGTCATTAGCAGGGGTCCTGTAAACAGCGCGCATTACTCGGAGGCAAATCGAACTTTAAAATCTCATCTCAAACTGGATGATAATCCGTGCGTCTCGCTCGCATCAATATGAGGACCGAGACCTATAAATAGGTACGTCATGGGTCCAAAAAATAGCTATAATATAACGATAGCAACGTACTTATATGAAACAATAAACTTACGTCTATTTTATTTATTTTCACCTAGCAGTATCTTTCTGTACCGAAGCGAAGGTGTCTGTAGTTTTTGTGCTTTATGGAATTAGTTTTTCAATGTACAGGTAATTACTAGACGAATAAGACCGGAACCAGATGATAGTATGAGATTTTATTCTAGACGCTTTCATAATGGCCATTGTGACAAAGTAGGTAGAAAGAATTAAATGGCGCAGAAAGATATTTTGAAAGTTGTAACCGGCCTCTCGTCCGCGGCTGTGGTCTCTCAGGGTCTCTCCATTATTCATACAATTAAGCTTTTCCGGTGTTATTAGCTGCGTTCGCGTCATTTGCATCATAATGGGAAATCTATGCGCGTCCGAACGCAGCTCGCGCCGACTTCCTGGCATTTATAACATTCATAATTTGGGCTCCAACAAACTTTTCGGGAGGCGTATTTTGAATTTAATATAACCCTGTTTAACATTTTAAGCCACCTACAATAAATTAGCAGCGAGGGAAATACGAATATTTGTCTAGTCACTAGTCTCCAATGATAGACTGTCTTGCTCGGTGATTAAAGTCAGTTTTAATTAGCAAAATAGCCGCAGTACTATCTGGTTCTATGAACATATTTCCTACAAGTTTCCCAGCAGGCGTGTAATATCGGATAAATGGAATCTTTTCAGTCGCGGTTCGAACGGTGATATTAAAATGTAGTGAATGGGCTGAATAGCGTTGGTGCCGCCTGCGACTTAGGTCTTAGACTTCGCTAATGCACTGGACATGCAGTAGCATCCATAGAGTACAGAGATGTACAAAATGGTTTTAAAAAAGCATTTAAATACAAAATGCAAAATACTTTTCAGATTTACTATTTCAAATGCAAAATACCAAATAGTTTTGCGTTTTGTATTTCAAATGCTAAATAGGTATTTTCAAAATACTTTTTCAAAATAAAATACCTTTTGACAAAATCTCAGATATTTTTATTTATTTTAGGTATTTATCATGAGAAATAGTGACACAATGCCGAGCCGAACAAAAACGTCTAATAACATGGCACCTTATGCATGACATTTTGGTCATATTTATCAATACGCGTATCAATGGGCTCGCGGCTCGTCTCGTAGCTCGCAAGCTCGTCGAGCTAATATAATTTAAACACTAACGGCACGGCATAAGGTTTATAACCGAATGACAAGCCGAACGCGAGTGTGTCGAGGCGAGCCACGAGACGCGCCGCGAGCCGAGTCGCGAGTCTAAACCGGCTATAAGGCGCGCACTCCGACCAAAGAAGAAAAAAACCGGCCAAGTGCGAGTCGGACTCGCGCACGGAGGGTTCCGCACCATCAACAAAAAATAGAGCAAAACAAGCAAAAAAACCAGCCAAGTGCGAGTCGGACTCGCGCACGGAGGGTTCAGCACCATCAACAAAAAATAGAGCAAAACAAGCAAAAAAACGGTCACCCATCCAAGTACTGACCCCGCCCGACGTTGCTTAACTTCGGTCAAAAATCACGTTTGTTGTATGGGAGCCCCACTTAAATCTTTATTTTATTCTGTTTTTAGTATTTGTTGTTATAGCGGCAACAGAAATACATCATCTGTGAAAATTTCAACTGTCTAGCTATCACGGTTCGTGAGATACAGCCTGGTGACAGACGGACGGACGGACGGACGGACGGACAGCGGAGTCTTAGTAATAGGGTCCCGTTTTTACCCTTTGGGTACGGAACCCTAAAAAATGGTCACCCATCCAAGTACTGACCCCGCCCGACGTTGCTTAACTTCGGTCAAAAATCACGTTTGTTGTATGGGAGCCCCACTTAAATGTTTATTTTATTCTGTTTTTAGTATTTGTTGTTATAGCGGCAACAGAAATACACCATCTGTGAAAATTTCAACTGTCTAGCTATCACGGTTCGTGAGATACAGCCTGGTGACAGACGGACGGACGGACGGACGGACGGACGGATGGACGGACGGACGGACGGACGGACGGACGGATGGACGGACGGACGGACGGACAGCGGAGTCTTAGTAATAGGGTCCCGTTTTTACCCTTTGGGTACGGAACCCTAAAAAGGGCGCGCATGGCTAGCAGGCGCCTCTATCGGTCAAATTCTGCAATACAAGCGTCATTCATTCATTTCATTTTGTTTGACTGGTAATGTTGACTAAACTTAACCACAAAGTATTTTGCATTTTGAAATGAATATTAAAAATGCAAAATACATCTCGAAAAGTATTTCAAATAAAATACAAAATGTTTTTTACTAAAAGGCATTTAAATGCAAAATACAAAATAGGTATTTTGCATTTTGTATTTGCATTTTAAATAGAAGTATTTCAAATAAATCGCATCTCTGATAGAGTACCCCGTAAAGTCGGGTGACATTGAGCCTGGAGGGTTACTTTGGTCATTAAATTTAATTCGGTACTGGCGGCCAATTCGTACGTACATTTGTCATCAAAGTTATGTCACTTATCATCAAGTTATCACACGTGCGTGCAATTCGCTCCTATTCGTCCATACGTGTATTAGCGCGAGAGAGACGCCTGGACGAATGATAAAAAAACGGTAGATATCATTTAAATGTCAAAATTTAAGTTTGTATTGGACTTCTTGTTGTATTAAGTACTTATTGCACTGGCATTATGTTAGCTATCCGTTCATGTGGGCCAAAGTTACCCTATGTAGGGTTCAAGTAACCATAACATACATATCGATGAAAGTAACTTTACGGAAATGCATAATATTGTAGGCGCTAATTTGACGGTAGGTGTAGATGGCGCTGTACGACGAGAGCGTATTCCAATCTATAACATCTTTACAGCTTAGGTATTAAATTCGAAGCTCGAATTTTACACCATATTTATTATACAACCTTTGGTTTATAGGCTCCCGGCCTGTGACAATGTTTCGAAGAATCGGAGGCAATGTCTGATTGCAATAACAAATTATTGAACTTGATTTGGTTTGGTTATGGATATGATCCGTCAGTGTCACATTAATCAAACTCCTCAGCTCAGCCAGAAACATCACGTTTGACACTGACAGGTAGTATTCATAACAAATCTAGATTCCTGTTACATAACAAAACACACCCCACGATCGCGTTGTTGTACTGAACCCTCTTTCTTGCAGCGCCATCTCCATTAAACCTTGCGGTTGTAACCTCGTAGGAGTTGATAAAAAACACCATAAGTATTTTCACAATTGTATTATCAACTAAGTATAATAATATTTACAAGGAACTAGTCTTAATTGATCTACGCCGGCCGCAGCCGCGGGCTAGAACTTGTCAACTATAACTAACCAAGCATCCTGGCGGCGGCTGCGGCGCGGCGGCGGAAAAGGGACCTTCTAGTTTTGAATTCAATACGTAGGTGTATATTACTTCACATGAATGCACTGTCGTATTATTTTAGCAGTTTTTATTGTTAGACAGATAAAAATACACCCTAAGCCAAAAGTAGGCACCTATTGTTGTTCGTGTAGTTGGTTTGAAAGGATATACCACTAAAAACCGTTATTTTCAGCCTTTAATACAAAGAAACTTGGCCGAAAACATAACAACGTTACGAGTAGAACAGTTGATAATATTCATTGTCTTCGGTCACCGCGATACTTACTCACGAAATAAAACTATGTAAACGGATTATATCGTGTAAATAATAAATTGCACATTGTAATTTTGATACAGATATATTTTTTCCTCGGTCACGTGTTGACCTCAAACGCTGTAAAGAGTGTAAAGGGTTCGAAACATCGGGATGTATTTTAAATTTATTATACGCGTTAAATTTACAATCCGTTTACATTATGTATTTTGGTTTCATTAGGACAGTTGCTCATAAATTTCCATGTTTTTGGCCTAGAGTTATATACCCTGCCAAAGGCATATTCAAAAGATAATAAGGGCCCTTTTCCCCCTTTCCACGAGTGAACTCATAACATAAGCCACAAGTGATGAACACATTCTTACATACACACGTACATACAAGCCACGGCTCTGCAAACTCGACTTTCGCTCTTTAGTCAGAATAACAACCATATAAACATTAAGCGTACAGTCAATTGATGTTTAACAGCAACTGTTAACTTAAGTGGACCTTATGTCGTTGCAATAAGATTTAGTCAGTTAAAAGGAAAGTGAACTTTCGCTCCAACTCATTTAATTTTAACCATAACCATAGAGAAATATACTCTGCCAAACCCACTCTGTCAGTAGAAAAAGGCGCCAAATTCAAATATTCTATGGGAACTCTTTGCATCCATATTTTTTAAATTTGACGGAAATGGCTTGTCGAACTATAAGTATGGTTAGAGTGCTCACAGGCCCAGGGGATAATATTTTTTATTTTAATTCAGCAGCATTCGACAAAACTTAATTTCTGGGGCCCGTTTCTCAAAAACTTGTAATACAAATGGAAGTCCCTTTCTAACAAAAGCTGTCAAAAAGTGACATTACAAGTTACAAGCTTTTGAGAAACGGGCCCCAGAAATTAAGTTTTGTCGAACGCTGCTGAATTAAAATAAAAAAATATTATGGAATATAATGACGTTTGCGATGTATGCTTCAACATACTGAGATAAAATATGAGCGAATCTAAAAACTGAATCATATCAAACACGGCTTTTTCGGCGACCGAAGTTCGATTTCAGTTTCAGCATAACATCATGTTTCGGTCGAAGGTTCGGTTTTGGCCGAAAGTAAAGCAAAACCGAACCTTCGGTTTCGGACACTACTTTTAATGCATGACGTAAAATCTATACAAGTGTAAAGAAATATCTACTGTACTGTAGATCTTTGGCATGTCAACTAACGACCACACCAGAACCACAAACTCAACAAAACTGTATTAAAATTAATTCATTGCATTTCGCTACATCGCTACTATTTACAATAAGGGTAAGTATACACTATATACTATATCAGCTATTGTTTTCGACAACAAAACTGTCAAAATTCTGCAATAAATCCAGTGTATAAACCCCTAACGCCGCTTAAGATCGCAGCCACGCAAATATACATTTTCATCTCTTCTGTCAAAAACTAAAATTACATACTTAATTTAAAATTATTTTCATTCCTAAAGAATAAGTTATCTGTTCTCATGTACCGGTAAAGAGATGAAAACATATGTTTTGCAAATTTCCTTACAATTAAATAGGTAGTACATCCATCTAACTATAAACGCACTCGCTCGCTTGTGTACTCGTTACATTCAACCCTTATGTATAACAATCTACATTTTATTACAAAAATACGCGCACTTACTTTCTCTGTGTATGAAAGACTAGCAAAACTACCCGCGACCGGCACAGCTATCCTTTACTAATTAGTACAGTGCGAGTGACAAGTCGCGGAAAGTCGATGCGAAATGAATTGGTAACTTTTGAACGTTACATCATAATGAAACTCTTGTGGTGTATGCGAAGATGAATCTTATGCTAATGCACGTAGAGTTCTCTTTTACTAATGTAGATGTATAAGAAATTAGCGAGAACCAAAGAGACGCAAATCCAACAATGTTTACGCAATTTTAAGCTATAACCTATTTGTAATTAGCGGTATAATCGCGTGCTTATAAAATGGATTCGGGTCCTTCCGGCCTTCGCTTATTTCACGTTGAGATGTGACCGTGAGCGGTTGTCGCTAAACTATGTGAAGGTTTCGAGTGAAGAACAATCCATCGTGAACTTAGACTACATATCAGCGAACGGCTAAAATAAGCTACCGTGTGAACGAAATCATACGTTATAGACCAGCCAGGCATTCCGGTGACGCTAATGAAAGTATCGTAAACGTATTGAAAGTCATGGGGCGGTTTTTAAGGCCGATTTGCTTCTATTCAGGTAGAGTTAATACTGTTTAGACGACAACGTGCACGCACACTATGTGCTTGACGTCAGTCGATAGAGCCGCCCTACTAAACTTTCACCTGACAACTCCGGATGAGGAGTGCACCGCGCCCCCGCCCCGCCCCGCCCTGTCAGCGCGCGCGCGGGGAGCGGCGGAGCGGGCGGCGCGATCAGTGCACGAGTTGCACGAGCCGCGAGCACGAGCGCCTGAGGAAGGACCCCCGAAGGGCCCGATTCCCGAAACATGTCGCCAATAGCGACTAAAAATTCAAGTGAGTGAAACCGTTGTCGTCTAAACAGTTTAAAATATGTCTCACAAAAGTTTAATATCAATGAGAGTTAATACTAATAACTTTCCTGCACTCCCCTGGACATCAAATATTACATGACAGTTTTTGAGCCTCCCCCCTCCTCCGGAGATACAGTCACGAGATAATCATAACACGTTCGATACTCTCAGGAGAAAAATCGCTTTGTAAACGCCTCAAAACTCACCCCGGCACATCCTAACCTTAAAGTCAACCGTTAACGAGACACCCTTGCCTCTCCCGCACGCGGAGGCAACCGCAACACGTTCGTCACTCCCGGTACGTACACGTGAGCATGAAGAAGTGGTCCTGGGGCGCCATAGTCATTCTGCTGAGGTACTTGGTAAAGCCGGCGGCGCCCGCGTCGCAGTACACGAGGCTGAGCGCGTTGGAGACGGGCGGGACGGTGACTAGCGCGGCGTCGGGCTCCGGGTGCTCCGCGGGGCGCTCCTCGGGCGCCAGGTACGTGGTGGCGCCGCCGCACACCGGCCGCGCCGGCAGCCCCAGGTACAGCACCGCCTCCAGCCGCGGCGACGAGTACATGGAGCGCGGCGGCAGGAGCTGGGGATAGATGCTGAGTTACGTTCGTTGTTGAGCCTCGAAGGTTGCCGAGTGGCCTAAGTGAGGTAGATTTAAAAAAGCGGCCAAGTGCGAGTCGGACTCGCCCATGAAGGGTTCCGTATTTAGGCGATTTATGACGTATTAAAAAAAAACTACTTGCTAGATCTCGTTCAAACCAATTTTCGGTGGAAGTTTACATGGTAATGTACATCATATATATTTTTTAGTTTTATCATTCTCTTATTTTAGAAGTTACAGGGGGGGACACACATTTTACCACTTTGGAAGTGTCTCTCGCGCAAACTGTTCAGTTTAGAAAAAAATGATATTAGAAACCTCAATATCATTTTTGAAGACCTATCCATACCCCCCACGACCCCACCCCACACGTATGAGTTTGATGAAAAAATTTTTTTTGAGTTTCAGTTCGAAGTATGGGGAACCCCGAAAATTTATTGTTTTTTTTCTATTTTTGTGTGAAAATCTTAATGCGGTTCACAGAATACATCTACTTACCAAGTTTCAACAGTATAGTTCTTATAGTTTCGGAGAAAAGTGGCTGTGACATACGGACGGACAGACAGACCGACAGACAGACAGACAGACATGACGAATTTATAAGGGTTCCGTTTTTTGCCATTTGGCTACGGAACCCTAAAAACTCGATATGACATTGAAAAAATAGTTATACGAGTATGAACGCCCCGCTCCTGCTACCTGTATACAATTCTAAACGCATCAATGGGGTCGGTCGGTCGAAGTATTTAGCAGATGGCGCCAGCATAGCTTGCCCTGTCGATCCCTAGAATTGTGTCGAATTCTTGTTCTGTTTAAATATAATTCTAGCCCTTTAAGCCAAATCTCATAGAACTCAACTAGAGAAGGGGCGAGCTATGATGACGCTATCTATACAAACTGACAATTGCCAACAGTTGATTGATTACTGCCGGATACGCTTACGAAACCGAATAGAAAACTGTTGCGACGGCGGCAAGTGATTGGACGCCGTCATCAGCCGGATGGAGTGCTGTATAGTCACCATTTACAGTTAAGTCCCCCGGGAACCACTCTGCAGCTCCAATCTTTCATATTTAATGAGCGCCAGATCCGTGCAGTCGCGGAGTAGACTGGAACCGCGTGTTGCCGCACGCCATCTTAAGAAGTTATCTGATGTGGTGCGGCCAGAGCGCTCCCAGGGTATATCTACACGACATCCATCTAGTAACTTACAGTAAAGTCCCCCGGAGACCACTTCTGCAGCTCAAGCCTCTCATATTTAGTGAGCGCCAGATCCGTGCAGTCGCGGAGTAGACTGGAACCGCGTGTTGCCAGACGTCATCTTGGGAAGTTATCTAATGAGCGCTCCCATGGTATATCTACACGACATCCATCTAGTAACTTACAGTAAAGTCCCCCGGAGACCACTTCTGCAGCTCAAGCCTCTCATATTTAGTGAGCGCCAGATCCGTGCAGTCGCGGAGTAGACTGGAACCGCGTGTTGCCAGATGCCATCTTGGAAAGTTATCTAATGAGCGCTCCCATGGTATATCTACAAGACAAACATCTAGTAACTTACAGTAAAGTCCCCCGGAGACCACTTCTGCAGCTCAAGCCTCTCATATTTGGTGAGTGTGAGATCCGTGCAGTCGTGGAGGAGGCGGAACCACGCCACGCCGGACGCCATCTTAAGAAGTTATCTGATGTGGTGCGGCCAGAGCGCTCCCAGGGTATATCTACAAGACATCCATCTAGTAACTTACAGTAAAGTCCCCCGGAGACCACTTCTGCAGCTCAAGCCTCTCATATTTGGTGAGTGTGAGATCCGTGCAGTCGTGGAGGAGGCGGAACCACGCCACGCCGGACGCCATCTTGAGCAGCTGCCGGACGGGGTGCTCGAGGGGGAGGGAGTCCTCCCACAGCGGGGGGAGGCGCCGGTAGCGCCGCTCGTTGCCCGGCCCTGCGCGCTCCCAGGGTAGGTCTACGGGAAATATCACAAAGCTTAAAGTTGCCTTTCGTTTGTGCGTGGGTGGTTTACTTAAATCCTAGATTCAAACCCTAGTTGTGCCTTAAAACTTAGAACAAACAAAACAGTTAAAAAAATCAAAAAGATTATAGAAAATAATTGGTAGGATGCTTATCAAACACAGATGAAAGGTTAATAAGAAAGCCTATAGTTCGTTTTTTTTAGCATTAGAAAGAACTTGAAAGAAGGTAAGCGATTTTAACATGTCTTTTAATTGAAAAACACTTTTTAAAAATCAATAACTATTACTTATGAAAGCAGAAGACTATAAAAGATCGTATTAGATTCATAATTTTTACATATTTACCGTAACTTATTTTTAAATATATTTTTTTCAATTAAAAGACACATCAAGATTGTTTACCTTATTTCTAATGCTGAAAAAAACGAACTATAGCCTATTTATTAGCTTGAAAACATTGACAGCGTACACCGTAATAAGTACAGCTTAAATAAATACAAGCAACTTCTTAATGGACCCACAGATTACCTGCCTGAGCCTGTCAGTTGTTTGGAACTATCACCTTTTGCGTTTAACTGCCTATTTTATTCCCTGCGAAGAACAGACAGACATACAAATGACAAGAACAGGTTGAAAGAGCTACATGAACCCTACCTTCTTGCCGTAACGCCTCCAGTAAGCTGGTGTAGAAGTCTATCTGCAGCAGGTCCCGCAGCGACACCTCGGAGCGCCGCTCCATTTGCGCTTGAATGGCGGCGCGGGAGCGCGGCGTCATGTACGTCGCTTCCAGCATCGATTGCATCACCACCTATGCACAGTTTGACGAAGCTATGTTAAGAATTTAAAATAAAATATGTGTTGGCATTGGAAAATTACAGGACCAACCCAATAGCAAAAAAATGGCCGTCCTTTAGAAAACATCGACGTCTGATCAGCCAAAATGTGTCATCATTTACAATGCGGGGCGACACCGTCGAGAAAGTTGTTCAGTATTATCATTGAAAGTATTGAAACGGGCACAACATAGCATTGGTAGTAAATTTTTCTAAGCTTTTTTTAATTCTCCTGACGCTACAAGTAAAATCGTTGACCGAAATAAAGTTAACCGCAGAAGTGCATAAAGCGAACACGCGTATTTGTATGTACGCGTATGGTTAATAGTTACACTATTGTCTTAGGTTTACCTGTAAAGATAGTTGTAAGTGTGGAAAAAAATAAAAAATAAATAAAATAAATATCAGTTCTCATTCAGTTCTCGTATGCTATTTTATTTTGACTATCATTTTCTTTAATTTAATGAATGTTTTAATTAGGTATACAGGATTTTGACTCTTGGAGACCCTATACATCTCTAAGGATAACTTGATTAACTACTATATATTGTAATCTTTTAGTTATGATGACACTTAGAGACATTTACATCTCTAAATAATTTTAGATTATAGTTTTAATATCTTTGTGTTTTTTTTTTCAATACTATTGTTATTGCGTTTTTTGTAATTCGACATTTAGAGGCTTTATACATCTCTATGTTAGTTTGATTTGATATTTACGGCTTAGTTGTATTTTATAATTATTGATGTGTTTTTTTTTGCTGTATGTAAATTCCATATTGACGTGTAAAAGTGCCCTTGTGGCCTATTTACTGAATAAATGTTGATATTTGATATTTGATAATTAAAAATGTTTACCGGGTCTGTGGTGGGGCGGCGCTGGTCCGGGGCTGGGGGCTCGGGCGGCGCGGGCGGCTCTGCGCCGGCGCGCCCGTGGAACCAGCCGTTGATGGACAACCGCGGCAACTCCAGCGACAACACCTCGCCGACCTACACCAGGGGGAATACTGTATCTCGCTTCGTCAGTTTTTTTTTTTTTTATTAATCTTAATTTTAAAGGGGTTTTATCACATAGTGACTATGTCACCCCTGTAGTGAGATAAAGTAATAATGTAGTAGTGTAGAATTACTTACACCACTACATTATTTTTAAGTACAGGTTGCACATCATCCTGGCCTCGTCCGATAGAGGCGATGCCAGGACGACGTTGCAACTCCCTAAGTTGGTAGTTTTGATGAATGTCATGTCACTCCTCAGCGCCTCGTTGCGGACACATTCCATCAACACATGGTGGACGTCTTCTATTATATCGCACTCAGAGCAGTTTGGTGTTGCAGCAAGTCTCATCAGGTGCTTGAATTTGTTTGATGGAATGTGCCCGGAACGAAGCCTAAGGAGTGATACTACCTGTTTCCTACTTAGTTTTTTGTCAAACCATGGGACCTGAGGGGGCTGGCATTGAATTGTTCTGTACCAAATTCCTTTAGTAAGCGAGCGCTCATCAAAGTATTCGTCAGTTCGTCACGCGGTTAAAGGGCGATGCACCCGGGGTGGCACGGCCGTTTTCATTCGCGATACACCTCGCCATCGGTACTCGTAATGCCAGCTGTACACAGTCGTTGAGCCTCTCGCCGAGTCTCGGCACCGCTTCGACTCGACCGGAGATACACGACGCGACCGATGTATTACGAAAAGAGTCATATGAAACGCCTTTAATTTTATATTGAAAGTATTTTCATTTCGTGCTACGGATTTAGTTTCGCAGTCGGAGTTGTCCTGTCCTTTCTCTCTGGAGGGACCTGTATAAATGTATATTTATACAGGTCCCTCCAGAGAGAAAGGACATGTATAGGTCCCTCTAGAGAAAATGCCAAGGACATATTTGCAAGTTGGTAAATACCGAGGACATATTTACCTGATGGAAAGTCTCCGGGCCGACTTGGAAGAACGCCAGCATATTGTTGGCAGGCAGAACCGACCGCGCCACGTCCGTGGGCCGGCCGTCCTCGTCGCGCTCTAACAACTCTAGGGCTCCGCCCATGTGCGCGCTCCAACCTGTGTCGTTGTCCACGTCCTGAGGACAATTAAGTTTAAACATAGCATGTACTTGATGTTTAGGCAGGGCTTCAACAAAAACATCGCAATCAACTATTTGTCATCACCTATCGACTCCGAGTTAGTTAGCAAAACTATTAGCTTAGCACCTCTGCAATAATTTTTTATACGACACATACGTAAGTTAACTGAGTTATTTCTCTGACTTTCCAAATAATGGACACTCTGGCCATATATCCCTGAAAATTATACATTTATAATATACTGACCACGTGATCGTCTCCATTTTGATCCCGTTGAGGAGGGCAGGTCCACGGCGCCAGGTACAGTATGAAGGCGACGCGCCGGCTCCCGAGCAGGTCGTCGTGCACCAGCAGGTGGTCGCCGGGACCGTAGAGGGAACAGGACGCTGATACCGATGTTAGCTCGAGACCCGTCACTGCGGATACCTGGTCATTCAAAACATGATCAAACAATATTCTGCAAACCACACTTTGGTGCTTCAAGAAGTCTGAGGCTTGGAAAATTGGATAAGACAAAAGAAAAGCAGTGTCTAAACCTGCAAATGACCAAACTAGCATTTTGTATAATCAAATAAATTGTATCAACAGTTCCCAAATAACATCTAATCCCACTTAAGCTGTTTACACACAATTTTATGAATAAAAGAAGTTGAAATAAATAAAGCACTATTAGTTACAGCACTACTACTTAGCATATTTAGATGGACCACAAAGCACTTTTATCCTAGTGGACTAATTCCAATTTAAATATTTGATTTTTACTTTACTGAGCACTGTCAGGTTGTATACAATAACCTCCCAGAAGCCATTATTAGGCTATGAATCAGAAGGCCTCTTCTAAATCTTACCCAGCTCATAACTTCAGTCTTCAGCAGCTCATGTATGCCTCGAATACTCCGCTGCCACGTGAGGCTGGCCAGGTCTGCAGTCTGGTGGAACTCATACAAGTCCATCTTCTTCCTCGACCAGTCTAGTGTGTTCATGTCGTCTACTATGTTGTTGATCATGTCCGGGTTGGCCAGCAACCCATGGAGGAGCCCGAGCCGGAATGGGGAGCAGGTTAATGTAAGTTCGGGGATGGACAAGTCTTTCTGCTCCGTCCAGTGAGTTTTGAATTTGTCTATGAGTTCTTGTGACTGAAACAGAGTAGTGTAGTAAAGAAATTTTTATTTTGTGTGATAGAAAATAAGAATTGTTTTTCTTAGAATCATGACATAATGACTAACATATGAATGAAAATCTGATAATTTAATCTTTACAAGATATTATTTAATTTATAAGGATGAATCAACTTTTTCTTGTCACTCGTTGCCATGGTTACGTTCTCCTGGGTGACTCTTTAAAACCTGATTTTTAGGCATTTAAATTCACCAAACACGCTTTTTTGTAATACTTATAAACCCTTTCCATTGAGGGTCGTCTACCAAGCGTGTCAGAAGAAGGTGGTGTACAATGTCTTCTAACAAACTATGCTACTATTGTCTCCTGGCTGACCGGACAGAATAACAACAAGAAATAGTTGATCCACCCATAAACATGTTGCATGTTTGATAGTTTGTTAAGATCAAATTGCAAGCAATTTTGTGACAAAAACTTTTATCAACAAATATGTATTTATATGTTACATCAGATAAGACAACCCACCTTAATAGTAGGGTTAAGTGTAGGGTCGTCCATCCTATTAGCTCTAGGGTTGAGCTGTGCACACACCAGCCGAGCGGGCGGGGGCTCACTCTCAACGAGGACCGAGTCATCCTCCCAGGCGGACTCGGAGTCCGAACTGTAGTCCGAGGAGGAGGAGGAGGATGAGGAGTAGTCTTGGTCTGCTGCAAATTCATTGAACAAGATCATTTTAAGGGAGTTAATTTAAGAATTCATAAAAATTGGATAATGGACAAACAATACACACACTAAAACTCACTATTAACTCAGTTCCTAAGTGCACTGGGGTTTCCTAACCAATTTTAACTGATAATGATGAGCTATTATTATTCTAATGACTTCAGGTTTCGAGCATTTTAAACTGTATGTTGGGTTGTGTTGTATAGTAAACATTGCTAATTACAACCTACTTGAAATCGCAGATTACTGTTCTGAAGGAGTTAAGCATTCTTTCAATACCAAATGCCTAACGGAATAGCAATAGCAAACACAACATAGGTGTTCGAATTTCCCGCCCATCTTGGCAATACAAAGTGCGGGCTGGAGGGCATCACTCACCGCCGCGGATACGCTTCACCTCGTCGGCCGTGGCCTGGTACGACTTGACAGCGCACACGTCCGAGTCGTCGCTGTCCGTGTCCGAGATCTCGATGACTGGCGTCGACAACGGCCGCTTGGCGGGCGGCCGCGGGCCCTCCGCCTTCTCTTCGCCGCTGCAGCCGTCGCCGCCCGCCCCATTCGGCACGGCCGCGGAACTCGACGACGGCTCCTCGGTTTCCTTGCTCGGGGAACTCATTTTGGACCACTAACACTACATAATACGAGAAAAACAATTGGAAACCGCAATGACGCGACGCCTAACCTAAAACTTTTGACGGAAAGAATGGTGTTGCCAGGATTTTTTTGATTGTAGCTTGGGCAAAGCAAGAATTTGAATTATTTATTTACATCAAATCCCCTCGGTATTTCAGTTTTGTTTATGTCGATTATTTCTTTAGCTTACTTCAAGTTCAAAATTGTTCAATTTTTTTTTATTTTTTTTTTGCTGCTCTCCTTGCTCCTTGCAAACGACCGTGCAAAATGCGTTATTTTTTACCGTTTTTACCATGCTCTGAAAGTGCTCAAATTATCCTCAACCTTATCATAGCTGTCAAAAACATAACCTCAGAAACTTCGTAATTTTTGTAAACAAAGTGGTTCACCATGTCTGGTGAAGAGAAAACTCCCGCTGCAGCCGTAACGCCACAGTGCCAGTTCTTCGTGCAGCGCAAAAAGCGGCTGTGCCGCATGACCGTGAAGCCGGGGCGCCAGTACTGCGGCGAACACGAACCGCAGCCGAACGCTGAAGCTGACCAGGTCCGTCACGTCATCAGCTCGTGATCTTCAACAAGTCCATTCTATAACTAATAAAATGTGCTTACATATTGACTGACGCATCTACAGTAACGCTTTGCGTGAAGGATTTATCAACGGAAATCAACATCTAACTTTTCCATATGGTTAAATTTCTACTATTTACATTTGTCTTAGACGAATATGTTTTCCTTGTTACTATGATAGTTTGACTAGCCAGTCATATTTCAGTTACAATTATATAATGAAAATTTTCAAAGTAACTTTTATTTTTCAGATGGACAAGAGAATACCCTGTCCAAATGATCCTAAGCAGTGAGTAACATTCTATTCCTCATTCATTTTAAACTTTATTCTTACTTATTTTACTTTGTAAGTTTTAAGTTAACACATATCTTCTCTTATCACCAATACACCTATTACTTAGTGTTACTATTCCATGACCAGCACCTGCTACGCCAGCAAGCTGCTGAAGCACCTGGCGATCTGCAACGCGCGGCGCACGGAGCAGCCCCCCTACATCATGCACAACATCAATGCTCCGGAGGCGGTGGACACCTGTCCCAGGCGGCCCCTCGGCTCATACCCTAAGGATGCACTTGCTAAGGTCATTGATAAAGTCAACCATCTGTATGCTAGTAAGTATTGTAGTGTGTTGTGTAAATTATTGCTTTATCTTCTGAATTTAATACTTTAATTTCACTTTTAGAAAATGTGCTCAAATTTCGGTCTCTTCTAATTAATAATTAATAAGGTTTTCTCAATAAATTATTCTTATTCTTCTGATAATTCAGATAATTTAAGATCAAAAGAATTCTGAATAAAAAAATGTAATACTTTTAAATTACATTATTAATAATAATAACGTAATTTACAAACATGGAAAGTGCATCTCAAAGTGACCCTTAAATGTAGCTTTGCTCCATCATAACAAAATAGACACTAATGTAAAATATCTTCGAAATAGAGCATGTGGAAGGCCACATCACAGCGCAGCCCCCTCGGCCGATCCACCGTGCAGTACTCCCCGAGTTCAGCGAGGAGGACCGTGCGGAGAGCTCCCGACGGCACTTGCGGCAGGTGTCCGCGCTGCTGTGGGCCGCCCAGCACGCCGGCCTGGCAACGCCAAGGGCTTGCTATGTGGAGCTAGGAGCCGGCAAGGGTTAGCAACTTAATAACTATGATCAAGAAAAGCGAAAATCGAAGTTTATTTATCTTTCCTTCTTACATACGAGGGGTATTCAAAATATTCTCGGTATGAGAATGAAAACAAACAAGTACGAAAAGTTTGATATTTTTATTTTTCAATATACTCCCCCCCTATGTTCATACACTTAAAAGATCGATCAATTATTTTTTTTAATCCCTCGTAAAAATATTTTTTATCTTTCGTGTAAAAATGCTCCTCCACTGCCGCCTTCAATGCTTCATCGTCAGAAAATTTATTTCCACGCAGATCCTTTTTAAGATTGGGGAGCAAAAAGAAGTCGCTGGGGGCTAAGTCCGGACTATACGGTGGGTGAGTAACAGTTTTAAACCCACGTTCAACAATAGCTGCCTTGGCAATATGAGCAGTATGGACGGGGGCGTTGTCATGCAGAAGCAGAATACCTTTGGTTAACTTTCCTCGCCTCTTTTCTTTAATTACATCCTTTAATTGACGTAGAATGTTAGCGTAGTACTGTCCTGTGATATTTACACCTTTTTCTTTATAATCGATTAGTAATACTCCTTCACAATCCCAAAATATCGTGGCCATGACCTTGCCAGCTGAAGGGATGACCTTCAACTTCTTGGGATGAGCTGAACCCTTAATGTGCCACTGCATGGACTCTTGTTTACTCTCTGGGTCATAATGATGAACCCAGGTTTCATCTCCAGTAACTATTCTTTGCAGCACCTCATCAGGATTTTCACCGCACAGGTCAATAAAATCGGAACAACAAGCTACACGCATGTCTTTTTGAAGCCGAGTCAGCATTCGCGGAACCCATCTTGCACTTACTTTTGACATATTAAGATGGTCATGTATAATATCATGTACGGTACCAATAGAGAGATTGGTTACTTGTGCTATAGATTTTACCTTCACTCGACCATCTTCCAATATAAGTTTTTCCACTTTATCAATATTTTCTTGTGAAGTAGCTACTACAGGCCGGCCAGGTCTAGGGTCATCTTCAACACTCTCCCTTCCGCGTTTAAACTCGCTTGACCACTTTTGAATGGTAGATAAAGAAGGAGCAGACTCACGGTAAACACAATCCATTTCCTCTTTTATGGTTTTTTGATTTTTACCCTGTTTTGTCAAGAATTTTATCACGCATCGATGTTCTAATTTAGTTAACATTGTCAATTCGCACAGGATGTTCATGTTTGTTCAGCAATTGCAGAAAAACAAAAGACTATCTCGGTTCGAATTATACTTTTTTTTAATGTCAATGAATAAACCTTAGCGGCCAGTAACGAAAGAAATTTTAGAAGAGGTCGTAAGATATCAATACCGAGAATATTTTGAACGCCCCTCGTAGTTTGTATATTGAATGATCAACACTATCAACAGTTATAACTTTATAACAAAACTTTAATTTTAAGCTACAAATATTTTACTCCTCAGTGATTATGGATTATGGATGTCTTTTATACTTACATATAACCACATATATGTATATTACGGATGTGGCAATCATTTCATGAAATGATTGGTTGGCCACATCATGACAAAGTTAAACCCAACCTAACCTAACCATCAATTCTAAATTAAAATTACCTTTCATGAAATGATCAATTCTATGAACTGTCGACGACATATAAAGTATTTTCTCAAAAATGGACGGCAAAGTCGACGTTGCCGGTTAAAAAATAGGTCGCGAAATGCGTAGTTTATGGTCATTCAAAAAATTAAAAAGTTAAAAACATTGCAGTCTCGATTTCGGGACTGCAATGTCGCATACAAATTCCATTATTTAACGAGTTCCAAACTTTTTTAAACTTTAAATGGCCATATCAAACGAAGGCATAGGTCCATTAAACAGCCAAACAGATGATCAACACTTATTATTATAATGTTGGTACCGCGACTATTTAGGTGTCTCAAATACGTTGGCGTATTTTCAGCAGAAAAATACACTTCTTTTTTTTAAAGGCGGCAACCAAATCTTTTTAATGGTTTTACTTTTTTCTGTGAAAATTAGAACGTTGCTTCTGTAAAATATTTCTATTTCTTGCACCATTTTTGAGAAAAGCACTATATATGACTCGGCTGGAAGGCTACTTGCTGGCTTCGGATTCAATTAACGGATTCGGATTAAAACGAATCCTCAGCCTGCAAGTAGCTACTTCCGAGCCTCGACAATAATGTACTATTATTTATTTGGTTTGCAGGCCAGCTGTGCTACTACGCAGCTCACGCGTGGTGCGCCAACACCGGCGGCCGGGTACTGGCCGTGGACCGCGCCCCGCTGCGGCACAAGCGCGACAACAAACTGCGTTCTGCTCCTCCCACACACACAGCTCCGAGTGATAATGCTACGGAAAGTAGGGTCAGCAATATAGATCTCCAAGACCAGAAAGGCGATGTCGGTCCTGAGGACAACCAACTCAATAAAATTGACGGAGTAGATGGTAAAAAGTTAAGTACACCCAACAAGATATTGAAGAGAAATAATATATCAAATACAGAATCTTCTGAACATTCAACTAACTCAAAGGACACCGGTAATGGAGAGACACTTGATAAAATATTGAATAGTGACAAAATATCAAGAAACAGTGAAAATTCAAATGTAATATGTAACTCAAAAGATGGGGAGGATGGAATATCAACTACAGAATCTAATTATCATATAACAGCTAATTCAAAAGACGGGAACGGAGAGACCCGAGAGACAGATAAAAGTAAGGAGAGTGAAGTGGGTGTGCGGATTCGCGCGGATCTGGCTCACTTGGCTCTGGAGGCCGTGCCGGTCGTTGCGGAGTGCGAGGCCGTGGTGGCGCTCGCCAAGCATCTCTGCGGGGTCGCCACGGGTAAGTTTACGCATCGTGTACAGTCAGGGTCATAAACTTAATTCATTTGATATAAGAAAAAAAAAAAAATTTTTTTGTACTATTTTTTTAGGATTCCGTACCCAAAGGGTAAAAACGGGACCCTATTACTAAGACTCCGCTGTCCGTCCGTCCGTCCGTCTGTCACCAGGCTGTATCTCACGAACCGTGATAGCTAGACAGTTGAAATTTTCACAGATGATGTATTTCTGTTGCCGCTATAACAACAAATACTAAAAACAGAATAAAATAAAGATTTAAGTGGGGCTCCCATACAACAAACGTGATTTTTGACCGAAGTTAAGCAACGTCGGGCGGGGTCAGTACTTGGATGGGTGACCGTTTTTTTGCTTGTTTTGCTCTATTTTTTGTTGATGGCGCGGAACCCTCCGCGCGCGAGTCCGACTCGCACTTGGCCGGTTTTATTTCATAGCTGTTATACGCATTATGCACTCTTTTATGATAACCAATGTTGTTCTATCTCATACATACCTACCGTCGACTGACGTATTACAGATTATGCACTGCGCTGCATAGCGGCGCCAGGCGTGGTGTCCAAGACCAGAGGCGCGGTGCTGGCGACGTGCTGCCACCACCGCATCGAGCAAGCGCTCTACGTAGCCAACGAACCACTAAAGGTTACTTTCATACATAACTCCCTGTTCCTCTTTATCTTTCATATCGATATTGGACTCTTCTAATTGTAAAGAACACAAAGTCACGGACCTTAACTTTTTCGACACCGTGTCAAACACAAAAGCTGTCACGCTGACGCCACGTCACCTAAGTGTCAAAACTGAAATTGAACTTTATGCATATGCACGTAGGTCTATGTTGCTCTGTCTGTGACCGATTAATCAGTCTTTGGCGTTGAACCGACGGTGCGGATATATCGGTCATTGGCGTCCAAAAGTTTAAAATGCTTGGACAGACGTTAAGAAATAACCTTATAAGATGTTTTTCCTATAAGCAATGAGCCTTCTGGGGTTAGGATTAGAATTGTTTCATTCATTCAAATACTGGGTGATTTAGTCTGACAATACTGACAGATGAATACCTATTATTTGGTAGGTCATACTGATCAACTATCATTATGGGGAGAAAACGCGTAAAAAAACTGTTGCGTCATTATATTCCGGTATTCTCTAATTATATTTTTTATTCTGATTTATTTAGTGATTTCGGGGTTGATCCCGTTATAAAAGTTTTTCAGTAAGACCTACATATTCACTGGTCAAAATATGGTCAGACACACATAACGGAATCTCGCTCGCTTAATAATATTGCTGGACTTATCAAAATTAACGTAACTCCTTTCAGGAACTAGGTATAGACGCCGAAGAATTCAACATAATGCTCGGCATCGTATCGTGGGCGACCTGCGGCGACGGGCGCAGCCGCGAGCGCCGTCTCCTCGAGCCTCCTCAGGAGGCTCAGGAGGCTCAGGAGGCCGGGAGGAGGCAGGAACAGCGCGAGGAGACGGGGAGGCGCGCTAAGGCTCTGTTCGACTGGGGGCGCGTGCTGTGGCTGCGCGCGCGGGGGTTCGACGCCCGGCTGTGTCGCTACGTGCCGAGGGACGTGTCGCTCGAGAATGTGGCCATTGTCGCCGTCAAACGGTGACGGACGCAACTTGTCTTGTTTCTTATATTCAGCAGAAGTGGTTAAGCGAGCCAGATATTTATAAATTATCTGCACACGCTCTTAGAGGCCGCTATTTTTGCACCGACTTGAATATAATAAAGCGAGCGTGTCATTATAAGCAGTGGCGTAACTAGGGGGGGGCTGGGGGGGGCACGTGCCCCGGGCGCCGTCCAAGGGGGGGCGCCAAAATGGGCAAAAGACCTCCCATAGAAAATGGACCAGCCAAAATGTAGGAAACAGTCAAATTTTTTTTTAGCGACTTAGGGGTTGGTCTTATAGTAAAAATTGCTCAGTATAATCCCAAAACGTCCCTGGCAACGGAAATGCAGTTATTTTTTGGTCCAAACCTTGACGTCCATTTTTTTAGAATCCTCGGTGTTGGTTATCAGAATATACCCCATGTATGTTAGCCGATTTTTCGTAGTTTTCGAGTTTAACTTTTAACTTTTGTTAAGAAATTCCGGGGTGCAGCTTTACGTTGCTTTTATGCCTTCTAATAATTGTTCGTGGTATTTGCACTGATAACATGAAATAGCGATGGGGAAAAATTAGTGTCCGACCGAAACATGTTTTTTTGCCGAAACCGAAACTGAAACCGAATGTTCGGCTTTGGCTCTAGTTTCAGCCGAAACCGAAACCGAAACCGAAACTTTTGAAGACTTGTTAAAATCGTTGAAAAAATTACATAAAACCGCTTTTAAACTCATATTAAGAGGCTGTCAACACCCAATGTCCTTGAAATTGATGTTACTTAAGGAGCTCCGCCACGCCAATGACCTTCGATCTAAATCCCTTAGTTTTCTTATGTTTTTTGTAGCTTATCATATTAAGCAATAGAGTATTCCATATTTACTTCAAAGTTCATTGTCATATTTGGCATCAAAGTTGAACAATTTAAGGCCAAAAAACTGGTTTTCTGGCCATAACTTTTGTGTTAATTCGTTTAAAATAAAAACCTTAGACGCGTTTCACGGCACGTCAAAGACGAACCCAAATATGTAGATTTCGTATAAGTAATATCCTTCACAGCAATCTAGATAGGAAAAAGTGTTCTTTTAGACAATGTTTAAAAAATCATAAAATAGTATCAATTTCTTTCAAAATCCGGTAGACAATAATGGAGATAAAGATTGAAGAACCGATAGCCGTTTGTTTTATAAAAATCTATCTGTAGTGCAAAAGTAGGAGATACGATTCAAAACTTGTCAAAAAACGATGAAAACCGCAGGTAGCCCCTTTTAAGAAAAACTATTTGATTTAGTAAAGCAAAAAATATATTTATACTATGTTAATATTTATTATATTTTAAGACCGTGGCCGCACTCGATACATGATTGAACGACATCGGCTCGATAGAAAATAATTGCAAAGATTGGTCTTAAAATTACCATTAAACGGTTCTAATGTCTTTATTTCTTGACTTATGTTATGTGTCTGAAATTAAAATCAATTTGTCAAAACATTTACTTGTACCTAAACCGCTAACGAGTAATATTACACAAATAATCCACATTTATTTTTATTTCAATAGTTTTCTTATTAATTCCTTGAGCGCTGGTGGCCTCTTCTAGTGGTGAGTAAGAGCGTGCGACTTTCAATCCAAAGGTCGCAGGTACAAACACTACAAACCCCGACTCGTACCAATGAGTTTTTCGGAACTTATATAACGAAATATCATTTGATATTTACCATTGAGGAAGCAGGACTAGCCCGAAAAAGCCTAGTTTACCCTCTGGATTGGAAGGTCAGTCTGATGGCAGTCGCTTTCGTAAAAACTAGTACCGACGCCAATTCTTGGGATTAGTTGTCAAGTGGACCCCATGCTCCCATGAGCCGTGGCCAAAATGCTGGGATAACGCGAGGAAGATGATGAGTTTTCTTATTATGTATTCCCTTGCTCAGGCCCAATAACATGCGACAGTGCTATCTCATTTACTACGATACAATTAGACAGTGCGCGCGTTTTAGGTATTTAATTGACAGCCTCTTAAGACTGCGTCGTCCGTTCAGTGGCCCCATCATTAGTGGAATTGTGTTTAATAATAAACCGATTAAGTAATTTCTGTATACATAAATCAGCATAATGTAGTTGTAGTCCTACTTGTTCCACAACTTTTGGTCTGTTGTCACATAGTTTAGTTTCATAGAACGAAGTACCATTGTGTATGTTTCGGCCCGGCCGAAAGGTTCGGCCGTTTTTTGGCCGAAACCGAAACTACGGCCGAAACATGGTTTTTTGGCCGAAACTGGCCGAAACCGAAACCGAAACCGAACCTTCGGTCGGACACTAGGAAAAATACATATGTAAAGTATACACCTGTAAAGATAGTTGTAAGTGTGGAAAAAAAAAAAAAATAAATAAAAATAAATAAATATATATAAGTAGGAAATTGGGTACCTCATAAGTACTAACATTATGCGCCCTACCCGGGTGTCATGTACTGACTACATTCTACTAACATCTTCTGTAATGCACATGACTTTTAATGTTAAATAAATGAAAAATGAAATGAAGTGACCCCATAAAATAATAGTAGAAATAACAAAAGAGGATTTTTGTAAATTTTGTAATGAATTACTAATTTGGAAGCTTTCCACTTCAGTTCCTTTGACCGGCGACTCTGACAAATTATGACTATTACGTATCACTTTTTTGATCTTTTAAAAAACGTAGGGTATAGCAGTTTCTAAAATAACCAAAAGTCCTTGAAATCGCTTGTATTTTTTATTTATTTAGGTAAGGGCAACATCTAAGCTTGACATGCTTGAACGTAAAAGTTTGTCTTTTTTTTCCAACTCAGCCAAGTGAGGATGCTGAGTTTTTTTTAGCAACTGCGCCGTTTGTGAAGGATTATGTTACAAAAAGAAATATTCAAAAAAGTTCAACAGTTTTTTTAAAATAAATAATTGCTTCACCCCGGAATTTCTCAACAAAAGTTAAAAGTAATAAAAATAAAATCATAATTCGAAAACTACGAAAAGTTGGCTAACATACATATTCTGATAGCCCACAGCGTGAGGAATCTAAAAAAAATTTTTGGACGGCAAGGTTTGGACCAAGCTGTATAACACAATACATGCCGTGCCAACATCGCTCGTTCTGTGATACTAGAATGCCGTGAAAAACCTGTGTCAGGTACTTATTGAGAGCATTCTATCCAGAGTTTCGGTGTGGGATCGGGAGAATTTAGTCCAATTCAATTCCACCAAGGCTCAATTTTGCGCGTTTACCGCTAAGAAAACCTCATTTTTCAAGGCACAACCCTTCCCATGCCAGGGAGTATTGGGAGCCTCGGTGTTGACATCTCCATCAGTGACGTCCAATAATTTCGTAGCCACCTTGCTGGGTAGGCTGCGCTCGTATAGAAAAAAACTTGGTGTGCTCAATAAAGGGAGGCGATACTTTACTCTGGGGCAAACAGATCCATAGGCGTACCCACGGTGGGGCAAAGTGGGGCAGTTGTCCCACCCTGGTCTCTGACCATAAGCTAAGAATCTCTGTTTCAACCGTACCCTTTTACAACGTCCCCAGCCTCCCCTACTTCTGCCCCACCCCTTAAAAAAATCTGCGTACGACCATGGACAGATCCCATATAATGAGTACTGCTGTCACCTTTGGGCAGGAGCACCTAGATGCCACCTTGGTCCCTTAAAATCAGTCCAAAGACGCGCTATGAATAGTTTACGATCCCAAACTTACAAGCGATATTGAATCTTCAAGTCTAAGCAGGAGATCTCCAAAAAAGAAATGTATAAGTTTTAAAATGGTCGGCAACGCGCATGTAACGCCCCTGGAGTGTAGACGTCCATAGGATGCGGTGACCGCTTACCATCAGGTGAGTCGTAAGCTTGTTAGCCACCGATGGACTAAAAAACACTTATTTGTCTAAATCAAAAGTAAACTTTAATAAGTAAAAAGTAACCCTTTCGTTAGTTCATTTCGTGTGGGGGGGGGGGGGGGGCGCAAATTTGGTGCCTGCCCCGGGCGCCACATCCTCTAGCTACGCCACTGATTATAAGCGTCATATTTCACGTGCAGTGCGAATGTCATGCAGAGTAAGCTTGGTCCGGTCCGACCCTTCCTCTATTGAAAGTGTGTTCTGAGTCTTTTGAATACTTCACCCACTTAGCTAATGTATAACGACTGTACAGTTCAAAGTGTACATACATTGATATTCAGAACTAGATAAAGTGGTGGTAGTGGGTGTATATTGAAAGAGATTACTTTTTTATAGTATAAATCTTATACTTTTATGAATAGATTTATTTTCATGTTTCTGAGCTTTCTCTCTAAATTTATTCTAAGTACCAGTCTTGTAGATTTGACTCAATTATTTTAGTATTTATGAGATTTATTGTTGCAATATTAAGTTCTAACGGAAATATTTAATTTCCTGGATATTAAATCTAAGAAAAGCTGTTTTAGTAATATTGTTTTACATTATTATTATTTATAAAATTAGGTTAGATATTGTAAGATAAATAAAAACTCAATTGCAAATATAATTTTGTATATTTATATCAATAATCATTTTCTAAAAACAAAACTAATATGATTATCATTATTTTACACAATCGTTAATAACTGCTCAAGGAAATGTCAAACAATTACTCCTCGCGTTGTCTGGAAGAGATTTCTCGACCGCCTCGCGCCTCTACTAATGCATCATGTGTCTAAAAACTATATTATAATTTATAATGGTTCGAGCAAGTCATATAAATATCTTGTCAAAATCAAAAAGACCTTTAATTCTATACCAATTTATTAAAATAAAACAGTAAAGATTATGCTAGCTATAACGACAATTCATTTCATCAACCTCTTGTCTGTGTGTGACAAGGGTACTGACTGACTTTGGAGTCATCATTTTAGTTACCTTTTAGCATTTTTTTCTGCTCTATACAGCACTACCGAGGTTTGGCGCACGATTGTTTACCACCACACACATATTAGAGGTTAATGTTAATACTACTTAAGTATGGCGCTTACAGACACCAGCAAGAGCACACGCTCACAAAGTTGTCAGTAAGTACTAATGTCACCATTTAACTGGCCATCGTAGACATTTAACTAGACATAACATCGTAGACATGACGATGGTACAGTGCTAAGTGACCAATAATAAACCTTAGTGTCTTCACAATAAAGTTCACAAATAATTGTGGAAACGCGAGGCGAATCGACTACGGAAACTATTCTCATTGCTCTTCACTATCCATGTAACTACTTATTAATACAAATACTAACACTGCTAACTGACGATTGGACCTTATGCTCTTGCAGTAAGGTTCAAATTCAGTTAACAGAGTTAAACAACGCCGTCGATAGCTCCCGACAATCGACTTTGAACTTGACGGATATGGGGGTACAGTTGGGAATAATTACTATGAACTATAGCTGGTCAACCAAATCTTGTCAGTAAAAAAAGGCGCGAAATTCAAATTTTCTATGGGGCGATATCCCTTCGCGCCTACAATTTTCAAATTTGCCGCCATTTTCTACTGTCAAGATCTGGTTGACCAAGTATAAATGCGTACAATACAACTATGCTAACGTACAGCTATAGCGCGTCTCGCTCACAGCTGATGCACTCAATAATATATAAACAATATTTTTTTATCTCATCGTATGAAAAATGTATGGTTTGTAAAGGACGGATATGCCTGCAAAATAACTGTAAACTAGAAATGGACAGCGAATATATTGTGTTAGGATTATGTTTTTTTTTTGACATCTATGTACCTATAATCCAGCTGTGTGCGTGACTCGCCTCCTATCACCAAATGATTGCGTTAAAATAAATATAAAGCTAATTTATACGCCCCTCCCCTCTCCACGAAACAACTGGACTGTAAACAAGTAAACCCTTTGAACGCCATAAGTCTTATACAAAAACATCTCTCACACGCCAGGATTACGTGCGTAAGTGTTCCAATATAAACCTTATTAGAACGCATGAAGGTTATAAACGTTGTTGACGCATCCAAAAGGTCAAGCTGCATCGTGTAGAGTGGACGTTAATGTACAGCCAGCAGCAGAATTAGCGACGCGAAGTGGAAATATGCCCAGTACAGTCATCTGCGATAATATACTGCGCAACGAAACGCACAAAAATAAGACACGCTTCGTCTATGACTACAAGATAGATAGATGAAACGTTTATTTGAAATAGATTGTGTCAGATATTTTTTCAAGCTTCGCTGTGTCAGATATTATTTGGACTGACGGTCAGACTTTAATTGTTGATCCATTCAGGGTTCAAGCTAATTTGGTTGTCAATACAAAGGGTATGAAATGTCCGATGTAAAGTGAACCCTAAATTTTGACAAATTAATCATTTGTGAATTGTTTTGAGCAACGTCCGCGCAGCAATTTCTGCTGTTTTCTGAATCACACACACACACACACACCCACAGATAAAGGGTTGTGCGTTAAACATCAAGGAATGCAACAAACAATTCATGAAACAATATTAATGCCCAGGCCAACTGAACATAGACCTTGTCACTGCAATAAATAAGGTTACAGTTATCGGCGTTATCGCCACAGACTATAACACTAAATGGTTCATTATAATTACATCTGCAATGTGAACTAATTTACAAATGATATTTTTCATCACACTTGCGATGAAATACATTTTAAGTCAAAACAATGTTAATTAGATACACAAAGAATATATTATTAGGTCCGCCATTTTGGTAATTTTTGCCAAAGTATCCAGGCAAAGACACGTTCATCAATTTCATCATACAGGCACGTTTAACACGTTCGCTATTGAACCGGGCCAGGGCCGCAGTGAGCGTGTTAAACATAAGTGATTGATATAAGTAACGTTAGCAGTATATCCACCTTAAGGCCAAGCCACACCGGCTTGCGTGTGCGTGACGTGCGCGTGTGCGTGCGCTAAAATGTTGGAGCTGCACACGCACACGTCACGCAAACGGTGTGTCGTCTCTCATAAGGATCTGTATACTACAACGCCGCACGCGCACGTGCACGTCACGCACACGCAGCCGGTGTGCACAGGCCTTTAGTTAAATAAAATGTATCAGTTATACATTTTACAGTAAAACTGATTAAATGAAAAATCTATTACTCCCTGTACGTATGCGTGGAAAAACATACATTACAAGCAAGTGTAATGAAAAATCTAAGCAATCAACGTGAACGATACGGTAGCCACCAACCAAACCAGAACCCCATTTTGAGCAATAATACAGTCAAGTAGATAATAATTTAATACGTTATTACAGGAGTTATATTTGCTATTGCTTTCTCAAAAGTGTATGTCACTTTCGGTGATCATAATACATTTTATTGTTATTTTATACTTGACTGTATTTCTGAGTAGTGGCTGTCTAAACTAACACTGTATATGATATACAAAACGTTATATTACAATATTTACACAGCGATTCGTGGTTTTTCGAAGCTGCCAGTCGACAGAAGATTAAAGAGCGATTACGTGTTCTATCTAACTCGCTGACCGACAATATTTAAACTCAATGTTAGATGTAGAATGTTAATAAATGCAATTTCACAGTACATTTTGCATTTCTCTCATATAAACGCTTTAATATCATCTGTCGAATACCAGTATGTACCACTTTTAATATCATAATATTCACATTAACAACAATCATGTTTCATGTTACATATTGTATATTCGTTAGATTAACGCTCGATTTCACCGTAGACAAAACGACAATGACAGCAGACAGTTGAAAGTAGATGGTGCTAGGTTATCAAGTTATAACGGCTGCCATTATTTATTTACACTGTTCGCGTCTTAGTGTGTCTTGTCTATGGCTGAAACATAGCCCGTAATCTTCGTTATGTTACAAAAAAATAAAGTCGGGTTTAAAGATTTGTTAGTAAATATGACAGAAAAGTCTGCAACTTACTGTAAGTGTGATATAATATTATTGTTATGTTTCCCGCTCGCATTATAAACAAACTTACAATCAACATTTACTAAGAGCGTTAATACCCTGCCCATACCTTATTCGTTTCGAACCTGATAAGTTTCTGATTCAGAACAGGTTACACGTGGAAAAACGCTCTAAATATGACCCGACCCAACATACGAGAAATCTCAATCCTAAAAATATGTATCATACGCGGGGATACATAATTTTTGAGGGTACAAACGAGTGCTAGTTGTCAAAGACAAAAATTATATATTTACTTAGAATTGTGTTTTTTTTTATTAATGTTTTACTACTCTATTATATTGCTGATCCACAATAATAACTGAAAGTATCACACTGGCACGTGCAAGTCGGGGCAGAGTTAGAATAGAACCAACCTAACTCTGCATTTGTAATCACAAAGTGGGGCTGCCACCATTCATATCAAACTTATACGAAAAGGTGACGTTTATCATTATAACTTCCCACTTTATTCCGTTTAAATCGGTGCAAAGTTAACATTGACGGACTCGAGCTTAAATTCTCGCCACTCGCAGGATATATTTTAGAATTTAGTTGGAGGACCCTATGAAAGCGCATCTCGTCGGTAGGTCAGGTTGGTGGTGAGAGCTGGCCGGCCCGGGCCCGGGTGGGTGTGGAGGCCGCATCAGTACCCGTAGCGCTCCTGGATGGAGGACACGACGCCGTTGGCCAGCGACGACAGCCGTCCCGCCACGCGGGTCACGCCCAGGCGGACCGACTCGCGCACCTGCACCATACACAAAATCAAACTTCAATTTCGAAATAAACTTAGGCTGGCAAATTTAATTGCACGAAAGTGGAGGTAGAGGAACACTTAACACGTTCAGTGCCAGCGCGAGCTACGCGCTACGAGCGTAGCCGATAACACGGAAAAAATCGTATGTAGCGAAAAGCGCCTACGAACAGTGAACTCCACTAGCGAGTCGCCGGCAGTGAATGTGTTAATAGGCTACATGACTAATTTTTTTTATGGTATAAATCGATCGGGTTTGTTTTTAGGATCAAATGTCTATATGGGACCCATTGCATTAAAGTAACACAAAAGTCAGAAATTGTAGTCAAAGTCCGACAGTCGCACTTCACTCGCGAAACGCCCTATACAAAACGGCCAGAGGCCGTGACGTCATCGCCCATCTTGTAATATGGACAAAACAAGAAAATTGCGTTTTTGTCGGTGAAATATTGCGTTTATGTATATAGTTGCTATACAATATTTTTTTGGATGAAATGTAAGGAATCGAATGGTACCCTTACTTTTATCGTTTTTGGAAGTTAAAGAAAACTTAAATTGTGAAACTTTCAGGTCCCGTAATTTTGTAATTTTTCAATATTTTATTTTAATATCCACATTATTGTGATAAATTGCTCGTTTGCTATCTATTTTACTAGATTTTGTTATAAAATTGAACATGTGTCATCATCCCTATTGTAAATGTTTCACAAGGCGGGGTGTAACCTCGTCCAGCTGCGGCGGGCGCGGCGGGCGCTCGGCGCGGCCGAAGTACTCGGCGGAGCTGATGCTGCTGCTGCCCTGGAACCGGGACAGGTTCGCGTCGCGCTCGAAACGGTTGTCCTGGGAATACATCACATTGTATCATATTCGCTAGGTGCACGACTGGTGCTGCCCTCGTTTTATAATAAAATAATAAATTCATTTATTACAGGACCATCAGGGATCATTTTTTTTGTTAGTACTTACGACTATGCCTTATAAAATATTGTTAGTATTATGCTCTATAAACTATACAATGTCATTTTGTAGCAAAATATAAATAAATTAATTGAAATTAAAAAGAAATGAAATTAAATCAAAATATAATAGATAATAACGGCTTGCATAAATTATAATAAAAATTCGAGCATTAAATTACAAATTAGTTAATAATGTTAATTAATAAAATAAATAAAAATGTCAAAATATTGATATAATGTCACTTCGATTAATTTCAATTTCTGCGCTATCTTAGGTTTTGGCAGACTTTCTACGTTAAATCTTATGGAGTAAATTAGTTCAAGCGGCTGCCGCTAGTACTAATGGCGGCCATTCCATAAGATTACCTGTGTTTGTGACGATCAGCGCCACTTCCCCCTCCACCGACTTCGCACCTTGCCAATTAGCTCGATATATTTACATTTTTGCTACAAGCACATTAAAAATTATCTATAGTCGGTCGAACCAAATCCTTTTCTTTTGAGTGCCAGTACTGGTGTAAGAAAAAAGATAGTATGATTCTCTCTGTCTATGTTTGAAATGAGACAGTTTTTTGACAAACTATATTTGGTCAAGCAGATCTTGTCAGTAGAAAAGGCGGCAAATTTGAAAAATGTAGGCACGAAGGACCATAGAAAATTTGAATCTCGCGCCTTTTTTTACTGACAAGATTTGCTTGACCGGCTATATATCCAATACCTCCTCCCGCTTCGTTATATAAAAACTAGGTTAATATTTCTTTAAACTTTCGATATGCAATGAACTGATAAACTCGATGACAAACATAGCACGAGTTCTGCGCTGCAGTATCTCGAGTGAGAGATAAACTACTTGTTTTTTTATGGGGCGCCTTAATGGCAACGATTTGCATAGATGATGCTAGCTTTCCCTGTCTATGTTTTGTTCTATGGGGTTTGATTTGACTTAAAAAGCTGGCATCTAGGGCATATTTTAAAAAATGATATGACTCTAGGGATTGACAGGCATAGACTAGGAATCCTCTAGACGGAGTTTAGAGCAATTATTTCATGAAACCGATGCTGCCAAAAATACTGGGGTACGGGGGATGAGTCGAGCGAGTCCCGTGCCGCGATCGGTCCGTGTCTTTGAACGGACCAATCACGGCACGGGATTCGCTCATCTCGTCCCCCCGCACCCCCGTATTTTTGGCAGCATCGGTTTCATGAAAGAGTTGGCCTAAGCTCAGTCTAGAGGTTGGATTGTCGGTGTCGGTAACTGACCTGTTCCCCGAAGAACTGCTGCGAGCTGATAGCCTTGGCGGAGCCGAACTTCTTGACGGCCTCGTCCTCCTCCGCGGGCTGCCCGCGCCGCGCGCCGCGCGGGGGCGCCGCCGCCGCCCGCGCCTCCGCCGGGGAGAACATCGTGTGCACCTGACACACACGCACGTCATTATAATGTGATCGATGTTACAGACCAACTAGACTTTTTCTATAAAAATGAATTACATACGTAACTATTAAACAAAAAAATTCTATTTTACGACAAAAGTGCCTTACCTCATAAAATGCCTTACCATGAGGTAAGGCATTTTGAAAAAGAGCTAATACTCTTCAAATCGCTGGATCGATTTCAAAGAAACCGCAAGCAAAAACGCATCGAATTTGGTCGATCCGTTGGAGAGCTTCGATGCCACAGACGGACAGATGCTCTTCTTAGGTGGGGAGGTAAAAAAGATCATAAAATAGAAGTATGTATGTACCTGGCGGGACGGTTCCGGCTCGATGTTCTCCCACGAGGCGGAGAGAGGCTTGGCGCGGCCGTGCGTGTCGCCCGCCGCCAGCGCCTCCAGCCCGCGCCCGCTGCTGTACGGCTCGTTCCTGTATGTCACAGTATGTACCTGGCGGGACGGTTCCGGCTCGATGTTCTCCCACGAGGCGGAGAGAGGCTTGGCGCGGCCGTGCGTGTCGCCCGCCGCCAGCGCCTCCAGCCCGCGCCCGCTGCTGTACGGCTCGTTCCTGTATGTCACAGTATGTACCTGGCGGGACGGTTCCGGCTCGATGTTCTCCCACGAGGCGGAGAGAGGCTTGGCGCGGCCGTGCGTGTCGCCCGCCGCCAGCGCCTCCAGCCCGCGCCCGCTGCTGTACGGCTCGTTCCTGTATGTCACAGTATGTACCTGGCGGGACGGTTCCGGCTCGATGTTCTCCCACGAGGCGGAGAGAGGCTTGGCGCGGCCGTGCGTGTCGCCCGCCGCCAGCGCCTCCAGCCCGCGCCCGCTGCTGTACGGCTCGTTCCTGTATGTCACAGTATGTACCTGGCGGGACGGTTCCGGCTCGATGTTCTCCCACGAGGCGGAGAGAGGCTTGGCGCGGCCGTGCGTGTCGCCCGCCGCCAGCGCCTCCAGCCCGCGCCCGCTGCTGTACGGCTCGTTCCTGTATGTCACAGTATGTACCTGGCGGGACGGTTCCGGCTCGATGTTCTCCCACGAGGCGGAGAGAGGCTTGGCGCGGCCGTGCGTGTCGCCCGCCGCCAGCGCCTCCAGCCCGCGCCCGCTGCTGTACGGCTCGTTCCTGTATGTCACAGTATGTACCTGGCGGGACGGTTCCGGCTCGATGTTCTCCCACGAGGCGGAGAGAGGCTTGGCGCGGCCGTGCGTGTCGCCCGCCGCCAGCGCCTCCAGCCCGCGCCCGCTGCTGTACGGCTCGTTCCTGTATGTCACAGTATGTACCTGGCGGGACGGTTCCGGCTCGATGTTCTCCCACGAGGCGGAGAGAGGCTTGGCGCGGCCGTGCGTGTCGCCCGCCGCCAGCGCCTCCAGCCCGCGCCCGCTGCTGTACGGCTCGTTCCTGTATGTCACAGTATGTACCTGGCGGGACGGTTCCGGCTCGATGTTCTCCCACGAGGCGGAGAGAGGCTTGGCGCGGCCGTGCGTGTCGCCCGCCGCCAGCGCCTCCAGCCCGCGCCCGCTGCTGTACGGCTCGTTCCTGTATGTCACAATATTACACTACATTTCAGATGTTAAAGTAAGACAGATAGTGAAGTAGATGAAATACAAATAATTTGAAGAAAACAAAGTAAGAGAGCGTCAGTATAAACGTATTTTTATAGAAATATGACTTTAACGATGACACTGCCATACTTTTTAATTGCAAATGCCATGCATAATTAGCTCGGTCCGACTCTATAATCTTATGACCTGATCATTGTGAAGACGGAGTTGAAGTCATCGAGTTCGTCCAGCGTAGACCTCGTGTTGTTCGCGGGCGCGCCTTCCTGTTCTATCGTTGTCATATCGGACGTGGCCGAATGTGACACGCCGCTGCAAAAACACAATTTAGGAATGAGGGATGTTCATTTAAAAAACTCTCGAAAATTATTTACATGTACAAAGTTTGGTCGAATGCTGATAGCGACCCTGCGGCACCCCGTCTAAAGCGGAGTCGGCACTCGTTGGTGGTTTTAGACGGTAGTCCTCCACTGGTTAGTCCGTCATCCCCCCTGGTTCCCCCGGACCAGGTGGCATGCGTAAACGCATTTCCCCAACGTAAAAAAAAAAAGGAGCGAAATACGAATTCTAAACAATTTTTTTTTTTAATAAACAATAGTTAAAAAAGTCTAAAAAAACATCAACATCAAGCATCAGATTGTGTAGTATGGAGGCGCGGTCGCGTGCGCTCGTCCATTTTCGTTTTAAGCTTAACCATTGTTGAGGATTGTCGCGAGTGCCAGGCACTGCGATGACGTTTAACAGCAATATTCACCGCTGGCAACCCTACCAGGGAGTAGTGTATCTATGGTGAGTAAACAAGCTTCATGGTCTATGGAAGTCTCTATGGTCATAATCTTCATTGTCTATGGAAGTCTCTATGGTCATCACTGTCTCCGTACACGTGGCTAATGAGATATCATACTTTGTCGCCATTCCGAGAGGAACAGTGAAGTGTGTTAGAGGTTATGTTCATCCTACGAAGCAGGGAACCACATGGGCTGGTCCCCCTAAAGCTGAGTATTCTCCACTTGTTTGTATTTGTTTTGCTCTCTATCCTGATCATGTAATGTGAACTCATAATGTAGCTAATTTGTTTCACTACTAGTTTCATGACTCTTGATACCTAAGATCCTCCATGAGAATTACTTCTATAATGTTTGTCCCCGTAACTGGATAGATGTGACCACAACTTAGATAGGGTCGACGAGGAGATGGAGGAGGAGAATGGTTCAATATCGGCAGCCTGTAAAAGGGGGCGCTAATGCCTGGAACAAGTCTGACGAGACATATCTATATGACGGCGGCCCGTGCGGCGTTCACGCCTTGACTATATCGGCGACCATTTGGTGGTGTTAACGCCTCGAATGTATCTTATCCGTAACGGCAACCACTTGTGGTGTTTAATGCCTTGAAGTCTAATCAGCGTGTATGATCTACGGGACATTACCGACTAACTGACCAAGTAACTTAGCAGAGTCTCCACGACATTACTGACCGACTGAATCTCTATTAGACGCATGTACCCACCATATCTTCATCATGCCAACTTGTATTAGTAGCTTCGTGAAACCCCAAAAGATATCCGAGATACTCAGTGATAACGGTGATGTCATAGATCACTTAAAACCCTTAGGTGGTGCGCTGGAACCCCGCAGGCGTGGCCTATCATGCGAGGAGCACGAGTTGTCCGAGGGCATAGACGTGGGAACCTCAAGGCTTATACTAGGAGATAAAGGTAAGATTCAAACATCTTTATCTCATACCATCGCGACGCCTTGTCAAGTCTCATTCACTCTACCACTGTAGTTACATAACATTCCCATAATGACAAGGGCGAGTCGCGACATGGTGGAATGATGCTGAGATGTATGAATCTATGCCTAAAACTCGTGATATGGGCCAAAAAATAGTCGATGTTGTTCTTCGAGCTTTCAGGAAATAGAAGAAATTTATTTCAGATACCAGGATCGCATTGATCAGAACGGGTGAATAACTGATAATGTGTTTGTTATTTAATGTCCATTTCAGATACGAGATTAGGTTAATACATAGTTCATAAGCTAAGTATTAATTTCTACTTAAGGTGTAAAAGAGAAACAACAAGAAACCGATTTAAACTTAATGACGAATTGCGAATATAATCAATCGATAAGCATTCGATTCGATCAATGAAGAGATCGAATGTTGTTTGACTCATTCGATTCATAATCATCGATACTGAAGAAATTTTAGAATGGCAACACAGAGCGACGACCGGAACAACCACGGAGTACAAAAAATATAATTAATTTCGGAAAAAGGGATATACTCAAGAAAATTGTCAAAAATAGCGTGGAAAATTTAATTATGTATTATTATTGAGTAAAATGGATGTGATAGTATTTAAGTTAGAATTACGTGAGTTTATGAGAAAGTAAACTGTAGAGCGCTTGGTTGGTCAATCGTTGGTATTATTTTCATCTTAAAATCATTTAACACAACCTAATATGTTAGAACACATTTATTTATTCGTCTTAATTAATTTAATGATTAATAAACTTGAATAGGTATAAAACCTAATAATCATTATATTTTCATATTTTATTCCATCTTTAAGTAAATTAAAAGAATAGACCGTTATGAGCTTTATTTTCATCAGTCTAAGGTTTATTTTACTACGACACAATTACGATTATTGGAAGCGGTTCAGTTTGTTGTGTTGGTATAATTGGTATTGTCAACTCAGCGAGCGCATAACATCACAGCGTGGGTAGCCATCTTCTTTTTTCGTTCAACTACGACTTCGAGAACTCGGTGACAAAGTTGATAATTATATTTTTGTTGCGGGGTAAGTTCTTTTAGTTATTTTAAAATAGGAAAATTTTTAGATTGTTCATTAGAGAATGCGAATCAAATAAAGATACCATGTAGACACCAGATATTTACGCGATTTCCCAATTAATGTTGACGCCATATATTATCCACGTTCCCTTTTCAAACTCTCTTGAGACTTCTAGTTAGAACTCGACCTGTTTGTGAGAAAACTTTCAAAATCTAGTTAAAGGGAGGGTCCCTCTCTCTGACTAACTTAGTTTTTAACGTTTGTTTGACAAAATATTCCGGTATCCATAGGCTAATAGCTGCCACCTAACCTACGTCCCACGGAGCCAGCGCGACGTCTGCCCGGTGTCATCTGAGGCGAGATTCATCTGTTTTACCGTAAGTACATGTTATCTACCTAAATTCATCTAGCGTTTGTTCATGAGAAGACCGAGAAGCTGCTGCATACCGGGACATGTGCCTGCTACACTATATGCCTTGCTTGGGGCTTATTTCGCCGCTAAATAAATATTATCTATACTTGATATGAGATTCACGAGCACTTTAGTGAAAGGAGTAATTCATTTGAATATAATTGTGTGATATATTTGCTTAATTTACCTTCATTTGTTTAGAAACTAAAATTAATAATGCGTCCAACAAATTAATTACTTGATTAATTATATAAGTAAATTCTTATAAAATTAGTACTTCACTATATTTTTACTAAATATCATAATCAATTTAACTTTATAGTAAAATTCTAGCCATCATCGGAGCAACATTATTTTGATAAAGTAATAAATAATATTCCAGACTATCAGTAGTATATTCATATCATGATATAATATCTTATTTAGAAATAAATTCAAAGATGTGCTCAAACAAATTAAATATGAACGGAAAGGAATTTCAACTTTAGTCCAGTAATTTCATCAAACGTTGAGATTTCTCTATATTGCCTGCTGCCTGGAGTTTTACAAATTTTAGAGAACTGCTTCTGCTATGTGTGATTAAATAAATATTTGTGTGTTCATTTTTTACAAAACCCATGCCCCATACCCTGTTTACCCATGCTTATAATTTGGTGAATGCTTTGTGTGTTAATTTACAGCGGTTATATGTGACAGTGTTTTTCAATATATACATGATGTAGGTTGTAGTAATTGAAGAACAATACAAACAAATAAAGTGAAACTTAAAATTAAAATAAAATATCAAACTTAAAACTAAATGATTACACTATGATTATCATTATGTGACATAAATACTTTGTTAGATATTTCTTGACTTTTGATTTTGTTAAAACACAGTGAACACACTTTGAAATTATAGATTTTCTTTGAGAGTTATTATACATCAATAGTTTATACACAAATTAAGTAATGAATAAATATTGCAAATTAGAGTCAGTGTTAATTCAGCATTACAAATTCATAAGAAAGTTAGCTAACTTTGTGGACAATATTATTGCCCGTAAGGCCAATCCTGAGATATACATCAATGACAAAATTAATTTTATTGGATGGAAGGTTTCTTTAGTGACATTTACAACATAAAGACACTTTCAATCTATGATTACTTAACTTCATTTATTTTGACACAAAATATACACAAATCATGATTAATAAGTTAGCCTTTTAATTTCCAAATAGACTTGGTGATGACTTAATGAATAATTATTAGAAAATTTGCTAGTATTTAAAACTTCCTTAGAATATTAGTTTCTTAATTTTCGAATAGGTACACATTCCACATTTGGGAACATTTAGTCCATTTTGCATTGATAACTAGGTTTGTTTACACAAAATAAACGAAACGATTATTGACCTGCCAAGAGCTATCAGCATACGACCTCGACCAACTAACGTTGAACCCTTAGATCTAAGTAATTATATGAAGTGAAAGTTTGAGTTATGCTGGACACATACAAGGCTTATGGAATAACTTTAAATAATATATGCCTACGATGCTATACTACAAATAACCAAAGAATTCATGCTTTTTCTCGAATTATTTTCCCTGGGACATTGTACATTAAGCGGTGTGCAATGTGGTTCTACTATTTTGGTGTGTGTATATTACAGGTATCTACGTTACTAATCAACATGGAGGAAGGTTTGAAGACTGCACTTCGGTTTACTGCCAACCATTTAGAAAGTTTGTCTGTCAAGGCGAGGGAGATATTGAGTATCATACCTGGTTCCCCTACGGACGAGTTTCTTCTGGAAATAGAAATTGTCATCTCCAAGCTAGAGAGTAGCTTGAGTAGGATAAAGGCCGAAATGAACAACTATTTTAAGATGGCTAACCAGCCTGATGCCGACGAGATCTCCAGGGTTTCTACGATCCAGCTGGCAGCTGAAGAAGATTTATGTGAGCTCCAAGTGCGGATTAGAAGAGCTCGAGCCACATCAAAAGAAGCTACCATGCCGGTCTCGGGGAAGTTACCCAAATTGAATCTACCAGAGTACCACGGCGATATTCTAACCTGGCACCAGTTTTGGGATCAGTTCGTCTCCTTAGTTGATAGTAGAAGACTAAGTGATGTAGATAAATTCATGTATCTCAATTCTGCTGTTAAGGGAGAAGCCAAGAAGCTGATCGAAGGGCTAGGAACCACCAACAGGAACTACGCCATTGCTGTCAACACTTTGAAAGAAAGATATGGACGCGTGGAACTTGTTAAGGATGCACATTACTCTGCTTTAAGCAAGATCAAGCCTGCCGACAGTTCCACTAGCAGTTGCCGGAAGGTTTTGAACGAGATAGAGACTCATCTTAGAGTGTTAAGTTCCTTAGGCGAAGACGACACACACAGCTACCTTCGGTTTGTAATACTGGAAAAATTCCCCGAAGAAATAGTCTATGAGTTGAAGAAAAGAGTTCAGGATGACTCGGTACCCGAAATAAGGAAGGAGCTAGAGAAGCTGATATCCGCCAAGGAAGATGCTAGTCGATTTATGTCTCAGACAAGTGAAAGTACTTCAGGCAACTACACTACTGAGACACTGCACATCAGTGAAAGATTTAATAACCCTAGATTTGGAAGAGGAAGAAATAATTATAGGTTTAAGAATAATGGTAATGGACAGCGAAACAATTATACTTCACTTTCAAGAGACCAGGGGCGGAAGAGGAAGTTTGAAAATAATCAAGAAAGAAAATTTTCAACGGAACCATCTGGAAAGAGGTTTAAGAAGTCATGCATCTTCTGTGAAGCAGAACATAACTCCCAAGATTGCAACAGATACACGACAATAAAAGGGAGAATGGATAGACTTAGACTCGTTGTTTTAGATGTATAAGAAGGGGGCACCAGAGGCGAATGTGCAGAGAAAGGAAACCTTGCACGCACTGTGGAGACAGATACCATCACTTGCTTCTGTGCCCAAGGTTACTTCCAGAAAATAAGCAGATAAAGACAACGGAAGTACAGAAGAACAAAGCAGAAACATCTAAAAATGAACAGGAAAACAACGGAGCCTCCGGGCCTACCATTCCTTTGTGACTAGGCTTAGTGAACGATGTGCGACCCACCGTTATGCAAACAGCCATTATAGAGATAACTGCTGAAGGAAATAACAACAGGCATAAGGGTAGGGTAATGCTTGACGGAGGAAGCATGAGATCTTACATTACAAAGGACTTCGCAAAGAAACTCAACTTGGTAACCATAGAAGATAGTCATCTTACCATATTTGTTTTTGGTACCAATACACCTCAAGAAGTGGAAAGTCCCAAAGTCAAGATACAGATGGTGACACAAACCGGTGAAATTGTTTCAATTAATGTCAACGTCATCCCTGTGATTGCAAGAGGCGTTCCATACTTAGGACCTGACCTTAAATTATGGAATCCGGAATATAAGTTAGCTGATGATGGATCCTTCGGTGACCGGATAGACCTTTTAGTGGGTAACGACTACTATCTATCTCTGTTATTACCCGAGATAATAGAATTAAAGGAAGATCTTTTCATGATTAACACCAAGTTTGGATGGACTTTCGGTGGAAAACCAGAGATAGAAACAGATAATAACTTGGAAATCATCACCTATTGTCAGACTAACTTGGATATAGGAAGAAACAAACCTGACTTACCATTAGAAGGTGTAAACCTAAAGGAACTATGGGATCTTGAAACAATTGGCATCGTGGACTCTCCGAAAGAGAGCAGAGAGGAAGAAGCCTTACGTCATTTCAACGAGACGACCCGGTTTGAACATGGCAGATACCAAGTCTCGTGGCCATGGGTAGAATACCCTCCAGACTTGGATCCTAACTTCGGTTTGGCACTAGGACGACTTGTCAGTTTAATTAATCGTCTAGATGCTGACACATTGACTTCGTACGACGAATTAATTAAGGAACAAGAGAAATTAGGTATAATAGAAGTCGTACCGGAGGAAGAGGTTATTAGCCCTAGTCATCCCGTTCACTACCTACCACATCACTGTGTCAAACAGAAGAATAAGCCTCCGCGCATAGTATACGACGCGTCATCGAAAATCAAGGACAATAAGAGCTTAAACCAGTGTCTTTACTGTGGTCCCTTAATGCTGGAAGAGTTAACAGGAATATTGTTGAAGTTTAGATCACATAACATAGGTATTTGTGCAGATGTCGAGAAAGCATTTCTACAAATAGGTTTACAAGTTAAAGACCGTGACGTAACTAGATTCCTTTGGATCAAGGATCTAGATAAACCAATAGAAAATAACAATTTAATACATATGAGATTCTGTAGAGTCCCATTCGGTGTGATCAGCAGTCCGTTCTTACTGAACGCCACAATTAAATACCATTTATCTAGATCTAGTTTAGAAAGTATACAACGTGTTGCTCATGACATCTATGTAGATAATATGGTGACTGGAACAGATACTGTAGAAGAGGCTATAGACTTATATAGCGCAACAAAACAAGAGTTTCAACGAATGTCAATGAACTTGAGGGAGTGGAGCTCCAACTCACGTGACTTCATAGAACAGGTTCCAGACAGCTGTCAAGATAGAATAGTTAAAGTACTCGGACTGGACTGGAACTTAGAATCAGATACACTTCACTTGCGACTAAAGGAACGTGAGTATCCTAGCACAAAGAGAGGAGTTCTACAATGCATCGCGTCAGTGTACGACCCTTGTGGGTACGCAGCACCCTCTACACTATCAGCGAAGCTTCTTCTACAGGATTTGTGGAAACTTAAATCAAAATGGGATAACCCTTTAACTGGAGATGAAGCGAAGAGATGGATTGACATACAGAAAGAACTTAAGAACTTAAAGGACATCTGTGTTCCCCGGTGCTGTGTAGAGAACCTTCGGCAGAAGAGCTACTCCATCCATTGCTTCACAGATGCTTCTACTAAAGCATATGCAGCGGTTGTCTACATAGTGCAGGGCAACCAGAGAAACTTCGTAATAGGAAAGTCAAGACTGATACCTATTAAGGATCAAGATGATTTGAAGATCCCGAAATTAGAGCTTATCGCATCTCTTATAGGTCATCGTTTAATCCAGTACGTTAAGAAGTCACTACAAGGCGAAATAACTGAACAAATCCTCTGGACGGACAGTCAGATTGTAATCGGTTGGTACTACTCAGATAAACTTCTAACACCGTTCGTATCAAGAAGAATACAAGAAATGAAGAAAAATAAAGAACTGAAAGTACGATATGTTCCAACGGATTTAAACCCAGCGGACGTGGCTACCAGGCCCACACAGCCAAGGGAGGAACTGGAGAAATGGTTGACAGGACCCGAGTTCTTATCGAAAGACCCAGTAGAATGGCCTGTCAGTCCGTCAAGTAACACTTCTCTTTTGGTTGGGGAGGGTCTGTCGAGCATTCCAATGGAAATAGAACTTGACGACAGAGAGATACAGGTTGAAGCTGGTAGTTTAAGTATTGGATCTGAAGAAACAACACATAGAGAGGACAGCTCAGGAACTGGACCTAAAGTAGGGACGCACGAAGACATCGGAATCGTATATACTAAGGTTTCCGAGATCAAAGAAGTCCAAGCTAAGTACTTTCCCGAAGAACTAGCAGGAAAAGAGACTAGCTTAAAAAGAAATCTAGGTCTTTTTATAGATGAAGATGGAATACTGAGAAGCAAGGGGCGATTCCAATACGCTAATTGGACGTATGACAAACGATATCCAATCTTACTACCTCCTAAGAGTACATATACAGATAATATCATTATGAGAACTCATAATGATAATTATCACGTCGGAGCCGCCCACACTCTTAGTATAATTCGTCAGAACTTCTGGATACCACAAGGGAAGAAGCGAGTTCTTAATGTCATAAATAAATGTAGTCAATGTATCAAACAACGGGGTGGACCGTTTAAACTACCGCCTACACCGGCTTTACCTCCTGAAAGGGTCAACTACACGGAACCTTTTACTTTTACAGGGATAGATTATCTAGGCCCGATACTAGTTAAAACCCAATCAGGAACGAAGAAGAGATGGATTTGCCTATTTACCTGTCTTGCCGTACGCGCCATACATCTGGAAGTAGTGAGAGATTTGACAGCAGAAGAAGGACTTCTCGCATTAAGAAGATTCATAGCTACTAGGAACGTACCCACAGTAGTAACATCTGACAATGCCACTAATTTTAAATTAATATCCGAAGTTATGACACGACCTTATTGTATAGAAAAGAAGATTAAGTGGCGTTTCATCCCTCAATTAGCACCATGGTTCGGGGGCTTCTATGAGAGACTTGTGGGTATGGTCAAAGTCTGCATGAGAACGACTCTTCAGAAACATCTTCTTACGGATAATCAACTAAGTACCGTAGTCAAGGAAATTGAAGCTGTTGTCAATACGCGACCGCTAACATATGTCGACGAAGATGTAGAACATATACTTAGGCCGTCTGATTTCATAGCCATGGGAAGAACCATAATAACAGACACCGGGAGTGATGAATCCTTACCTCTAGAAACACAGACAAAGAGTGATCTAGTACAAAGCTGGAAGAGAGGTATCAGCATATTGGAAGAGTTTAAAAGAATGTTCATAGATCGGTACCTTTTGAGCCTGAGAGAAAGGTATTCACACTCTCCTAAACAACCTAGGTGCACATCCAAGCTTGAACCATCGGAGGGCCAAGTAGTACAAATAAAGGCAGATAACAAGAATAGACAAGACTGGAAAGTAGGGAAAATTATATCTCTTGAAAAGGGAAGCGACAATTTGTGTCGTGTTGCCTGCGTTAAAGTAGGGAATAAAGTGTATACTCGTTCTTTAGCACAATTGTATCCATTAGAAGTAGAAGATGTGACAAGCGAAGAAGCTGCTGCATCAACGGTGAATAAAGAAGACTCAAGAGTTCTTGAAGATTCACAAATTTTAGATATCGACCTCGAAGTCGATAATTTGGGCGACATGCCTTTTAATGATGAAGGGGATAAGGAAAGTTTATATGATACGGAAGGTATTAGTGAAGAGTGTACTCTACAGAGAGTCACTTCGCCTAATAATATTGAGACAGACAATGGATCAAATGCTGATGATGACACTGGCGCATCTCCACGACCGCGGCAGCAAAGGGATGCCGCCGCCAAGGCCCGAGAGAAGATCCGGCAGTGGACGCGATCCCTATCTTCTCTTCTGCTCGCCGTTGGGAGTGTCGCGAGTGCCAGGCACTGCGATGACGTTTAACAGCAATATTCACCGCTGGCAACCCTACCAGGGAGTAGTGTATCTATGGTGAGTAAACAAGCTTCATGGTCTATGGAAGTCTCTATGGTCATAATCTTCATTGTCTATGGAAGTCTCTATGGTCATCACTGTCTCCGTACACGTGGCTAATGAGATATCATACTTTGTCGCCATTCCGAGAGGAACAGTGAAGTGTGTTAGAGGTTATGTTCATCCTACGAAGCAGGGAACCACATGGGCTGGTCCCCCTAAAGCTGAGTATTCTCCACTTGTTTGTATTTGTTTTGCTCTCTATCCTGATCATGTAATGTGAACTCATAATGTAGCTAATTTGTTTCACTACTAGTTTCATGACTCTTGATACCTAAGATCCTCCATGAGAATTACTTCTATAATGTTTGTCCCCGTAACTGGATAGATGTGACCACAACTTAGATAGGGTCGACGAGGAGATGGAGGAGGAGAATGGTTCAATATCGGCAGCCTGTAAAAGGGGGCGCTAATGCCTGGAACAAGTCTGACGAGACATATCTATATGACGGCGGCCCGTGCGGCGTTCACGCCTTGACTATATCGGCGACCATTTGGTGGTGTTAACGCCTCGAATGTATCTTATCCGTAACGGCAACCACTTGTGGTGTTTAATGCCTTGAAGTCTAATCAGCGTGTATGATCTACGGGACATTACCGACTAACTGACCAAGTAACTTAGCAGAGTCTCCACGACATTACTGACCGACTGAATCTCTATTAGACGCATGTACCCACCATATCTTCATCATGCCAACTTGTATTAGTAGCTTCGTGAAACCCCAAAAGATATCCGAGATACTCAGTGATAACGGTGATGTCATAGATCACTTAAAACCCTTAGGTGGTGCGCTGGAACCCCGCAGGCGTGGCCTATCATGCGAGGAGCACGAGTTGTCCGAGGGCATAGACGTGGGAACCTCAAGGCTTATACTAGGAGATAAAGGTAAGATTCAAACATCTTTATCTCATACCATCGCGACGCCTTGTCAAGTCTCATTCACTCTACCACTGTAGTTACATAACATTCCCATAATGACAAGGGCGTGTCGCGACAAGGATGGTAGCTTGCGGTGGTTGTTGAAAGACCGGAGAGTCTCAGTAAAAATGTTTATTGGTTTACAATGTTACATCAGTTAACTCTAAAATGTTAATATTAATGTTAAATAAATGTTAATAAAATAGTTATTTGTTTTGAATGCACCCGATCGTTAAGAATCCGAAAAGTACACTGATTTGTGCGGAGTAGCGCGGACGGCCGCATCGCCAAACTAAACTGGGTCGCGGGCGCCTGTCACGTGTTCCGTGCATGTGCACTGAACATCTTGCCGAGGGCAAAAGATAGAAATTACAATAGACATTTAAATTATAAAAATCGTAAAATGAAAGTAAATCAAAGAAACTTGTACAAATGTTGTGTAAAATTTACAAATAAAATTGTATAAAACTTAAAGTCCTATAAAGTAATTGTTACGTTCACATAGAATCGTCACTAAACGCTATTTTTCTTAACACTGGGGTCGTGCCCCGCTCTGTATAGAGAACACTATCACGGTCATTTATTTGCACTCGCGCACTTTCACTAGGTCCACTTGTTTCCACACAATCGTTGTTGCGCCTGGAGGGCTGTGGCTGCGGCCCAGCCTCCCGGTTGTCGACCACCTCGGCCGCTTGTCTTGCAGTTGCTGCTACCGTCTCTCGTTGCGACTGCATCCTTCTCCAGCCGAGAAAAAGGATTATTATCGCTCCAATTATCAAGATACCGTAGATGAGGGTATAGTGGTGTATATCGTGAATCGATATCTCCTTCGTTAAGGGTTGTTCTTCTTTCATAATCTTAATGTTCTGCTCTATGCTTTCCCTTAATAACGCAGTACCATCAGCTTTGCCATCTGTTGTCATTTCTGTTTCCATATTCTGAACTGTTATGTTAATTACATGATTAATTGGGGCAATATTCGGAACTTCGACGTCAGGGGTTATGTGGAGTGTGCTCTCCTTCTTTTTGTGGGTGTAAACAGTCAAATTCTCCATTTTTATGATGCAGCCTTCGGGAATGTTGATAATGTTTGCGCCAGTCAGCTGATGCGCTGTAACTTGATCTTTGCACAAATTTCGTAGGTTACACTTGTCGCAGCAAAAGGATAGGTATTGGTTTACACTGGACAAGCTTATCCATTTGTTTTGGCATGTAATAATATTGGTTTTGCACCGATCTACGGTGTTGACTTCTCTTACACAAAAGTCAAGGTCGCTCTTCATTTTATAGACAGGGCTGGTCAATTGACATAAATATGTTGTTGAGTCACGTGATATACAACGTTCTAACTCGTTTGTTGTGATAGGTAAGTAGGAGTCCTTTTGAAGGTTCATTGCAATATGGCTTTCGATAGGTATCACTACTAGCATGTTTTTGCCTACTTGTCGAGGTATGGCTTGAAGGTTATATAAATCGTAGTTATCTCTGCTTATTAATGGTACACGTATTTCCAAAAGAATGTATCGTTTTGTCATGACACATTTGATCCGTAATAAATGGTAAATATTTGTTAAGTCAAGCTGAATGTTATCGATAGGTAGTGTAAGTTCTTTATCCAATTGTCCCGATATGATACTTAATTCGTTTTGGAGTTGTTGCGGGCTTATCAAGTTAACGTTGATGTGTCCATTGTGGATATCTGTAATTGTATCCAGTAGTGACATTTGAATACCTTTTAAATGGGTCAGTATGTTAGTCGCGGCCATTGCTATTAAGGTGAATTCTGCTGTAACATCAAGTTCATTGATTTGTTTTGTTATTGCAAATGAATTCATTTCTAGACGTGTTAAGTGCTGGTTTATAATCTTATGTTGTTTTTGTATGGTGTTTTCTGTTCTTTGAAGTAAATTGTACTCTGCTTCCACGACAGAGGTTTGATTTTTCCATAACTGGGCCAGATGTCTTTGATTCTCTCGTACTAACGCAATGTCTCGTTCATACTGTTCCGCGAATCGACTGTCTAATACGCCGAACAGAGTGTTTGCGATATTCCCGACTCCGTTTACGAAGCCGCGTCTCCTTCGGGCTCGAGTGTGTATTGGTTGTTTCAGCAAAACTTTGTTGTTATATTCAAGCTCCTCGAAACCGTGACGTAACTGTAACATGATGATTTCACAATGCGACATAGGTTTTATTTGTTTGCAAATGTTATCTAAATGTTGGTAATATTTCGTGAACGCTACTGCGCCTTCCCAGTAAGGGTCTAGGTTGTAGTAGGCTATTATCTTCCACTCATCTCTGATTATCTGCATGTCGGCAACTTTGTCAAAGTAAAGCGCTTGATTTTTTGTTAACTGAGTTGTTTGCATGCACGTTCCGTGTGTAGCTATGGTCAGGATATAAAGAAACATCATAAGTAGTGATAGGACATAAGGTCGTTGTTTGTTTGTTGAGGTGCGTTGTTTCTTCTTGTTTTTTGGTTCTGAAGTTTCAGTGCTCTCTGGCGTTTGTTTGTCGATAGGGAGAAGGGATAATTTTGTTATTGGCCTTTTTAACTCGCCGCTTTTTGTTTTTAGGGTCACCACTCTAACATGACCGTCCTTGCCGGGATGTACGTCGATCACTCGTCCCATAGCCCATTTTCCGGGTGGAAGGTTGTCTTCGTGGATTACAACCATGTTTCCGATCTCAATGTTTTGTTGGGGTTCTTGCCATTTTGTTCTCGCTGTCAGTTGTGTTAAATATTCTGTTTTCCACCTTTTAAAAATGTCTTGAAATATTTTTTGGCTCAGATGCCATCTGGTGCGTGCGTCTTCTGCTGTGTCTATTACTGTTACCCCGGGCCTTCCCGGCGACAGGAAGTGGTTTGGCGTTAAGAAGTCGAGGTTGTCGATGTCGTCGTTAAGGGCGCACAATGGCCGAGAGTTAAGGCAACCTTCTATTAATGTCAAAATTGTTGAGTACTCTTCGAATGTTAATTTTTGTTCTCCTACTACACGTTTTAAATGATGCTTGAGGCTTCGTACAGCTCTCTCCCAGATGCCACCCGCGCTTGGCCATGAAGGTGCGTTAAAGTGCCATTCAATGTTCATTCCGGTAATTTCGGCTAAAAAGTTGCTATCAGTTATGTGCTGTAAATGTTGATATCCCTCTTGCAGTTTCCTGTTTCCACCAACAAAGTTTTTTCCATTGTCGCTGTACATGTGAGCCGGAGCTCCTCTTCTAGCTGCCATTCTCCGGAGGGCCGCCAAAAACGCTGAACTTGTTAAGTCGGTTACCAATTCTAGATGTACAGCCTTCGTCACCATACATATAAAAATGGCTATTGTAGCGATGCTACACGGTTTCCCATACTAAAAACATACTACACAACCTGCAATGAATGAGTGTCGCATTTCCGACAAAATAACATATACCAAAGTATGACAATTATGTAAAACTGTAGTATACCTTCTCAGCTGTAGGTTGATCAAAATACCCCGCCTCCTGGCTGGCTAGATTCGAAGAAACAAGCCCAAAGAGAATGCCACTCGAACGGAACTTGTCACCCGGGTTGTGCTGAAATTACTGGACTGAACCTGGCTTTGCGCATATCAAAATGATCCTTGTGATCCACTCTAACTGCTCAAATAGGTCACATCCTAATCTAATTAGTATTTTAGAATCATTTATAAAATTGCTTAAAATTATAAATCATAAATATGTGGGTCCTCCATCGTTCGACAGAGGAAACGTCAAAATAAACGAAGGTTTCGTTACTGCATAGGCAGGGAAGATATTCCGAACGAAACAATGTAGGAAATAGTAATAAAAGATGTAATTATTAATTATTATTGTTAACAACTTAAAATAATTCAAGTATTAATGAACATTTGTATTTTACAAGAATTACTGGATTTAAAAAATGCTCGAGTTGGTTTGAAGTTTAATGCATTGATGTGAATCGAAACGCAATTGACGGGTTGGTGGACTTTTCGAGAGGTGACAGGTCAGAACACTTGGGGGTTTTTTGGTTTGTCGGGACGACGTGGGCTGGAAGCTTGTCCTAGATCGATTGTGGGAAAAATTGTCACGTCTCCTCCTGCCGCCCGGCTCAGCCGGTGGGAACTCGGACTATGATGTAGGCCCGTTTCCGTGGGTGAATCGCGTGGGTGATTCGCGTGAGTGAAGTGCGCGTTCCGGTGTACCCTTCGCCGCCTTCCGAAGGGGAAACATGGTGGACAGTCGTGCCCCCGCGCACATCATCGAACTCCACGGCGCGGCGTACCCGCGCCGTCCCATAGCCGTAGGGCACGGCCCCGACCCGCAGACCGTGCGTCAGGCGGCCCAGAGCGCCGCTTGACGATCCCGAGGCTCTTCATGCGGTCCCGCCCGCGAAGATACCGGCTGCCGCGGACCGTTCTCGCCCTGGCTTAAAGAAGTTAAGGCTCGACGAACGGCCGCCGCCTTCCGACCACATCCGCCTGCTGCGGCCAGCAGCAGTGTTTCTCCGGATAACGACCTTGCGCCGGATTCGTGAGTGCACCAAACTTTAGTATTAGATTTTGGCCAAAATCTCGCGTCCCGTTTGATCTCGCGGCCGTATTTTTAAGGCTCTAGGACTATATTAACGTTCCCCCTCAGCGGTCGGGGTATTCTCTGTTTCCCAGCGCCCGCATCTAGCGAGGTGCCATGTAAATAAGGTCTGTCACCGATTTGGAAAGTAAATTGCATGATACACATTTGGCCTTATCCTTTATAGCGCCCTATCCCTACTCTCATAACCAGGTTTAAAGCAACAAGAGGTCCTTGTATTTCAATGGTTCAGTGTCTTGCTGCGAGCCTTATCCGGCATCTATTGTTGAGCATTTAAAAGTGTTGAAAGCATAATCTTAACAAACCACAACTATTCGGCCATCGCCGCTTCAAAAAATTCTCATTTTTATACACTACAATGGCGCCCGAACTTAAAAGCTTTCTAAACATTTACCCTGGTTACTGTGAGCTTGGAAAGGTGATAATAACAATTTATAAAAAAAATTGTCATTTAAAAAAAAAACTTAATATTTAAAAAAAATTGTTGAATTATTGGAGTTAAAAACACAATGTCAATTAATTTGTAAGTTTGCTTGTGGCAGGGTAGCAATTTTATCAATTATTATAATTTTTATTAGGCCACACTATGACTAATTAGCATAGCGCTCAGCCACTTATTATTTTTTTCACCACGCTCCATTTGAGAGCATAGTGGTAATTTATTTTAACACTTCATGTGCAAAGTGAAGTGTTATCAATTTATTATACTTTATTACATACCCTGACACAAGCAAACCAGCTTTTTCACCGACATGCCGGACGGGGAAGGAGAGGAATTTCATGAAGTAGGTGGGGTAGATAGCTAAGCCACCCACCCCTACCCGTGTCTAATACCTCATTGTTTAATACGCGACCACTGGGTGCCGCATTGGACACCCGCCCGCCCGGTCAACCCATTTCCCACACATTTCAAAAGTATTAAAATATTTATCCACTTTTACTTGTCAAACCAACTCAAACTTAACATTCTGAAGACTTAGTAGGATAGACGAGACGCTCTAAATTATTTTTTTCGGTTTTGACTTATTCGGTTCTAAATAGAACTATTTTATAGAACTTAAATGTTCACATTATTTGTTTTGTTTGAAATTTGAGGAAATTGGCCTTAGTACCAACCTCAATTCCAGCTATCTTTGCATAGCATTTTTTATGTTGTACTGAAACATGCACCATTTGTATTCGCTAAAGGTAGGGAGATGTCGACGAACGGCATGCTGCATTCCACATGGAGTAGTATTCCTGATTTGTCACATAACCTCCGAATTTCCGACTGCTAGAGCAAACCGCTTTGTAGTTAAGGTAATCTGAAAAAATTCAGTTACCATTTAATCTCAGAGCATTGGTTAAGTGACATTATGCTCAAAATTGTATTTTACAAGGTGTATTTTCAAGCTACCAACTTATTTTTATTTTTCGGGTGAACTTCGGTAACAACCCATTTTTTTTTAGTATGCATACTTCCTTGACTCATTTGGTCAAGATTTTTTCAAGTGTTTTCTGGAAAACCTTATTTTTTTGTGACTACACACCCTAAGGGTCCAGGGTGATTCATTTATATTGGATATAACTCACTGACTTTGACATGAAAAAGAAAACCAAGTTTTTTCTTTTTCACTTAGTGTAAGCCCGCTGGCTACACATTGTAATTGGACTTGAGTGTGAGCTACAAGTTAGCCTCCACTATAAGTACAATTACTAGGTATAAACTAGCAACTAGTTACCACATTCCATTAAGGTACTAGTAGTTTTATAGTTATAGGCATATAAGCATAGTAGAGCATGCTATATTAAAACATAATTATTAGTATTGTACTATGTATATGACTACTAGTAATATACTAAATAGTAAGAATTGAAAAATATAGTTGAAAATACCTGATATTTAAATTAGGTTTTAAATACATTAGTTAACCATAAAATAGAGATTAGCTTATTGGTAGTTACATTGAAAGTGGTTAGACCGCTCAACTTAGGATTATTTTAAATGAAATCCAAGGGATATTTTTAGTTAGGTGGTAGAAACCACAGTGTACTAGCTAGACACTGTGATTTCCAATACATAACATACAAGGACATAGGTCTAACAAGTAGTAATAAAACTTTATAGTCCAAGAGACGGACATAGGTAGACTAAGTTTTAATAATAGCCGGCATGCTCAACATATAAGTCTAAGCTTAGGGTATAACAATGATATATGTTAAATGTATATGTATATATATGCATGCATAATTAACGTCCTAATAGACTTGTTGATTTCGGGAAATATTCTCCGGTTACCCCGGCTGCCTCGGTTAAGCGGACTTAACCTCTTTGCCGAGAGAGGGGATATTGTAGCGATGCTACACGGTTTCCCATACTAAAAACATACTACACAACCTGCAATGAATGAGTGTCGCATTTCCGACAAAATAACATATACCAAAGTATGACAATTATGTAAAACTGTAGTATACCTTCTCAGCTGTAGGTTGATCAAAATACCCCGCCTCCTGGCTGGCTAGATTCGAAGAAACAAGCCCAAAGAGAATGCCACTCGAACGGAACTTGTCACCCGGGTTGTGCTGAAATTACTGGACTGAACCTGGCTTTGCGCATATCAAAATGATCCTTGTGATCCACTCTAACTGCTCAAATAGGTCACATCCTAATCTAATTAGTATTTTAGAATCATTTATAAAATTGCTTAAAATTATAAATCATAAATATGTGGGTCCTCCATCGTTCGACAGAGGAAACGTCAAAATAAACGAAGGTTTCGTTACTGCATAGGCAGGGAAGATATTCCGAACGAAACAATGTAGGAAATAGTAATAAAAGATGTAATTATTAATTATTATTGTTAACAACTTAAAATAATTCAAGTATTAATGAACATTTGTATTTTACAAGAATTACTGGATTTAAAAAATGCTCGAGTTGGTTTGAAGTTTAATGCATTGATGTGAATCGAAACGCAATTGACGGGTTGGTGGACTTTTCGAGAGGTGACAGGTCAGAACACTTGGGGGTTTTTTGGTTTGTCGGGACGACGTGGGCTGGAAGCTTGTCCTAGATCGATTGTGGGAAAAATTGTCACGTCTCCTCCTGCCGCCCGGCTCAGCCGGTGGGAACTCGGACTATGATGTAGGCCCGTTTCCGTGGGTGAATCGCGTGGGTGATTCGCGTGAGTGAAGTGCGCGTTCCGGTGTACCCTTCGCCGCCTTCCGAAGGGGAAACATGGTGGACAGTCGTGCCCCCGCGCACATCATCGAACTCCACGGCGCGGCGTACCCGCGCCGTCCCATAGCCGTAGGGCACGGCCCCGACCCGCAGACCGTGCGTCAGGCGGCCCAGAGCGCCGCTTGACGATCCCGAGGCTCTTCATGCGGTCCCGCCCGCGAAGATACCGGCTGCCGCGGACCGTTCTCGCCCTGGCTTAAAGAAGTTAAGGCTCGACGAACGGCCGCCGCCTTCCGACCACATCCGCCTGCTGCGGCCAGCAGCAGTGTTTCTCCGGATAACGACCTTGCGCCGGATTCGTGAGTGCACCAAACTTTAGTATTAGATTTTGGCCAAAATCTCGCGTCCCGTTTGATCTCGCGGCCGTATTTTTAAGGCTCTAGGACTATATTAACGTTCCCCCTCAGCGGTCGGGGTATTCTCTGTTTCCCAGCGCCCGCATCTAGCGAGGTGCCATGTAAATAAGGTCTGTCACCGATTTGGAAAGTAAATTGCATGATACACATTTGGCCTTATCCTTTATAGCGCCCTATCCCTACTCTCATAACCAGGTTTAAAGCAACAAGAGGTCCTTGTATTTCAATGGTTCAGTGTCTTGCTGCGAGCCTTATCCGGCATCTATTGTTGAGCATTTAAAAGTGTTGAAAGCATAATCTTAACAAACCACAACTATTCGGCCATCGCCGCTTCAAAAAATTCTCATTTTTATACACTACACTATGTAGCCTTTTAATGTTCTTGCTCCTCGCCCTTTGCTGGCCTTTATGTCTACTGCTCCCGTATAATCCACCCCCGTATGATAAAAGGGTTTGGCGGGGTTGCACCTGGCTGCGGGTAAATCTCCCATGAGTTGGACTTGTTTCTTTCCCTCTTGTTTCCGGCACGTTACGCATTTGAGTAGCTCTCTTTTCACCGTGTTATATCCTCCTGTTATCCAGTATTCCTGGCGCAGGGAGCTCAACGTCAGCGTAGCTCCGCCGTGCAAGGTTAGCTTATGTGCCTGGTCTATAAGTAGAGTTGCCAGGCGAGACTCTCTAGGGATAATTTTTGGGTGTTTCATCTCTTCGCTCATCAAGGCTTGATCTAGACGTCCTTTAACCCTTAAAATTTGTTCTTCATCTAAAAACGGGTTTAACTGTTTTAACTTACTTTGTTTTTGTACGCATTTGTGCTTGCGCAAGTGATCTAATTCCTCTCCAAACTCACGTTGCTGTACATGTTTTATTATTGTTGCTTTCGCTTTCCGTATTTCTTGCAGTGTCAGATAACTCGGCCGTTGTTTACGTTTAGGTGTCAATGCTCTCTGTATCCATGCTAATATGTGTATTATTTTTTCTAATGAGCTATGTTTCTGTAATAACTGTTCTATAATGTTTTGATCAGTATTTGAATGTTGTATGACGTTAGAATGAAATGTTTTTTCCTCGTGATCTGTTGTAAATGTTTCTTGTTCAAGGTTTTCTGGCCGGAATGTAGTTAGCCACGTAGGCCCAGTTTTCCATAAGGATTGATCGCTTAGCAGTTGAGATACATACCATCCTCTACTTGCTGCGTCAGCTGGATTCTCCTTTGTGTTTACGTAATGCCATTGTTTCGAGGGCATGATTTCCGTGATCTGTTTGACTCTGTTTGCAACGAAGGGTTTCCAGCGACTTGGTTCTCCTTGAAGCCATCCTAACGCCACCTTTGAGTCTGTCCACCCGTAGGTATTGATCTCACGATTTTCGAAGGCTCGTTTGACTTTACTCATAAGTTTCGCTAGTAAATGCGCACTGCTCAATTCAAGTTTCGGTAATGTTATTTTTGATTTCAATGGTACTAGCTTTGTTTTGGCCGCCACGAGCACTACCTTCTCTTGGTTCTTGACGCGTGCATATATGACACCTGCGTACGCGGCTAGAGATGCGTCGCAGAATCCATGTAACTCGATTACGTCATGTTCGCGGCTATTCAGCCATCTAGGAATCTCATATTCATTAAGCTTGTTGAGGTCTGTTTGCACTTTGTTCCATTCTTTATAAATGTCTTCTGGCACTTCGGAGTTCCATTCCATTTTTGATTTCCACACACTTTGGAAAAGTAATTTCATTTTTGTTACTACTGGCGCTACCCACCCCAATGGGTCGAATACTTTCGAAATTTCTGACAAAAGGATCCTCTTTGTTATTTTGTTGTGTTGTGTCGTCTCATATCGGAAGGTAAAAGTGTCCTTTGTCGGATTCCAGCATATCCCTAGAGTTTTGGGAACGACATCTGATTTAAAATTAAAAATAACGCTGTTTTGTTGGCTGGTCATATCTGTTAATAACTCTGTATTGTTGGCTGACCACTTGCGTAGGTTGAACCCTCCAGTTTTCAATAACTGGTCAAGGTCTTTAATAACGTTCTTCCCTTGTTCTATAGAGTGTACTCCGTGGACTAAGTCGTCCATATAGAAGGATTGTTCTAAGATTCTGGAGGCTTCTGGAAAGTTGTCTCGTTCGTCCTCCGCCAGCTTCTTTAGCGTCATCATTGCAAGAAACGGGCCCGCTTTCATCCCATATGTAATTGTTTTAAGTTCAAATGTTTGTAGGGGTTGTTTAGTGGATTCCCTCCAGATTATCCTTTGTAAACATGCGTCGTCCTCATGAATCAAAATCTGCCGGTACATTTTTTCTATGTCGGCGGTGAACGCATATCTATACTGTCTCCATCTGAGTAATAAAAATTGTAAGTCTTGTTGTAAGTTGGGACCTTTGTACATTAGGTCGTTGAGGGAATATCCTGTAGAAGTTTTCGCTGACGCATTAAATACGACTCTATAGCGTGTAGTTGATGACTCGACGCGCTCAATTCCATGATGTCCTAAGTAACATTCCAGAGTCTTGTTACCGTCAGCTGGCATCATATGTTGCAGCTCAGCGTATTCATTCATAAATGTTTTATAATCCGATGCTAATTTTGGTTGTTTCTCAAACTTTTGTTCTAGATTTCTAAATTGAGCTACGGCTTTTTGTTTAGACAATCCGAGGTTGTTCTCGAAATTTGGTTTCATGGGGAGCCGCACCTGGTATCTTCCATCTTGTTTCCTAACTGTTGTTTCCTGAAAATATTGAATACATGTTACGTCTTCCGCAGATAAATCTTCCTCTTCGGTTACATCTTCTACCTCCCAAAACTGTTGTAATTCCTCTAAGTTGTCTATCACCACGTTACAGTAGAAAGTGTTGCCTGTTTGTTTCGGCTTCCCACTCAAAAGCCATCCGATCCGAGATTGTTGTGCCAGAGGCTGTGTAGCATCTTTGTCTCCAAAATTCTTAATTCCTTCCAAAATAATGTTAGCGTAAACTTCTGCTCCAAATATCATGTCCACTTTTCGACTTATGTTGAACTCCGGGTCCGCTAAGTCAATGTTTTCAATTATGGGCCATGATGGTTTACTAAATGTTTTGTTAGGCAGATCCTTGACAAGGTTGTTTACGATTATTACCTCTGCAATAAATGTGTCGTCGCTATAGTTAGACTTGCATGTTATGTTTATTTTCCCTTTAAAGTTATTTTCTCTCTCACATACTCCGAAAAGCGTTCCCCTGTGTTTTTCTCTCTTGATTCTCAGTAACTGAGCGGCCTTTTCTGTTATTAAAGAAAGCTGACTCCCTGGGTCCACCATCACCCTCATGTTGTAAAAAGATCCGTCAGCACCCATCACTTTCAATTCAGCTGTAGCTAGAAGAGTTTCTAAATGTTCATTTTGTGTTTGTGCCACATGCGCGTTGCTACCTACATGCTCCTTGTTTGCTGACGTCGTGGCTGTGTTGCTTGTTGACTTACTCAATGCGTCATGTAAAATAGTGCTGTGCGCAGCTTGACAGTTGCGACATCTTTTCGTAGAGTTGCACGTTTTTCCATTATGCGAAAACAAGCAATTAAGGCATAATGACAACCTATTTACCGCATTTAATTTTTTATCGTTTGGCATTTGTAGAAAAAACTTGCAATTATAGATTCCGTGGTCACTTTTGCACAATGGGCACTTGAAACCCGATCCGATTGGTTTCGCAATCGCTGCGTAATTCCCATTGCTTTTGTAATTGTTGTTGGATGTATGTACTGGTTTTCGATAAGATGACGAATGTTGTTGAATGTTTGTTGAATGTTGTGTGTTAGGTTTTTGGTGTCCGTCTTGCCTTCTCCGAGCTGACGTTTCTAGTGTTGTAAATTTGCTCTCTAGGAAGTCCAAAAGCTCTTGTAACTTTGGCATATCTCTTGTATTTTTAAGGGATTCTAAATAATCCGTATATGTTTCTGAGTCTAGTTTTTGGCCCAAAATATGAACCAAAATTGGATCCCAGGTTGTTGTATCGATTCCCAGATTCTTGATGGCATTAAAAGTTTCCATAGATACATCATGCAGCCTCTTAATTTGCGCCATAGAATTTTGTTGAATGTTTGGTAAACCGAATAAAATGTTCATATGCGATGTAAAAATCATTCTCTTGTTGTCGTAGCGATGATTGAGTATCTCCCAGCACGTCATATAGTTGTCAGATGTTATTGGTAAATGTTGTATGAGTCTTTCAGCCTCGCCTCTGAGCTTAGCCTTTAAAAATTGCATTTTTTGCGCATTGGACAATGCGGGATTCGCATGTATAGCCTCTACAAATAAATCTTTAAACGATACCCACTGATTATAATTTCCGCTGAAGATTGGTATTTCCAGCTTAGGTGTCGTCTTCTCCCTGTGCGATACTGACCACATCTTAGTGTTAATTGTTTTCTTTAAGTTGTTATATTGTTTTTCGTAGGAAGCAAAACTCTCGTCGTATGTTATGTTTTCACCGTTTAGCTCACTATCGATTTCTAAGTGAAGTGTGTCGATTGCCTCCCACCTGGCGTTTAATGTTTTAAGAGCATCTTCATACTCCCATTTCGCTGTCAACGTTTCTATGTCAATGTTAGCCACTGTTCTTTGAAATGCCCGAAAGTTCGCCTCCTGCTTTCGTAGCGTTTCATCTATCCGACTGTATACCCCATGACTCTTGTACTCCTGTTCGACGGGTCTCTTAGACAAATCTTTGTCCCGCGAGTCTAGCAACTGTTTACTAGTACCCGCTGGTCCCGTTACCTCCTTCGTTTGCTCTCCCCTTACCGTAGTAGGGGTCTTGTTCTTCCACAACTCTTCATTCATCAAGTTCTTACACTCCTTATATACCTCTTCCGTTGTTTCGTAAAGTTGTTCCGTAAAATAAGGATCCGTTCTTGGTGTCTCCGTGTACACCCGGTCGTGGTTAAATTGAAATTCTTTCCATAATTCTTCCAACTTTTTTAATTTCCGCCTAACATACTCCGCGTTGCTTTTCCTTTCCGCTCCATCCTTCTTAAAATTGGTTAAAACAGACTTTATTTCCTCTGCTAAAACGAACTGATTGTTCACGTCCGTCATGTTTCCTCAGTAATAGCTCCCAAAGATTAAATATGGAAAGATCTTACTTGAATATCTCCTGTCGTTTGTGTCACCTGGCCGAATGCTACTGCTGCACTTCGGCTTCTTCTGCTGTTGCTGCTTCCACTGCAAACTGCACCACTCAAATGTTCTGCTAGCTCTTTGCACTTCACTCGCGTATACGTAGCCCGATGGTCCAAGTACTGACGCGCGCGAAGTACTTTTCTCGAAGGACCAAATGTTGAGGATGGTAGCTTGCGGTGGTTGTTGAAAGACCGGAGAGTCTCAGTAAAAATGTTTATTGGTTTACAATGTTACATCAGTTAACTCTAAAATGTTAATATTAATGTTAAATAAATGTTAATAAAATAGTTATTTGTTTTGAATGCACCCGATCGTTAAGAATCCGAAAAGTACACTGATTTGTGCGGAGTAGCGCGGACGGCCGCATCGCCAAACTAAACTGGGTCGCGGGCGCCTGTCACGTGTTCCGTGCATGTGCACTGAACAACCATAATTATGTAAGGTTGTCTGGAAGAGATCGCTTTTTAGCGATAAGGCCGCCTGTTGTTTACCTCTGTCTTCATGTATTATTTGTGTTTCCATGTACATTTGTTCTGAGGTTGTGCAATAAAGAAGATTTGTATTGTACTGTATGTCATTGACATGAAGTGTTAGACGGCCTGTGAGTGTGGGTACATACTGCGAGGTCCCCCTGTGCGCGGCCGCGATCCCGAGCCGGTCGGCCTCCGGCTTGCCGCCGGCGTGGTACGCGAGCCGCAGACTCGCCACCTCCCGCTCGACGCGCTCGAGGCCGGCGGAGGCCTGCGCGTGCGCGGCCTCGGCCTTCAGCTTCTCGGCCAGCACGGCCTCGCGCTCCATGTCCTCGAAGTTGGCGGCGACCTTGGTGGCGCCCAGGCCGCCTTTGCGGGCTCCCAACTGTAAACACACAAACAACACAAGGTTAGCTGACTTGTGGTAGTGGTTATATAGCATAATTTCTAAAATCACATTTCCTAAGTACGAAATTCCTAAAACAGAACATCGAAAATCAAAATGTCTAATGTACGAAATTCCTAAAGACGCATGTCCTAATACACTTTTAATCGAACGATCTCATTTTCGAAAATCAATATTCCTTTGAACACAATACCTAAGGACAATACTTTGTCAATATGTCTAGTGCTCAAAATAGCTACGTTCAAAAAGCCTAATGACAATATATTGAAAATCAATATTTCCGAGAACATTTCCTTATTACCCTAAGTTAACGGAGCCCTTTTCCGGGCTATTTGCTCTTCGGGCATCTGAAGCTACCTAACGAACCTAACCTACCTACCTATTGATTTAGTTTAGTGTGACGTCCGTGAAAACAGTACACTTTGGGGGTAACACCGTAGGGAGGTAGGTAGGTTAGGTTCGTTAGGTAGCTTCAGATGCCCGAAGGGCAAACCACCCAGAAATATGAGCCCTGCGAAGCGGGGCTCCGTCTAGTTAAGATGTAAAGGAAGTTTTTTGAAAATATAGTTGCGTACGTTTTACTCTTTAAGCTAAGGTCAGCTAAACGTAGGACAAATGTCGTTAGAAATTTCGCAGTTTATACGTTTTAAACTTAGGTCAACTGAACGTAGGAAAAAAGATCGTTAGTATTTTCGTGCACTAGCAGTATTATACTTTAGACATTTAAATTGTAGGTTGATTAACCGTAGGACATGTATCTTTAGGAATTTCGTACATTAGACATTTTGATTTTCGATGTTCTGTCTTTAGGAATTTCGTACTTAGGAAATTTGATTTTAGAAATTATTCTACATAACCGTGGTAGTTATGTGATTATCTCTCTCGTTAGATACGTGTGCAGATGATGAAATGGATTTTTGGGTAGGTGATTCTGATCAAAATTTTAATAATTTACAACAACGTCTCAATGGAATCGAACTAACCGTGGTTCGCTTGGGTTGAGGTTTGCGCGCGGTGGCCTGCGCGGGGGACTCCCACAGCCTCTGCCCGGAGCTCAGCGCCTCCGGTTTGTTGTCCACCTGTCGTGCCCGATACAGGAGTTAATCGCCATTACAATTTTGTTTATTAGAAGCGTTACGAATGCGCTCTGCACCGTGTGAAGTAAGAAATACAACTTGATATTTTACCAGTAAGTTTCGGTGAAGGAAAATGTCGTGAGGAAACTGGACCTAATCTCGTGAAAGCTCTCCCATTCGGGTTCGTGTCGGCAAACAAACGGGGCGAACGCCTAGGGAGATAATATTGTCAACAAAAGCCAAGCTTGCTATTTACAAGCCTTGTCTAATTTTGGACATTTAACAACATAAAAAAAATAACCCGTTATACTTCGAAACTTTAGTATGCTCTTCGATATACAGATAAGAAAATTCTAGGTTAACAAGTGAAAAACCTTCCAACAAAAAAGCGGCCAAGTGCGAGTCGGACTCGCCCATGAAGGGTTCCGTACTTAGGCGATTTATGACGTATAAAAAAAAACTACTTACTAGATCTCGTTCAAACCAATTTTCGGTGGAAGTTTACATGGTAATGTACATCATATGTTTTTTTTAGTTTTATCATTCTCTTATTTTAGAAGTTACAGGGGGGGGGGGCCACACATTTTACCACTTTGGAAGTGTCTCTCGCGCAAACTATTCAGTTTAGAAAAAAATGATATTAGAAACCTCAATATCATTTTTGAAGACCTATCCATAGATACCCCACACGTATGGGTTTGATGAAAAAAAAATTTGAGTTTCAGTTCGAAGTATGGGGAACCCCAAAAATTTTTTGTTTTTTTTCTATTTTTGTGTGAAAATCTTAATGCGGTTCACAGAATACATCTAGTTACCAAGTTTCAACAGTATAGTTCTTATAGTTTCGGAGAAAAGTGGCTGTGACATACGGACGGACAGACAGACGGACAGACGGACGGACAGACAGACAGACAGACAGACAGACATGACGAATCTATAAGGGTTCCGTTTTTTGCCATTTGGCTACGGAACCCTAAAAACTGGTTTCTAAATATGCTGTTTACAATTACATGTAAGTTATGCAAATGAGTCACCAGCCTTATCTATAGAGCTTGAGTTAAATGTAAATAAAAGGGCATTAAGTTAACAATTTAGTAATGAGTAATTAAACCGGCACTGCACAGTTTCTAAATTATTAAATAAGTCATTAATTTAACACATAAAATTTATTTTTAAAATCTATTTATGAATTGATAATTTATTATGAAAGGTTTACCTTATTACAATATTTTTTAGATAGTATTCTAAATTGTCAAGCTCCTCCACAGGACAGGCGTTGCCTAATGTGGAGGTCAGTAAAAACTGTACCTTTGTGAATATTCATTAGAAAATAAACATTTTATTATTATTATTTATTATATAACACTTTTTTGTTGTATGATATTGATAAGATTAAGTCAAACAAAAAAAATCGATTACTTATAGTTATGGTCATCGTAAATTGACTATAGGTAAATGCTATTGATTGTAAATCAAAATCTCATCAAAATGTAGCAATCTACACAGCAAAGAACAAAAAACAAATAAAACTGACTCGGGCGTCTACAACTGCAACATAAAAATGGTAATATAAAAATGTAGTGCATAGAGTGGATGGGTGGCAGAGGTGTTACCTGCGGTGCGGCATGCAGGTTAGAGTTAGTGGTGAGCGAGGTGGCGGTGGTCTCGGCAAACCAATCCGACTCTACCTCCTTTGTTTCCTTGACCTCTGCCGGCGCTGGCTCTATGTGGAGCTGGAAAATATAAGTATAGCAATCAATTAGTGGTTTCATTTCATTCCTACTTTCTTAAACACTTTTGTGTTGCATTAAGCAAAACTAGTTGTAATAAGTTCCCATAGTTTAAATCAGTCCAAAGATTTAAAATAACCTATTTTACGGAATTCAAGAATGAGAAGTAAAAAACATTTAATATTAAGTACTTTAAGAAATCTTCTTTTTTAATAAAAATAATTTGAAGCACCCAGAACTAGACGAGTTGTTAATTAGCACTCTTTATAGCTATTAGCTAATTATTAGAACTTAAAATTAGGGAGTTGTTTTGGAAGAAAATTAGATAAAACCAGACAGATATTAACTGAAGTAACTTACTTCTTTAACTTACCCATCTCTAAAATACCACAAAATATCAATTACTAATTCGTTCTTAAACTGCAACTATAGATTTAATGTATTGTGTGTAGATATCAATTATGATAGCATTGTACCTTGGTCCCGTAGGTCTTCATGGCCTGCTCAGACATGGTGCTGAGCTTCTGGCGGTACATCTCGGCCACGCGCGAGCTGTACTTCTGCCGCGCGTCCTCCGTGTTCAGACCGTGTGTGCGGAAGTACTGAGTCTACGGAGAAAATAAATATTGTGTATAGTTCCACTTGAGAACTGGGTGGAAGTACCTAGAATTATATACACGAAGCCATAGACTAGGAATCCTCGAAGCATACATCTTTGACTATAGAATTATTTCAGAATCAAGTGGGGCAAATGTAATGTTAAACAAACAAAAGATTTATGTGTATGTGTCATGACAGATGTAATTTGTTCCAATAATACAAGCAGTTAATCTTTCATGAATATCTCTTATTCTGAGTTGTAATTGTATGCTCAAAATGATATCACTCAGGTTTAATTTCCTTGTAATATAGTAAGTAGCAAGTCATTACGAGGTAGATTAGACATACGGCGTTCGCATTCCCGCCCAGCTGCATGTTACGCAGCTGCTTCCATGTCCAGTTGGTATCGAGCTGCGTGGAGCGCACGAACGTGAGGTGCACGCCGAGGCTGCGGTGCACGGCGGAGCAGTCCAGGCAGATGAACACCCCGTACGTCACCGACGACCACGTAGGGTTCTTCGCGTTGCAGTCGAAACATACCTGCGCCAAGCAAACCACGTCAAAACAGTCACTCAAAACTCATACCCACAATAGTTAGCTGTCGATTTATACGCACTTTATTAGCCTGTATGGCTCGTAATCTTTGAAAAACTGCTTCAATATCGCTTTTACTTGGCCCCGAGTCAGCCATTTTCGACGTGTTGTCACGTAAATGTCAGATGTCAAACTTGTCACCACCACCACGACGAACGATCGGTTCATAGACAAGATTGTTTCGCCACAGAAATAAACCGCTGAACTTACCAACTTTGTTATTTTTTTGTACATAATTTCAATAACAATAATTAATATATTTTCTAATTTAGATGCATCTTCTTAGCTACTCTCAATATCACTTTTATTGTGTTACGCGCTGCTTGAAATGGTTTTTGATATTTATTGTTAATCCATACTTTTTAGCCTTAACGCTCTATCTTGTCTATTAGTAGTTATGGTCGCGATCGCAAGTCAAATGGACGCATGTACTTTTTGAAAAAGATTTTGTTGATAAACTTAACAATAAAGTTATCGGTTTCTCACGGAAAGTAATTACGGGGAGAGGTGAACGCACAGGCGACCAACAATAATTAGTGGTATGCATCGCTGAGGGATAAAGCCGCGTCCTCCGGAAGACTCTCAATCGGCCACATCTCGCAATCACATTAAGCGGTCATTGCTGCAGCCTGCGGAGCTCCAGGCGCTAGTGAAAGTCGGGCTCGTATGGAGCCGTGGAGAAAATGCGTTTAAAGTGAAATCTGCGGTGAAGTGAAGTGTTTTTAATGGATAACGTAAACTTTGACGCGAGCGGCGAGGACATCGAGCGGGCGCTCATGGACCTGGGCCCGCTGCTCGGCGTCGCCATCAAGGAGGAGGCGCCGGACGAGCTCGCAGCGCCCGCGGCGCCCGCCGCTCCGCCCAGCGTGAGTACCGACTCCGCGCTCTCTGGTGCTCTCGCGAGCGACACCTTACATTACAACCTTGGCGATTAGAAAGTCGGATGCGAGCGCTACCGCTTTCTTGTCCTTGACTTCTTTTTCTTAGTTGTAAACCATTAAAGTTTTTACTTTTGTTGGTTTATTTACGACTTAGTGACGACAGACAACAGCTGATTAGTGCATCTGACAGTAGGTATTAATTGATTATGATCTGATGATTAACCTACTACATATCAATCAAGTGTGAAAGTGTTTCAGATAGGCAAAGCAAAAGAATATTTATAAATAAGTTATCTGATAGGTTTCAAAGGGAAGGCTTAGTTCAGAAATAGTAATTTTAATTTTACTAAGTAACTAAGATATTAACTTTTACACAACTGAAAAAGTTTTAGAAAAGTAACAAAATTCATAAATGTCTACTGTTCAGAAGAGTTTGTCTTTTGGGTCTTTTGTAGATTTTTATGAGGGTCTAATAGCTGGGTTTAGAAATTACAGCATCATTAATAAATAATTATTTAATTTCAACCATCAATGCATTAGTTTTTGAATGTGTTTCTATCATAAATAATGATGAATGCTAAAATCAACCAAAACAGGTGCTAGGTATGTGGTGTAGGAGCCACATGCTAGCTGAAGGTACCCCTTTTGCTCTGTACATTCACATCTCACGGCACCTATAAAAAGATGGCCAGGGCCACCACAGTGTGCATTATTTTCTTATCATAAATATAAATAACTTTGTATCCTGTCTGGAGGAAAACTGTGGTATACAGGGTGGATTTCTTTTTGGGTCAGTGAGGGCAGCTACCAGATCCTGTGCTGCTATGAGAAAACGGTCTTAGAAGACCTTCCTTCGATTTCAAATTAATGAAGATTGTCTTTTACAGATTTTGGAAAAAACATACAGGATGCGAGAAAAGGGTCATTTTTGACAAACTTTTATTTTGATGCAATCAATCCCATTCCTATTGAGGATCAAAAGCTTGTATGGAACCAAAAAAAAATCCAGCTAGAAAAGCCACAAATCGAGGAAAACCTTTCCCATACAATTTGTATGAAAATGAAAACTTTTATTTTTCACATGCTATTTTTGTATCCCAATCGATTCCATTTCTATCCAATATCAATAGTTTCCTAGGGGTCAACTTACGGTAATGTACTACAAAGCCACAAATTAATATATTTTTTTTGGTTCCATACAATCTTTTGATCCTCAATAGGAATGGGTTCAATTGGCACCAAAAAAAAGTTTGTTAAAAATGACCTTTTTCTCACACCCTGTATGTATTTTCCAAAATCTGTAACCGGCAATCTCCATCAATTTGAAATTAAGGGAAGGTCTTCTAAGACCAATTTCGCGTAGCTGTACGGGATCTGATAGCTGCCCTCACTGACCTAAAAAGAAAATCCACCCTGTATAACTAATCTACCACCTGAGTAGTTGAGTACCATCAATAATATCTTACAGACAAAGCATGCAAAAATATCTGGTACAACCTTCAACACAGCTGTGAGATCTATTTAATCAAACAGTATAAGGCCAAACCACATTTTGGTTTGTATGAGACATTTGCCAAAAGTGATATAAATAATACACAACTAATCATTAAAACTTTGTAATGATGAAAGATAATATTAAATTCAATTGGTTTGTTTACATCTTTAACCACATTCATTGACCTGTCTGTAGATAATTTATTCAATGTTTGATTATGGAGCATTATGAAGTGGAATCAAACACAAGTTTGTTGCTCCAAAAGGTGACAAAAGCTGTATTGTCAGGTGGTGAGCGCATGCGACGGCGCGGAAGGCGAGCGCGCCTGCGCCGGCGCGGACTCCGGCGAGCGCGCGGACTCGCTGGAGTCCCCGCGCGCCGGGGCCGCGCTGGCGGCCGCGCGCTGCGCGCTCTGCGGCTCCGCGCTGGCGCTCGCGCCAGGCACGCCCAAGCTCATGGAGTGTCTGCACTCGGCGTGCGAGCCCTGCATCAACGCCAAGATCGAGGAGAAGCAGGCCTCGAGGGACTTCTGCGGTGAGTAACCGTGCGAATATCAGAGAGCAGATGCGTTGGGCCGATGACTCGGAGCATCCGAGCGTGGTGCGGTCCTGCGGTCCTGAGCAGGGTTTTTCAGTCCTCACGCGACGCTTTCCTGACGCGAGGCCGAATGACAGGCTGGCGAGTAGAGCTTAGATGCGATTAATAGCCAGGTTTGTTAAGTTGATTGGGTGATCGGTGTCGGCCTCGTTAGTCGTTAAGACCTTCGGCGCTTCCGTGTGACTAGAGCAACGCGGTTATCACACTGATGCGAATTCACACGTCTCCGGTATATGAGCGTGACATGACAACGTTCTGCACGTATATAGCTCGCACACCGGAGCGACATTCGGACCCCAATGTGAAGACCGCCCGAGGTCGAGATCGGACACAGCCGCTGCACAAGACGTGCAACGCCGCTGTACTGCTATATACAGGAAAAACATGATAAATACATTCATAACAAGTACCAACTTAAATTTTAATATTGTGCACGTCTATATATGTGCGTATACCACGTTCAGATTGATTAATTTGTTTCCGCACTTTCTACGCATCTCCTTCAGTTTATTTTCACTTATCTAATCTTTCCAATTAAAAGATTACATAAGTAGGCTAATTGAAATATTTGAATAACAACAACACAATATGTTTAATCAAATCCTCACATTGCAAATCGTAAAATTTCCAATTTCCCCTTATCTAAGATTCGTTATTCGTTACCCGCTGCAACCCGAAGAATATCACAACACATAATTTGAATAATCCTAAAGGTTCCGTCACATGCGCGTGTTCCGGGCGGGGCGTGAGCGGGGCGCGCCGCTTCACTACATAATATAAAACAAACTCGCTTCCCGCTGTCTGTCTGTATGTGTGCTTAGATCTTTAAAACTACGTAACGGATTTTGATGCGGTTTTTTTAAATAGATAGAGTGATTCAAGAGGAAGGTTTATGTATAATTTGTTAACTCGTGCGAAGCCGGGGCGGGTCGCTAGTTTACATATAAAACGCTCACGCTCCGCTCACGCCCCGTCCGGAAAACGCGCCTGTGTGAAGGAACCTTAAATGTCCAAAATGTTTTCGGACCGCCCTGACAGCAGGACCCTGACCCTGACCTATAATGATATTATTTAAAATATATCAGAAAATGTGCTGCTTGTTGTACCTGACATCGACCAAAGTGTTAACTAACAATTCCTTAATCTAATTGCCGAGACATAAGGTCATGTTAACTCTAAGAGTCACACTAACTCAGCGGCCGCCATGCAATCCAATGACGCTCTCATTTTAAAACTACATGCTGAAATAACATTAAACTAGGCATGAACATTAGAGTAACGTTTATCTATGTCTGGTATTCGTTTTCGTTGCTAGAAATTATAAAACATTTAGAAAATAGAGCAAGTTAGAATAGAAGTTGCACTCGCAAACCTTCTACTCGCGTATTGGTACGTGCATACATCAGTGTTACGAAACGTTCGGTGGCAGATTACTGCATGATCGCGTAAAACTGCACGTGCCAAAATGAAATGTAATTTCAACTACATGTCTACATTCCTATTATCAATCTCACGTCGTTATGTCGCTCGTCTATGAATGTTGCAATCAACGACGAAGGAATGGATGCGAGGGGCAAGGCAAAAAGTAGCTAGTAGCTACCGCATAATAGGGTAAGAGCCGTTTCACATTAGCGATTTTTTCCGCGCGTGTGTGTGTCGTTTCGGCTTTACGCGCTTACACGCGGGCGATATTTGTTACATTTGGTCTATACGCGCCTACACGCGCTTCCAAACCAAGTTTATAGGCGCGTATAAACGTAAAATAGTCTAGAACCGCCCCACGAGACCGTACGCAGTCATCAGCAGAAGTTTCTAATCGGGCGAGAAGCTTTTATTAACTTTTTTAATGTCAAGCAAGTAAACGCGCGTGCAGACCTTCCCCTACCCGTCAGCTAATTTTGCTGATATAGTTATCAGATATACTGTGCTCCTCAGATCAACACAGCCCCAAACTAAGCAACCACATAGTAATAATAAGGTCGCGCGCCGTACGGAACGCTTCCGTTTCCGCACCGCTTTCGCTTTCCCAGCCTCTACATCACTCTACGCTACATTATACGGATGGGCTGACTGACTGTAGAGAACATTTACGATTGTAGAGTTCACAATCCTGTCGCACATACGATACGTCTCATACGTCAAAATAGGTTGGGGAGTAAATAGGATAGCATAATTCCTGCCATACCTACTTGACTGATTTGCCCGCCAGAAAGATCTGACGAACAAATCTGTAAGCATAGTAGGTAGGTATCCTTTAACTTTCGTCCACTGACACCCTATGTTGGCAAATCGTAATAATCATAACTAAAAATATGACGTAAATTGATTTACTTTTTTGCAATGCGAATAAAATAAAGAATATACAAACCGGTTTGCCACGAGCAGGAGACGCGCAAGAGCGACCTGAGCCTACTTTTAATGTAGTCCGCTGGTTCACTGACCGGTTTAACTTTATAATCATATTATTGACTTGAACTTTGTAGTTCGAAACTTTAACCCAACAACGGGGTTTTCGCCTAAATTCTCTGTATTCGGTTAAAAATATTGGCTTTTCCGAAAGGGCCTTTCCAACTTAAGGTGTAGGTATAGGTACCTATTATAGTCAGTCAGTATCAGTACTTTGTCTAAAAGTCTTCTAGAAATCGATTTTCGAATCGAATCGATAAGCATAATATCTAACGAATTATTAGAAAACGTTTAAAAATGTCACAATCCAGAGTTGACTTTGAACTGCTCTAAATTGAAAAAGACTGAATGGACTGAATGGATTAATCTCAATATTGTACGTCAACGATACCCCACCCCATTGGATTAACGTGAAAAAAAAATGTAGTTGTTATATAAAATATAAATTTAAAAAAATTGTAGTTGTTATTTTACCGTTCTGTAGCCATGCATGAACTATGTATCCATGCCAAATTGCAGCTTTCTAGCACTAACGATCACGGAGCTAAGCTGAGGACACGGACAGACGGACATGGAAACTTAGCGTTGGCCCTGTCGACTGCGGACCCCTAAAAACATAAGTTGCTTATAAAATGACTTGTACGGTCACAGACTTATTGTAGATCCATATTCCATCTAGGGTTCAAGGTAATTTAGTTGTCAATACTAACGGTATGAAATGTCCAATGTAAAGTAATTACTGTACTATCTTTGACACTCTTAATCGACCATTATTGAATCTTATTGCATTGACATAAAGTTTACAAAAGGTCAGTTAAATGTTGTTCTTTGTAAGTCACGTCCAATTCCGACGTTCGGCCTTCGTTTTAGTTTATATCTTAGTCGTGCGATAAAGTCTGCGGTTTTGTTCTGCGGCTGCCTTTTTATGCACACCTGCGCCTGCGCCCGACCCGGGATAGTCGGTCAACAAACTGGCTAAAATCGTTCACGCAGAGAACTGACAATGCGCAATTGTCACTTATAAGTGTTGCTATTAGTACAGTCGCCATCAGTTATGTAGTAACCGTCTGACAATCACAGCCTTGTAGTGATTTAACTGTACAGAATTGGACTACCATCGTTATATTTTAACTTTTTTTAACCCTTACCGCAATAACATTGAGGTCACTCAATGGTCAGTAAAGATTGTTATTGTTAATATGCAGTACATGCAGTACGTGTCATTTGTCTTAATTAACTTGCATTCACGTTGCGTCGTTAACATTGCACACGGTGCATATTTAACTGACTATGATTTTAGTCATCATGTTTGTTGCTTATAATGAAGTTTAAATCGATTCGTGTTTGTTACCCGGATGATATGGTTTGACGATAAACACGGAATATGGCCATAGAAACTTTAACAGACCAACACAATGCCGCTGAGCTATAAGACAGTTAATTATCTTATAGACAATCAAATATAAACATTACTCAGTAATGTTTCCATTCAGCAATCTGAATTTAGTAATGTTTAAATCGCGCTTTTAATATGACAAAAAATTGTCCCTGGACCTTTCTTCACATGCACGCCACCCACACACTCACACACCAAACACGCACACATGCGGCAGATTTAAACCAAGTTATGCCTTATCAGTACTTACCAGCCGGTTAGTACAGCGTCTTGGTTTCACAATCTGATCGGAAATTTAATTAGTTTCCTATCGCGTTATATTCTGAACTGGTTTCGTGATGTACCTATGGTTGCAGATTACTAAAATAAGATAGGAGAACAAGACTTGGCCCAGGGGCCAACCTGGGTGGCTCCACTTTTTAAATCCATCCTTGGATCCTAAGGACCAATCCTGTCAAAGGAAATCTCTTGTTCACGCAACGCCGTCTTTGACCTTTTTATGCTCTGAGGACACTCGACTAATAGTATTGTTTTAAATCAATGACGCGTTAAGAGGAAATGGTGCTTTAAGAGGAAAAAGGATTATTATAATTTATCTATTTTATGTTGTAGGACGGGCCTTCATACGATAGGCTATGATAGGCAGTGAGATAATAGCGGTGTAACCGAATAAGAAACTAAAATAGATATAAATATCATACACTAAAAGAAAAGTGACAAAGGCCTCCAGCTGCGGAGGCCGGATTCGAACCGGCGCCTTCAGCTATCGCGGCTAACGCCCTGGACCGGTGGTACCCGTCCCGATTTCTCGACTATAGAAAGACTAGGCGTTTTTTCTTTGGTTGTAACCTGTTTAGGTCTACTGGTGAATTGTTTTGTTACCGATTATATTTTATAAATAGTAACGCTATTATTGTATTGCAGGTGGCGACCGCATCACAGTGCAGTGCCCGGTGTGTCGCCTGCAGTGCCAGCCCGCCAACATGATCGACCAGCGCTTCGTGTTGGAGAAGCTGTGTCCGGACACGCCACCCGCAGGTACCTCACTCACATTCAGCCTATATCGCTGTAAGTGGAAGCGAGACGCCGGATCGCGTCGTCTTTAAAACAGGGACGCGATAATAATAAAACCCGAGATGGCTCAGTTATCACAAAGCCCGATACTAATGTATGAGTATTATTACAGCGGCAGAGCGCGACCAGCACTGCAGCAGCTGCGAGGAGCCGGAGCCAGCCACCAGTTACTGTACGGACTGCGCAGAGTTCATCTGTGACAGCTGCGTGCAGGCCCACCAACGGTTGGTACTCAATTATATACGTACCCCCCCAAGTACACCTTTTTGACATTAGTGGTCTGCAGGAACAGACTGAGCTGAAGACTTAACTCCCATGGCTCTGCCATTAAAAAAAACTAAATCGACATAAAAACCTCCATATAATTATCGAAGCTGCTCACAAAAGTTCATGAGAATCGCTTGAGAAATGCGTTCTGTAGAGAAGGTTTGCCGAAGGTGATACGGAGACGATTGTTCGACGGTCTACTTAGATTGGGGTAACTTAGAAAGAAAGCCATATTTAATTACACAAACGCTATGTCCGCGATATAGTTTCATTGTTTTAACGTTAAATTTCGAAGTTTCAGCCCCGTTTGTGTAATTAAATATGTATGTGTATACAAAAGGCGAGAGTTTCAAGTGTTAAATGGCAAGTATCTATAAAACCAGAAGCAATTCATACCAAGGCATCTTATTTACTGTTGCCACAGTAGAAAGTGCTTCTAGTTTAGTAGATATTTTCCAGCTTCAAAATTACCCCGTTTTCGAAGTTACCCCAATGCACCTTAATAGAGGTCAAGGTGCAATGTAAAATCAATAAGATTGTTTCCTCTATCAATAACATTAACTTTGAAATTATTCCATTGTTTGAAGTCAACTGGTGCAATAGTTACCTATTACCTTGTACCAATGGACGAGCAACTTACTCTAATTTACTTCTGCGTCTTACTACGAAATAATACGAGCAGTTAGCGATATTTTAGCCAGATTTGAAGGCGCCAATGTATACAGGGCCTTTTCTAAAATAAATATTGAAAACCCGATTCTCACGGATCCTGGTGTTTTTGGGTTCTTTCAACTCAGAATCACTAGATATGTGGTTGGTTTGATGTTGCTTATGTAATAATTATGTATATAGGCGACGATAGCCACTTCACGTTAGGTAGCTGGTCTATTCATAGCTGACTAATACATTCAAAAAAAAAACTTAATTCGTAAATAATGTTGGCAGGTTAAAGATCACAAAAGACCACACAATCAAGAGCAAGGACGAGGCGATACAAGAGCAGCAGGCCGCGCAGCCCGCCGCGCACGACATGTTCTGCGCGGAACACCCACAGGTAACATGTTCTTTTCACCTCAGCAGCTCGAACAAGAGTACTTTGCTACTTAAAAACAGTGAGCAAAATCGCATTTTGCTCACTGAGTGAGACAAAATGAGAAAAATGCGATTTTGCTCACTCAGTGAGCAAAATTCGATTTTGCTCACTGTTTTTAAGTAGCAAAGTACCCTTGTTCGAGCTGCTGAGGTGAAATAGTTATTTGTACAACAAGAGATCAAAGTTTGATATTTCTTCGAGTGCTTATTTTGAGTCCCGTGCAAGCGAAAGATTCTACATTTTTTAATTTAGAATCTTGAGCGTAGTAAGGGACTCAAAAGCGCACGAGATGTAAATAACTTTGATCTCGTGTAGTTCACAAAACTTTTCACCTCAGCAGTGAGAACATATTAGAGAACCCGAAAAATGTATTCCTTCTTCATCACTTACCTCTATTCACTCATGTTTTCTTAAGATATACCAACAATTAAGTTTTCACCTCAGCAGCTCGAACAAGGGTACTTTGCTACTTAAAAACAGTGAGCAAAATCGCATTTTGCTCACTGAGTGAGACAAAATGAGAAAAATGCGATTTTGCTCACTCAGTGAGCACTCGCTTGCACGGGACTCAAAATAAGCACTCGAAGAAATATCAAACTTTGATCTCTTGTTGTACAAATAACTATTCTTTCTGCTCAGTGTCACGAGTGTTTCCGTACGTGGACGTGGACGTTTCCATCAGGCGGACGTGGTCGAATGCGCTGCTCGCTAGCAGTTAGCGATCCTTTCGCAAATTATGTGGCTTCATGAACTTCAAGATTAATTAATAAATAAATCATTTGAATCAGACCAAGTTTCTTAATAACTATGTCAGTGGCACAATACAAAAAATTTAAACCATTTGTTTGTTTAAACGTTTAGAATAGAATAACCACGTTAATGCCTAAACCAGCGGTCGGCAACCCGCGGCCTGCGGGCCGCGTGCGGCCCGTGAACCTGTCACTTGCGGCCCGCGAGCCTCCCTGGCTATTTTGTATGTAATATTGACAAACGACAATGTCTGATAAAGTCATAAATATTAACAAAGTGCGGCCTAAAAGGTTGCTGACCGCTGACGTAAAGCCTAAACCATGACAATTTCATATTGATTTCAGGAACGGCTAAGCCTGTTCTGCGAGACGTGCGACCGCCTGACGTGCCGCGACTGTCAGCTGCAGCACCACCGCGACCACAAGTACCAGTTCAGCACGGAGATGGCCCAGCAGGTATGTCACCACTCCATCATCAGCTGAGCCTGTCCTGACACGACCGCCACACGTGCCGCCACTGCCAGCTGCAGCACCACCGCGACCACAAGTACCAGTTCAGCACGGAGATGGCCCAGCAGGTATGTCACCACCCCATCATCAGCTGAGCCTGTCCTGACACGACCGCCACACGTGCCGCCACTGCCAGCTGCAGCACCACCGCGACCACAAGTACCAGTTCAGCACGGAGATGGCCCAGCAGGTATGTCACCACTCCATCATCAGCTGAGCCTGTCCTGACACGACCGCCACACGTGCCGCCACTGCCAGCTGCAGCACCACCGCGACCACAAGTACCAGTTCAGCACGGAGATGGCCCAGCAGGTATGTCACCACTCCATCATCAGCTGAGCCTGTCCTGACACGACCGCCACACGTGCCGCCACTGCCAGCTGCAGCACCACCGCGACCACAAGTACCAGTTCAGCACGGAGATGGCCCAGCAGGTATGTCACCACTCCATCATCAGCTGAGCCTGTCCTGACACGACCGCCACACGTGCCGCCACTGCCAGCTGCAGCACCACCGCGACCACAAGTACCAGTTCAGCACGGAGATGGCCCAGCAGGTATGTCACCACTCCATCATCAGCTGAGCCTGTCCTGACACGACCGCCACACGTGCCGCCACTGCCAGCTGCAGCACCACCGCGACCACAAGTACCAGTTCAGCACGGAGATGGCCCAGCAGGTATGTCACCACCCCATCATCAGCTGAGCCTGTCCTGACACGACCGCCACACGTGCCGCCACTGCCAGCTGCAGCACCACCGCGACCACAAGTACCAGTTCAGCACGGAGATGGCCCAGCAGGTATGTCACCACTCCATCATCAGCTGAGCCTGTCCTGACACGACCGCCACACGTGCCGCCACTGCCAGCTGCAGCACCACCGCGACCACAAGTACCAGTTCAGCACGGAGATGGCCCAGCAGGTATGTCACCACTCCATCATCAGCTGAGCCTGTCCTGACACGACCGCCACACGTGCCGCCACTGCCAGCTGCAGCACCACCGCGACCACAAGTACCAGTTCAGCACGGAGATGGCCCAGCAGGTATGTCACCACTCCATCATCAGCTGAGCCTGTCCTGACACGACCGCCACACGTGCCGCCACTGCCAGCTGCAGCACCACCGCGACCACAAGTACCAGTTCAGCACGGAGATGGCCCAGCAGGTATGTCACCACTCCATCATCAGCTGAGCCTGTCCTGACACGACCGCCACACGTGCCGCCACTGCCAGCTGCAGCACCACCGCGACCACAAGTACCAGTTCAGCACGGAGATGGCCCAGCAGGTATGTCACCACTCCATCATCAGCTGAGCCTGTCCTGACACGACCGCCACACGTGCCGCCACTGCCAGCTGCAGCACCACCGCGACCACAAGTACCAGTTCAGCACGGAGATGGCCCAGCAGGTATGTCACCACCCCATCATCAGCTGAGCCTGTCCTGACACGACCGCCACACGTGCCGCCACTGCCAGCTGCAGCACCACCGCGACCACAAGTACCAGTTCAGCACGGAGATGGCCCAGCAGGTATGTCACCACTCCATCATCAGCTGAGCCTGTCCTGACACGACCGCCACACGTGCCGCCACTGCCAGCTGCAGCACCACCGCGACCACAAGTACCAGTTCAGCACGGAGATGGCCCAGCAGGTATGTCACCACTCCATCATCAGCTGAGCCTGTCCTGACACGACCGCCACACGTGCCGCCACTGCCAGCTGCAGCACCACCGCGACCACAAGTACCAGTTCAGCACGGAGATGGCCCAGCAGGTATGTCACCACTCCATCATCAGCTGAGCCTGTCCTGACACGACCGCCACACGTGCCGCCACTGCCAGCTGCAGCACCACCGCGACCACAAGTACCAGTTCAGCACGGAGATGGCCCAGCAGGTATGTCACCACTCCATCATCAGCTGAGCCTGTCCTGACACGACCGCCACACGTGCCGCCACTGCCAGCTGCAGCACCACCGCGACCACAAGTACCAGTTCAGCACGGAGATGGCCCAGCAGGTATGTCACCACTCCATCATCAGCTGAGCCTGTCCTGACACGACCGCCACACGTGCCGCCACTGCCAGCTGCAGCACCACCGCGACCACAAGTACCAGTTCAGCACGGAGATGGCCCAGCAGGTATGTCACCACTCCATCATCAGCTGAGCCTGTCCTGACACGACCGCCACACGTGCCGCGCCTGCCAGCTGCAGCACCACCGCGACCACAAGTACCAGTTCAGCACGGAGATGGCCCAGCAGGTATGTCATTATCTTCAAGAGAAATATCAAATTTGAAACATTTCAAAGCCCTCAGAGCGGTCATCAAGGCGTCCGCGACGCCTCGGCGTCTACGAACTAACTGCTCAATGTGGTAAGGGTGCGTACCGGGCACTACGGCCTGAATAAGTATATGCATAACTAGGGGAAAACGTAGCACAGGGCGGCGTACTCTGCTTAGACGCAGAGGAGACGCACTTGCACATCCTTCTTGTTTTTTTGCGATTTACTATGGGTTTAAACCAAATTCCATAGAACAAAACTCCTTTCCTTTGACAGTTGCCATCTCCATAGTGTCGGTGTTACTGTGTTTATTGTTGTTTGCAGGCTCGGGCGCACATAGCGTCGCTGCTGTCCGAGGTGTCGTACAAGCGCGTGCTGCTCGGCTCGGCCATGAAGGTGATCCGCGAGAGGCAGGTGCTCATCGCCGACAAGAAGAAGGCGCTGGTGCACGAGATCACGCAGACCGTCGTCAAGTGAGTACCTACCTACTACCAACCGACCAATCTCATACAATCTCGGAGTAATAATCCAATATGGAGTGGTGACACGCACTAATTTCTATGTGAAAAATTCTGCCGTTTTCGGCGCGGGGGGCGAGGAACGCACACAAATAATGTAAACACTAATGCATTTTTTGCATGCGTCGCTACACACGCACACGACAAAATTAACAAACACTAGCATAAACTATATTCACACAAATACAAGAACAAACACAGACAACCCTGTCCGTGAACGAGATGATGTCAGTTCTAAGTAAACGTAGAAGTGCGAGGGACTTGTCGATAATATTGTCGATATTTTATTGACTGAATTTTAACTGTCTGCTTTAGTCAATTATAACCATCAAAAACATTACATGTAAAAAGGTGCAAGTCTCGCAACGCTTCTACTACAAAAAAGTTTTGAGATGTAATGCTAATTTGAAACCAAGTCGGTTATTTTAATCAGTGCCAGGGGGTGTTAAAACCGTATCAATAAGATATCTTTAATTTGTAATACATATAATGACTTGGCCATCGCACGGCTGCATATTGACAAAAGGATCATCGTCACCTATTAAAAATAATTCTAATTGAACATAACGCTAGCGCTAATTGCAGTTTGAGCATTACACATATTTACGAGTACGGTACGAGTAAAGCATTATGTGCGATTGCCAAGTCATTATATGTATTACAAATTAAAGATATCTTATTGATACGGTTTTAACACCCCCTGGCACTGATTAAAATAACCGACTTGGTTTCACATTACATCTCAAAACTTTTTTGTAGTAAAAGCGTTGCGAGACTTGCGCCTTTTTACATGTAATGTTTTTGATGGGATCTCATCTCTTTTTGTAGACAGTCCTTCTTTCGGGTACTCATACCCATACTATGTATGCACATATCATAGCTAAACACATCTTTATTCATACTCACATCGTACATACATCGTAGTGTACCTTTACCTACTATTTGTAGGAACTGCAACAGTAACTTTGTAATAGCATATATTTATATGGAATTACAAACTTACTTATGCAGTTCTTAGATATTTAAAACGTGACTGATATTGCAATATTTTTAGGTTTTCGATGGCTTGGTAAGCTGAAAACTACTTATGTTTAAAATGTATTGCATCTTTTGGAAATCTAAAAAAATAAATCAAAAAAACAATATATTTATAATGTTCATATATATTTTATCGATATTGGTTTTTATGGTGCCCCATCACTAACTATGGTAGAGTGATACCAGAGTAATAAATTAAAAGTGCCTATTTATGGAAAATGACGGCAGTAAATACCTTAAAATAAATAAATTACAATACAAACATTGGACATGTCAAATAAAAAATATACGATAGAAACTAAGACAAAAATTAATTTTCAAACAGTAGTAGGGTAGGTGCGTTAGTTTTCGTCCAGCTCTAGTTTTCGTCCACTTGACGAAATTGAATATAAATCTACATTGCTGCACAAATTTGGACTTAATGCAATCCTTAATGTCGAGACAATAAATCTATCTACATAAAAAATGTATTTGGCAAGTAGCAAATTAAATATCAAATATGTTATTTGCTAATCTGTCATGTCGACGAAAACTAGAGACTAGAGCATGGACGGAAACTAGCACAATGACCCTATATCGGTAATATCACGTTATTTATGATTTATACTATTTATTTCATTGAATGGATTATGTTGATATAAAAATAAGGTGTTATATAAATTAAATTATACAACAATAACCAACGCAAATTAGAAGTTAGGTATACCTAATGAATATTTAGAAAGTCTTCTTTAAATTTTACCCTAAATTAGATCTAGTACCATGAAGTGGTATCACTTTCAGATTGACAATGTTTTTTAGTTTTTTGCTAAATTAGTGCACTATTTCATAATATTTAGATGTAATAGTACTTACATATGAAAAGAAACGTGTTTCTTAAGTACGCTAGATGTTTCCGATCGGTTTTTACAGGAGAAAACGCTACAATTCGGCATTTTCTGCTCCTAATATTCCGCTTAGACTGACGTTTGCTGAATGGCGTATGACGTATGGCAACTAGTTTTATATAACCTCCTTGACCGGCGGCCGCCGACTATTGGCAGAGGGGAACGCCTGTTAATGGCGGTTCCTGTTGGTTTATTATTCCGAGCATACAATGTATCCACGGGTATCATTCGGTGGCCCTCAAGTAATAAGGGGTGTAGAATAGTAGTCATTCCAAAATTGTATATTAAGGTAAGGAGATACTAAAGTCGAGTTTGTATAGGTATATACAGGATGGCCCATTTAGATCGGTCAGTATGGGAAAATCTGAAAATATAAGACATACGACGATCTCTTCTTAGGAACCATGTCATCGATTTTAGTAACAAGAAAAACTGCATTCATACATTTAAATTTTTTTAATGTAAAATGTATTGAAAAAAATGGTGGCCATTTCGAAAACATACTAAAATAAATTAAAGGATATGAATACAATGCATTTTATTCATTTCGGACATCATGTTTCATAGTAACATTTACTGCTTAAGACCTACACAATCGATATCTAAATAGAAATAATTTTAGATATTTTTTTTCAAAACGTCCGGGTTCGATTCCCGAGCTGAGTACACATTTTTTTTATTGTATGAATGCAGTTTTTCTTGTTACTAAAATCGATGACATGGTTCCTAAGAAGAGATCGTCGTATGTCTTATAGTTTAAGATTTTCCCATACTGACCGATCTAAATGGGCCACCCTGTATAATCTACATATACTAGAAATAACATTGAGTGGGTGGGGATTCTAACTGGGTGACTAGGGTTTGCAATCCGGATCCGGAATGTATGAAATTATCCGGATCTAGATCCGGATTCGCGGATCTTCCCATACATTTCGGATCCGTCGTGCAAACCCTATGGGTGACTTATAGATCTTTTTGTTCACAGACTAACGAATGCGATAAACACGCGCGGTAAGCAGCTGGTACTGCGACTAAACGAAGTGTGCGACGGCAAACAACGCACGCTGAGCGAGAAGAAAGATGCGCTAGAGCAGCTCGCCAATATCACGGACCACTGCGTAGAATTCGTCAGCGCTGCGCTGCAGCAGGTTTGTTGTACCCGGTACACTGATCATCAGTGGACCTTGTGTCTGTGACAATAAGGTTTACGATCAGTCAACACTGTGGACGATGGTTCTGACCCTGAACCAAGTGTGCGACGAGCAACGGACGCTGAGAAAGATGCGCTTGAACAGCTCTCCGCAGAACAGGTTTGTGGCTCTGACCATAAGTGGACCTTATGTCTGTGCAATAAGGTTTACGAAGTTCACAACCATTCCACAGTTTTCATATACTGACTATAGACATAGTAGGTAATGGTGTTGTTTGTTTTCAGGGCAGCGACACAGCGGTCCTATACAGTAAGCGCGCTGTGTGTGCACACTTGCAGCGCATCAAAAGCCGGCGCGCGGACATCCCCAACCCCGAGATACCTGTTCGGATCGCACTGGCCTTGGACAAGCTGCCCGATCTCGTTAAAGGTATGCCGTTTTATTTTGGAAGCAATTATCTTACGTAGTTAACAAACACTTCACAATTTTGTTGGTAATGTTTCAGAACGCAGTCGAAGTAATAAGTAAAAAGTTTAATATGGCACCCATTCTTCGATTTGAATTTGTGTTTTCAATGAAAATAGTTTTTGACCAAATTAAAAATTTCCAACGAGCACATTTTTAATTAGTTATTTTTTTTTAATTGATTCTCGATTTCAATTCAATTGTCAGAAAGATGATCATCCACCCATCTTCATCAAGTCGGGATCTGATTATAGGATTTCTTTAAACATCCTGTGGATTATTTTAAGAACTCTAGCTTTAAATTTTAATTTTATAACGCAGTGACATGTATAGATAAATGCCATACGATAAATTAATTTAAGCATCCGTATCGAAAGAATTCTCGTACCTAATTGGTATTGAATGAAATGGAAGTGGGTGTAGAATAGAGATGCAACGGATAGTTGTTTGGCCGGATACCGGATACCGGATATCCGGCCGGGACTCTGGCCGAATATCCGGTATCCGGCCGCCGGATATTCGGCCGGCGGAACTATACCTATATTTTGAGTTTTGCAGGTGCGCGTAGTGCAAGTTTCGACCTGTTTCGTAGTAAACGTTCGCGCGGACACATTTCTAGGATCGTAAAGAGTTTTATCATGTCATTACGTAGTAAGTTCGTTTATAGTTACAAGTGCGCGCGCGTATTTTTGTGTAAACAAATAAGTGTATTGTGTGACATTGGTTACGTATTCATTTCTATCTACTGTGTCGTTAGCATTAAGACCGTGACTGTTTTTTAGATTCCATTTTTTACCCCAAAATGTGTTAATTATACTATCCGGTATCCGGCCGGATAGTAACCGGATATCCGGTGCATCTCTAGTGTAGAAAGAATGACGTCATATACGGTGTTGTGTGTTTGGTGTGTAGTGCTGTCTTCGATCGGGGCCATAGTGGTGGACGGCAAGGTGGACGGCGGCGGCGCGGCGGCGCAGGGCCCCTACCACCCCCCTCCGCCGCCCCCCCACCCCGCGCACCCCCCGCAACCCCCGCAGCCCGCCGCCGTCAGCGCCGCGCTACATCACGCCGCTGCGATGCAACAGGTATCACTCTCCCTCCAACTATCCACTAATAAATACATACACCATGCTGTGAACTTTGACAATTAACCAATGATATATATACACTACCCTGCACTTACACCTTACATTTGGCTTGTCCACAAGTAGGGTTTGCAATCCGGATCCGGAATGTATGAAATTATCCGGATCCGCGGATCTTCCCATACATTTCGAATCCGTCGTGCAAACCCTATCCACAAGTAATGTAAGTACAGTCAGCAGCAGAAGTTGCTAAGCGGGCGAGGTGTTCGAAATTACCTTGACGCGCTCTTATTCTCTTAGAATTCTTAGATAGATAGATAAACTTTATTAGCTTGCCACAATACACACATTGACAGAAAAAACAGAAACAATAACAATATCAAACTAAAACTAAAATCAGGAACAAGATGTATCAATAAATGTGCTGTGTGCGTTGCAGCAAAAGAAAAGGGTTCTGGCTCAGTAATACGCTCCACTATTTCGGGTGAAGCACTGATAATTCTGCTAGAACCCAGATCACGGACAGATTATCGATGTAAAAAATAATAATATAAAAATACAAAAATATTTAGAAACTTGCCTATTAAATAATAATCATTGTCTTAGTACCTACGGATTGTGTAAAAGTGTGGTGCCTGGTAGTGTATAGTATGATATCAGATCATCATCAATATTAAGAGGGCCTGGCCCTCTGTCGCTGCAGCATTTTCCATTCCAGCCTATTCTGGGCTTTCGTTTTTACTTCCTGATACGAGTGGCTACAGCACCATTCTTTTATCTGTGTCATGTATGATATTCTAGGTCTTCCTCTTCCTCTTTTTTCCTCAATTCTGCCCTCCAATATGATTTTGTTTAACCCTTCGTGTCGGAGTATGTGACCTATACATTTGGCTCTACGTTTTTCAATGACGTGCATTATTTGTCTCTTCTCTTTTGCCTTCTCTAGTACCTCAAGGTTGGTGCGATATCAGATGAGGAATAGATAACGGCCTACAATAACATAAAGTATTATACACATACAGACTAGATCCGGTAATCTGCAACCAAATACCCGTGCGGAATTCCTATATTTTGTTTATTTAAAAGTTATATTTTAAAATGATACTTAAACGATTGTTTTGTTTTAAGACATCTTAATGGTGGAGGGATATTATTCCAGCACTTTGTTGCGAGATACCGGAAGCAGCCCGTAAAAGCGACAGTTTTGTGTGGGTGTGTTTCTAAAAGACAACGCCTGGTGGATCTAGTACCATGTCGTCTGTGGAATGAAGAAACGTGTATTTTCGAATATAAATATTCTGGTTTTTTGTCGTTCAGGACACTAAACAAAAGACTTGCAAGGTGTAGGTGTCTGCGAGATGTCATATTAAGTATTGAAGCCTTATTTAGATGCGGTGTAACACTGACAATCCAACCTCTAGACTGAGCTTAGGCCAATTCTTTCATGAAACCGATGCTGCCAAAAATACGGGGGTGCGGGGGGACGAGGTGAGCGAATCCCGTGCCGTGATTGGTCCGTTCAAAGACACGGACCAATCACGGCACGGGATTGACTCGAAGATGGAGTAACGCTACCGTATGTGTGGCAGAGGGGGATAGCGCGACTATGCTATGTCTAGAGGTTGGATTGTCTGTGCGGTGTAATGTGACTCCTACTCCTCTTAATAATAAAGTCGCGTCGAGATCATTTTGAACACCTCGCCCGCTTAGTAACTTCTGCTGATGACTGTACATGTTGTTTATGCAATATGTTCCCTGTGTACATAATCAACATTTCTACATATGTACACCCAATTAAATTAAAATTGTTTAATACGGTGTAAACCCTCACAGATTATCACCTCTTATCATTGAACACAACACTTATATCCTCCTAAGGCCCAAGGTACTAACTATAGTACTCTATTCAGTTCGGTGTAATTTAAACCATGTTGAATTGGAACAGAGTCGCTTTTGCTTTATTTCGTTCAATTTTCAAACAGCGCAAAATCAACTCTATTTCCTACAATTTAGGTTCAAATTTCAGTGGCAAATTTTGGATGTTTTGTTTGTATGGCTGGGCCTTGGGAGGATAAAATTATAACAACACTATAGGTAGCTCAAACTACTCATACCAAAATAACATATTCATTACTAAATGTCCTTAACACAAGCATACAATTTGACTTAAACTAATATCATTATCAGAAATAATAAAGTAATAATATTTCATGTCTCAGACATTGGCTCGCTACCAGGTCAGTTTCGGGTGTTTCTGCAGTTCAACCCCCACACGCTGTGGTTCAACTCTGTACTAAACGGTTGTAGAAACATCCGCTAGTCGTCTCTATGTTACATAGATATACAAATTACAATAATGCATGTTTTAACAATTTTCTTGACTTTAAACTATTTGGTAATATTTCAACTAAATTAAGACGAAAGTGGGAGGACCCACGCGAAATCGCCTTTTCATACAAACGTACCTAGTCCCCATTTTCCTCTTTGGATATTAACATAATTGAAAATATTTTCACGCAATTTGTTGTATATCAACCACAGCTGTGCCCCTACGTTTGATTTTTTCGAAATTTTAATTGTTATAAGAGTTAGGAGCATTTAAAAATTTGTATGTATAGTACGGCAGGTACGGCTCTTCTCAGGTGAACTTTTCGCTTCGAACCTTAATCTTTCAAACTAAGGCCATTGTCTCTATTATCGCAAAGCCGCTAGCTCCCGACTTAGCACGTGCCAGTACAACATTCATATTGAAAAACAACCGGTATCGTCGTAGTATTAAGGTTCAAATTTAATGTCACTGATATTCTAGATATTACGTTTTGGTAGTGTAGAACGATAGACCGCCCCGAAGCGATACGGCACTCATATTATTTTGATACTTAGTGTGGTGTTAAAAATGAAACGTGGTTATACCTAATCTGTATTTCGCTCCTATTTACAATCAATTGTCAATATCCAGAGAGGAGAATGGGGACTACGTTTGTATAGAGAAACGGCCGTCCCCTTTCCTCTTAAGAAATGTTTTTCTTCCGTTATTAACTACTTTATTGGCAAGATCCAAATAATATTGGTCAGCATGACTATCATACGTATTAGATTAGTCATTGGCGTTTATAATAGCTTTAAGTATTTGATCTTTTGGCCGCCTGACGTCAAGTATTTAACTCGCTCTAAATTCTGAATTTATTTACCAAAGGTTCTCTGACAGATTATGGCGGTTAAAGGGTTAGAATTGTAGTTTATTTGCATGATTATTTTAGCTTTAACTAAAGTACATTTTGTTACTAATTCTTAACACGTTTACTGTCGGCGACCCGCTAGGTGGGTTTTCTCGTCCTAGAGGTCCTTTTTGCTACATACGATACGAGGTTTTCCCGCGTTATCGGCTACGTTCGGCAGGGAATGTGTTATATATTTTAATTTATTCAATTTTTTAATATAAAAATTCTGAATAATCAATGCTGTTTGCAATAAATACTGCAACAAAGTGCAGTTTTAGGGCTAACAAATAAACTGCACCCTAAAGCGGGCATTACATTATACAATTTGCAGAGCGCTAATTAAGTGTCGCTAGGCGAGATAAAAAAGAGCTTGTTCATTACACTACACAAGCTAGCGACGCTAGTTAGTGTCTTATTTTCATTTCGGCAGTGATCATCGTTCGAATCGAACCGCATCTTCCGAACAGAGCTAGTATATCATGGCACCATCAAAACATCAAAAAGTTGGCATTGTTTTAACACTGTTGTTTAGTTCAATTTTCACGAATAATTTTTTTTAATTGTAATCTTTATGTTTTTTATCCCATAAAAATAGCATGTCTTTATAAAGTTCAATCATGTTTAGCAGTACTTCCTGTTCCCTAGTCTGTGGCTGCGTCATTTTGAACTGAAATGCAATAAATAAAACATCCATACGTTCGAGTGCGTCGGTGGCGTGCCGACAACTGACCTTGCACAGTAAGCGCTAAGCACGCTAAAACCATTTACACTATGCGTTCTAGTGCGCTAGTTAGCGTTAGTGCGGCAGAGCACATGCGATCGCACTAGATTGGGTCACTAACTGGCTAGCTGCCTTTACACTATGCTAAATTAGTGCGCTAACTTAGCTAGCGCTCTGCAAATTGTATAATGTAATGCCCGCTTTAGCACAGCGACACTATTTTTCGCGCAAGAAGGACTTATTTTCAATAATAATTTTATTTGTATCGAATAACAAAACAAAGATGTCATATCTATGGCCGACATGGCGGAGCAACGTACATACTATAACATAATAAATTGTAGTGTTCGTTCGAATATGCAAAAGAGTCACATACATATAGTAAAGTTTGAGTATCGACATTAGCAATCCCTCTACTGTATACATATAGTGGCATGTCCACAGCAGTCGTACGCGAACTCGGGCATGGGCGGCGTGGGCGCGGTGGGCGGCTACATGTCGGCGCTGGCGTCGCTGCGCACGCGGCCGCACGCTGCGCACGCGCTGCAGCACACGCCGCTGCGCCACGCGCACGTCACCTCCACCACGCACCCGCACCATCTACACGGTGTGTACAAAATAAAAAAAAATTTAGAATTTGTAAAGTCCCAAGGAGCCATGTGGATTGACGGGGCTCAAAAATAGGGATGATGACACATGTTGAATTTTATAACAAAATCTATTAAAATAAAATATTGAAAAATTACAAAATTACAGGACCTGAAAGTTTCAAAATTTAAGTTTTTTTTAACTTACAAAAACGATAAAAGTAAGGGTACCATTCGATTTCTTACATTTCATCCAAAAAAAATATTGTATAGCAACTATATACATAAATGCAATATTTCACCGATAAAAATGCAATTTTCTTGTTTTGTCCATACTACAAGATGGGCGATGACGTCACGGCCGTTTTGTATAGGGCGTTTCGCGAGTGAAGTGCGACTGTCGGCCTTTGACTACAATTTCTGACTTTTGTGTTACTTTAATGCAATGGGTCCCATATAGACATTTGATCCTAAAAATAAACCCGATCGATTGATACCATAAAAAAAATTAGTCATGTAGCCTATTGCGACCCGGGCTAATCCATATTGTTTGACCCGCAGGTATGACCGAGCTGAATTTACGCGGACTCCTGAACCAAGGCTCGGGGCGCGGCGCCGCGCGCTCGCCGCTCCAGCAGCACCCCGCGATGCACCACTATCAGCAGAGTGAGTCGTAACTACCCACTTTTTACTAATCGTATATTTCAGAGTATCGTTAAAACTGGCATCGTCAAAATGAGCCTCCAAGGTGGCTTAGCCGATTCGAGACAACCGGCATATTGAAAACTGTTAATTGTTGAAGCACAGCTGACGTCAGCTTCTGCCGCTTCTGTACAACTTATATCGATAGTAATAGTACATTATTGTCGAGGTTCGGAAGTAGCTACTTGCTGGCTGAGGATTCGTTTTAAACGGACGACCTTGGGAGTCCGTTTAATTGAATCCGAAGCCAGCAAGTAGCCTTCCAGCCGAGTCATATATAGTGCTTTTCTCAAAAATGGTGCAAGAAATAGAAATGTTTTACAGAAGCAACGTTCTAATTTTCACAGAAAAAAGTAAAACAATTAAAAAGATTTGCTTTGCCACCTTTAAAAAAAAATAGAAGTGTATTTTTGTGCTGAAAATACGCCAACCTATTTGAGACACCTAAATAGTCGCGGTACCAACATTATAATAATAAGTACTGATTATCTCTTTGGCTGTTCAATGGACCCATGCCTTCATTTCATACGGCCATTTCAACTTTTAAAAAGTTTGGAACTCGTTAAATAATGAAATTTGTATGCGACGTTGCAGTCCCGAAATCGAGACTGCAATGTTTTTAACTTTTTGATTTTTTGAATGACCATAAACTACGCACTTCGCGACTTATTTTTTAACCGGCAACGTCGACTTTGCCGTCCATTTTTGAGAAAACTTTATTGTATAGTGTCGTTTGTTATATAGTGATGGGCGCGTACGCGGCGAGCAGCGCGTACGCGGCGGCGGGGCAGAGCGGGCGGCGCTCGGGCGGGCCGCGCACGCCGTCGCCCGCGCCGCACACGCCGCCGCAGCCGCAGCCCGCCAAGTGGCACATCCCGCAGCAGGGGCTCCTCAACGGTCAGTCTATACTAGACACTGACAATCCAACCTCTAGACTGAGCTTAGGCCAATTCTTTCATGAAACCGATTCCGCCAAAAATACGTGGGTGCGGGGGGACGAGGTGAGCGAATCCCGTGCCCTGATTGGTCCGTTCAAAGACACGGACCGATCACGGCACGGGATTGACTCGAAGATGGAGTAACGCTACCGTATGTGTGGCAGAGGGGGTAGCGCGACTATGCTATGTCTAGAGGTTGGATTGTCTGTGATACTAGAACACTCCTCCCGGCGCTCCACCCGCCGCCCCGGTCCGCCCAGTGTTACATCCCGCGACGGAGCTCCGAGACGGTCGGTGTCAGTATTGAATAACCCTAAAAATTTCTAATACTAATACTTTCATAAAACCTACAAATGAGTCATCGTATTTAAGTATTTATAAGGGCCCGATCCGCGTTTCGTATCGATTTTATCCTACAGTGAATAAACGGATGGACAAAAGGGGGCGATCGACCCGCTCCTTCCGAGGAAAAGTACCCGCCTGTCCGCTCCGATATGATTTATTTTTATATATGTCGTAGAGCGGTCTAGAATAACGGGTACGTATATTTTTAACTGCCCAAACTCGACCTATGCGAAGAAATTGTCCTCCAAAGTACTGAAAAGTGAGCAAACCTGACTGAAAAGTTATTCATTTATCAAAATAAATCGAATCTGAGCCGGAAAGCGGGGTACCTTTCCTTGTTAGTATTCGGGCTACAAAATTTCGATGGGTATTATGATTCTAAATGGTAGGTGTGTTGTACAGGTGGGTTCGACATGTCGCTGCCGCACGGGTCGGGCTCGCCGGGCGGCGCGGGCGCAGGCGCGGACTACAAGATCACGCTGGGCCGCGCGCGCGCCGCGCCGCCTTCCGCCGTCACCTCCACCAACCCCAAGACCCCCAGCCCCAGTCTCAACGTAACACATTGTTTTACTGAGAAATCACTGCCTTTTTGTGGAAGAACAAAGCCCTAGAAAGTAATCATTTTCGAACCCGAGTGGAAAAGTAAATGCGCATGTTCGTACGTGGCGCCTCCAGAAAACGTGTAAATCTTGTCTTTATCTCAAATGCATCGTGAAACGTTATGTGATATGCTGATATACCATAGTCTCGACTCAAAACGAGTCCTAAAATTCCACTTGTAAAAAATTGGGGACCGATTTCAGCAGTTTGGGCATTATTCAGAGAGACGTAGATTATTTTTGCTATTTTATTAACAATGTTTAGACTTTATTTTATTCTGTACAGGGCGGCGCCGGCGTAGAACTAGATAAAGTATGCGCCGAGTCGGTGCAAGACCTGATGGCCACTATCGCCAAGTTGGATTCGAACGGCGTGCAGGTGCTCCCTGAACAGCCCCGCGCCGAGCCCGCCGTGCATTCCTCTACCGACACCGCCGGTTAGTGGCTCAAATACTACATTTCATATACATCACATAATTTACATATCCTAGTTTCATGACTGCCAGAAAATTGCAATCTTGGAAAGTCTGACTCTAATTAGGATTAAAGCAGTGGTTCCTAACCTTTTCAGTCCGATCACCCCTATGACCAACTAGGGAACCTGATTTTACCCCTCCCCAATGGTAATAAAAAATAAAACGTGTACGTTTGTTGTATTGATATATTAGGTTAGCTTATGCTTATTACCCCCGTAAAATACCAGTTTTACCCCCAGGTTAGGAACCACTGGATTAAAGCTTAAGGTATTAGGGTTTAATAATTAGGATTAGGAACGTTCATTCCAGAAGACCACTAATCCATAATTCCTACGGCCCTAATCGGAGCACCGCCTCAGCCTTCCTAAAGGGACCCCACAGATTACCAGTTCGCCGGACGATATCAGCCTGTCAGTTAAACGCAAAAGGTGACAGTTCCAAAAAACTGGCAGCCTAATATCGTCCGGCGAACTGGTAATCTGTGGGTCCCTTTAGGCCTTGAATCTTACCGGTGTGCCTATTACTCTGCGATGCGTCTGGGAGCAACCAAGTAGTGTTTTGTACACCTGTTTTATCTCGCAGGTACAGTAGCGCCAGCCACGGCGGCCCCCGCCGCGGCCCCCGGCGGGGACCCCAACGAGGACTGGTGCGCCGTGTGCATGGACGGCGGCGAGCTCATGTGCTGCGACAAGTGCCCCAAGGTGTTCCACCAGTACTGCCACATACCCACCATCGAGAAACTGCCCGAGTCAGTATACTTAATCCTACTCATCCTACGACGTATTGAAATACTCCATTAACGATCTTCTTCGGGCAACACTACGAGATATGTCTCGTGTCCCATTTAGTGATGTTTAGGATTGTAAAGCATGTGACGATTTAGTCTCAAGCAGAATTTGTTTATTTACAGCGAGACAGAAACATGGCAGTGCCTGCTATGCGTGAACTTCGCCGAACTGCCCGAAGAACCTCGCTCGCCCGGCGAAACCATATCCCCGCGAGAACAGAAGCTCATGGAGCGAGTCACGCTCGAGCTGTACTGCCAGTACGAGCCCAGCCTGCCCTTCCGCGAGCCCGTGTCCCAGCTCAACCACGACTACCACAGCAAGGTATAAACCATATCCCCGCGAGAACAGAAGCTCATGGAGCGAGTCACGCTCGAGCTGTACTGCCAGTACGAGCCCAGCCTGCCCTTCCGCGAGCCCGTGTCCCAGCTCAACCACGACTACCACAGCAAGGTATAAACCATATCCCCGCGAGAACAGAAGCTCATGGAGCGAGTCACGCTCGAGCTGTACTGCCAGTACGAGCCCAGCCTGCCCTTCCGCGAGCCCGTGTCCCAGCTCAACCACGACTACCACAGCAAGGTATAAACCATATCCCCGCGAGAACAGAAGCTCATGGAGCGAGTCACGCTCGAGCTGTACTGCCAGTACGAGCCCAGCCTGCCCTTCCGCGAGCCCGTGTCCCAGCTCAACCACGACTACCACAGCAAGGTATAAACCATATCCCCGCGAGAACAGAAGCTCATGGAGCGAGTCACGCTCGAGCTGTACTGCCAGTACGAGCCCAGCCTGCCCTTCCGCGAGCCCGTGTCCCAGCTCAACCACGACTACCACAGCAAGGTATAAACCATATCCCCGCGAGAACAGAAGCTCATGGAGCGAGTCACGCTCGAGCTGTACTGCCAGTACGAGCCCAGCCTGCCCTTCCGCGAGCCCGTGTCCCAGCTCAACCACGACTACCACAGCAAGGTATAAACCATATCCCCGCGAGAACAGAAGCTCATGGAGCGAGTCACGCTCGAGCTGTACTGCCAGTACGAGCCCAGCCTGCCCTTCCGCGAGCCCGTGTCCCAGCTCAACCACGACTACCACAGCAAGGTATAAACCATATCCCCGCGAGAACAGAAGCTCATGGAGCGAGTCACGCTCGAGCTGTACTGCCAGTACGAGCCCAGCCTGCCCTTCCGCGAGCCCGTGTCCCAGCTCAACCACGACTACCACAGCAAGGTATAAACCATATCCCCGCGAGAACAGAAGCTCATGGAGCGAGTCACGCTCGAGCTGTACTGCCAGTACGAGCCCAGCCTGCCCTTCCGCGAGCCCGTGTCCCAGCTCAACCACGACTACCACAGCAAGGTATAAACCATATCCCCGCGAGAACAGAAGCTCATGGAGCGAGTCACGCTCGAGCTGTACTGCCAGTACGAGCCCAGCCTGCCCTTCCGCGAGCCCGTGTCCCAGCTCAACCACGACTACCACAGCAAGGTATAAACCATATCCCCGCGAGAACAGAAGCTCATGGAGCGAGTCACGCTCGAGCTGTACTGCCAGTACGAGCCCAGCCTGCCCTTCCGCGAGCCCGTGTCCCAGCTCAACCACGACTACCACAGCAAGGTATAAACCATATCCCCGCGAGAACAGAAGCTCATGGAGCGAGTCACGCTCGAGCTGTACTGCCAGTACGAGCCCAGCCTGCCCTTCCGCGAGCCCGTGTCCCAGCTCAACCACGACTACCACAGCAAGGTATAAACCATATCCCCGCGAGAACAGAAGCTCATGGAGCGAGTCACGCTCGAGCTGTACTGCCAGTACGAGCCCAGCCTGCCCTTCCGCGAGCCCGTGTCCCAGCTCAACCACGACTACCACAGCAAGGTATAAACCATATCCCCGCGAGAACAGAAGCTCATGGAGCGAGTCACGCTCGAGCTGTACTGCCAGTACGAGCCCAGCCTGCCCTTCCGCGAGCCCGTGTCCCAGCTCAACCACGACTACCACAGCAAGGTATAAACCATATCCCCGCGAGAACAGAAGCTCATGGAGCGAGTCACGCTCGAGCTGTACTGCCAGTACGAGCCCAGCCTGCCCTTCCGCGAGCCCGTGTCCCAGCTCAACCACGACTACCACAGCAAGGTATAAACCATATCCCCGCGAGAACAGAAGCTCATGGAGCGAGTCACGCTCGAGCTGTACTGCCAGTACGAGCCCAGCCTGCCCTTCCGCGAGCCCGTGTCCCAGCTCAACCACGACTACCACAGCAAGGTATAAACCATATCCCCGCGAGAACAGAAGCTCATGGAGCGAGTCACGCTCGAGCTGTACTGCCAGTACGAGCCCAGCCTGCCCTTCCGCGAGCCCGTGTCCCAGCTCAACCACGACTACCACAGCAAGGTATAAACCATATCCCCGCGAGAACAGAAGCTCATGGAGCGAGTCACGCTCGAGCTGTACTGCCAGTACGAGCCCAGCCTGCCCTTCCGCGAGCCCGTGTCCCAGCTCAACCACGACTACCACAGCAAGGTATAAACCATATCCCCGCGAGAACAGAAGCTCATGGAGCGAGTCACGCTCGAGCTGTACTGCCAGTACGAGCCCAGCCTGCCCTTCCGCGAGCCCGTGTCCCAGCTCAACCACGACTACCACAGCAAGGTATAAACCATATCCCCGCGAGAACAGAAGCTCATGGAGCGAGTCACGCTCGAGCTGTACTGCCAGTACGAGCCCAGCCTGCCCTTCCGCGAGCCCGTGTCCCAGCTCAACCACGACTACCACAGCAAGGTATAAACCATATCCCCGCGAGAACAGAAGCTCATGGAGCGAGTCACGCTCGAGCTGTACTGCCAGTACGAGCCCAGCCTGCCCTTCCGCGAGCCCGTGTCCCAGCTCAACCACGACTACCACAGCAAGGTATAAACCATATCCCCGCGAGAACAGAAGCTCATGGAGCGAGTCACGCTCGAGCTGTACTGCCAGTACGAGCCCAGCCTGCCCTTCCGCGAGCCCGTGTCCCAGCTCAACCACGACTACCACAGCAAGGTATAAACCATATCCCCGCGAGAACAGAAGCTCATGGAGCGAGTCACGCTCGAGCTGTACTGCCAGTACGAGCCCAGCCTGCCCTTCCGCGAGCCCGTGTCCCAGCTCAACCACGACTACCACAGCAAGGTATAAACCATATCCCCGCGAGAACAGAAGCTCATGGAGCGAGTCACGCTCGAGCTGTACTGCCAGTACGAGCCCAGCCTGCCCTTCCGCGAGCCCGTGTCCCAGCTCAACCACGACTACCACAGCAAGGTATAAACCATATCCCCGCGAGAACAGAAGCTCATGGAGCGAGTCACGCTCGAGCTGTACTGCCAGTACGAGCCCAGCCTGCCCTTCCGCGAGCCCGTGTCCCAGCTCAACCACGACTACCACAGCAAGGTATAAACCATATCCCCGCGAGAACAGAAGCTCATGGAGCGAGTCACGCTCGAGCTGTACTGCCCTTGCGATTTTTGTGTTTACTGCTTCCAATGGTTTCCAGCAATTTTGAGAAGCTCGCTCAAACTTACCCATTGATCCAATTCCATTGTCAGCTCTTTCGCAGCGCGGCCTTCTCGTACGTAAGTCCGCCTCGCAAACGGACGCTTCGGGCTTTCGACCTTACACTAAGCTCGGGAGAGAGACGGAGAAACAACACGAAAATTGTATATTTAAAAAAGTAGTGTGCATTTACAACATGAAATAAAATGGTAGGCCTCATTGTTATGTGATGAATGTAGCATTGGTTTGTTGTATTGGTAACTCGTCTCGCCTGTGTGCAGATCTCGCGGCCGATGTGCCTGGACATGATCCGCGCGAGGCTGCAGCCGCGCTCGGCGACGCGCTACGCGCACGTGGCGCACTTCGTGGCCGACGTGCGGCTCATGTTCCGCAACGCGCGCCTCTATAATCCGGTAACTATCGCTTTTTAACACTGATTTAAACTTTCACGATTTTTACACATTATTAAATTATACAACGGGACTTATTACTGAATCGCGATTAGAAAGGGATTGAGATAGCTGTCAATCCATATTGATTTTGACGTAAGTGTATGGAAATCTGTTATTTCTAATCCCTTTCTGATCGCGGCATGATAATAATCGCGTATCTAAGTTTTAAGATTTACCTCCGACGTTTCGAGGACGGCGTTGTCCCCGTGGTCTCGGAGAAGACTGGCTTAAGTTGACATCGGCATCGTCTAACCGCGCGAGTTTTTCGAACTACCCGCACTTGGTCTTGTTTATCCGCTTGAACGTTTTGCGCACTAGGGATGTCACTCTGTCGACACACACACGAATCTTAAAACTTAGATACGCGATTAAGTCCCGTTGTATAATTTAATATTGCTTTTTAATTCATTATCATTACCGGTATACTCTATTTTAAGGGCTTTAATAGTAGAAAAAAAAGCGGCCAAGTGCGAGTCGGACTCGCCCATGAAGGGTTCCGTATTTAGGCGATTTATGACGTATAAAAAAAAACTACTTACTAGATCTCGTTCAAACCAATTTTCGGTGGAAGTTTACATCATATATTTTTTTTAGTTTTATCATTCTCTTATTTTAGAAGTTACAGGGGGGGGGGGGGGGGGGGACACATTTTACCACTTTGGAAGTGTCTCTCGCGCAAACTATTCAGTTATTATTAGAAAAAAATGATATTAGAAACCTCAATATCATTTTTGAAGACCTATCCACAGATACCCCACACGTATGGGTTTGAAGAAAAAAAAATTTTTGCGTTTCAGTTCGAGGTATGGGGAACCCCAAAAATTTATTGTTTTTTTTTTTCTATTTTTGTGTGAAAATCTTAATGCGGTTCACAGAATACATCTACTTACCAAGTTTCAATGGCTGTGACATACGGACGGACGGACAGACAGACATGACGAATCTATAAGGGTTCCGTTTTTTGCCATTTGGCTACGGAACCCTAAAAAAGATGTAATTAAATTTCAATCGGATATTATATTTGTGATAACTCGATGTTAAGTATTGGTTAACTAGTACCCTTTGTGTATACAGCCTGAGTCCACGATCCACTCGGACGCCGTCCGGCTGGAGCAGTTCTTCGACGTGTCGCTGCAGAAGTGGCTCCCCGAGTACGCGCACTGGAGCGGCGAGGGCGAGCCGCCCGCCAAGCGCATGCGCGCCGACTGACCCGCGCCGGACCCGGACCCGGACCGGACACGTCAGCGTTCACCGCCACATTACACACAACAATCATCGTAAACATCTCTACTTGGAAATGGAACACAAATTGACCGCTTTATAGTTTGTAGCTTTCTAATAGACCCCGAAGGCTAATCCTATTGTGTATTGTTCAGTAAAACCGCACGTGCTAAAAAGGGTCCTAATTATTCTATTTGGCACCTGAGCGCGGGCTAGTCCGACGCTCAAAAAACCAGTGTAGGTGCGCTCTCCGATAACGCGCCTTTGTTACGCATCTCGATGACACATTTTAGACTGGTTCTGTAGCGTTCGACTCGCCGGCACTCAGTAACCGAAGTACCGATTTTTATGCAGGTGGTTGTGGCACGTGGCACGAGCGGTTTTTCTTAACAATAGACAATAGGATTAGCCTTCGGGGTCTATTAGAAAGCTACAAACTATACCACAAAACAGATACAGTACAGAAATCAATCTACATACAAAGTGCGCTCGAGCAACGCACACATAGACCCTGCTCACGGACACGATATCTCGGACCGGTTGGGACCAGTGCGAGCGCGAGTGCCATCCGCTTGAGACACGCGTCTGTGAACTTTTTTGTGCAATAATGGAGAAACTAAAAAAAAGTTATTATAACTGTTCAGTGGACGGTTGTTTAAATTCAACATTAAACGGTGAATTTGTCGTTTTTTAAGCTACCAGTGGTTTCAGAAAGGTAAGTAGGTATCTGCTTGTATTTCGATGGTTCGTTTTAACGTTAAACAGAAAAGTTAGGTAGGTAGGTATAGGTAAGCACCCCGCCCCGGCCACTACTAGATACGAGTGCCACTACCACGATAGTTTTTTGTGCATAAATCATAGTTGACAACCCTAGAACGACCGCCGAGCGTAGGTATGAAGAGTGAAGTACATACATGTGATTGACTTCTGTACTGTATCTGTTTTGTGGCTTTACTATCTAAAGCGGAGGTGTGCGTAAATTGCATAGACTAGGAATCCTCTAGACTGAGCATAGTAACGCTACCCCCTCTGCAACTTATACGGTAGTTTTACTCCATTTTCGAGTCAATCCCGTGCCGTGATTGGTCCGTGTCTTTGAACGGACCAATCGCGGCACGGGATTCGCTCACCTCGTCCCCCCGCACCCCCGTATTTTTGACAGCATCGGTTTCATGAAATAATTGCTCTAAACTCAGTCTAGAGGATTCCTAGTCTATGGTAAATTGTAACAGACGGCACTGAGGCATTGAAGTGTCGATCGTAACATTCGTAACTTATTAATTCCGATTTAGACGACGACACAAATAATCAATTAACTAACAATTGACAATTGCTAAAGAATCCAAAATGTAGTAAACGATATGCTAAGAAATAAACGTTTCTTATAAAATAATCAATAAATATCAAATTTATAAAAATCGATGATAACTTTTATGGGTACACTACACAGTAATGACCATGAATTAATGAAATATATTTTAAAACTGTTTCGACGACGAAGCTAATAAATGATAAATTCACGCCAAATATTTACAGTATTTTTGGAAAAAACATAATACCATTAAGACTAGCGACGAAACAGTTTTATCCTTTTAGATTTATAAAATACGTAAATACTTAAACACGAGCGAACTTAATGAATGTAAGCTATCTATTGATAATAGAATATGTACTCCCTAGGCAAACTCTGTAGCGTATGAGATGTATGTTAATGTTACCCCGACTTTACTCTTGTAAACACTTACGTACATTGGAACGCAGTTATGTCTTACAGAAGAAATTATAGTCCAAATGAAATAGAAATATCTGACTGATAGCTGCGTCTCAATCTTTCTATTTGCAATATTGTTGTGACGAAAATTTCGTCTTTATAAGCAATATTAACCAATACCATTCCACACTATTAATTGACAATTCGTATACTATATTGCAAATATACAGGGTGGATTTTCTTTTTGGGTCAGTGAGGGCAGCTACCAGATCCCGTGCTGCTACAAGAAAACGGTCTAAGAAGACCTTCCCTCGATTTCAAATTAATGAAGATTGGCTTTTACAGATTTTGGAAAAAACATACAGGGTGCGAGAAAAAGGTCATTTTTGACAAACTTTTTTTTTTATGCCAATCGATCCCATTCCTATTAAGGATCAAAAGCTTGTATGGAACCAAAAAAAAATTCCGGCTAGAAAAGCCACAAATCGAGGAAAACTTTTCCCATACAATTTGTATGAAAATGAAAACTTTTATTTTTCACATGCTATTTTTGTATGCCAATCGATTCCATTCCTATCCAGTATCAATAGTTTCTTTGGGGTCAACTTACGGTAATGTACTAAAAAGCCACAAATTAAAGAAAACATTTTCCATACATTTACTATGGAGAAAACGTGAAATTTAATTCACATTTTTCTATCTGGCCAATCAGTCCTGTTACATTTAAGGACCATAATACTGTATGAAGACATTTTTGGTTCCATACAAGCTTTTGATCCTTAATAGGAATGGGATCGATTGGTATCAAAAAAAAAGTTTATCAAAAATTACCTTTTTCTCGCACCCTGTGTGTTTTTTCCAAAATCTGTAAAAGCCAATCTTCATTAATTTGAAATCGAGGGAAGGTCTTCTTAGACCGTTTTCTCGTAGCAACACGGGATCTGGTAGCTGCCCTCACTGACCCAAAAAGAAAATCCATCCTGTATAAGGTCCGTTAATGATCGGTTAAGAGTATTGATAGATTCGTTCCTCTTTACGCAAGACTTTGCAAGTGTGTAGACGGCTTTAGTGAACTTAGTTGACTATTACTATTACGTGCTCGTGGCGCGCCCGTCTAAGGTTCACAATTTATACATTAGGGTGGTATATATTGCACTCGTCACATTTCTTGGTCCAATGTGCATTAGATAAGATAAAGATAAAGGATAGTTTATTCAAGTAGGCATAATTACAATGCGCTTATGAACGTCAATTAAAGCTAGGTAGACCGGCTCCAACCCTACACCTCTGCCCCGAGAAGATTTAAATCCCACCTCAATTGGAGGAGGGTATCCCATTTTGGGACCGGCAACAAACTCGGCGGGACACATCTTTTCAAAAATAATTACATCTTATTGCGTCTCACTCTCTCATTAAGCAAAATGTGAGGCGCAAATATACATTGTACCAAGAAATTGGAATCAAAACCATTAATAATATTTCATAATCTATACTTCTATTAGCCTTCAGCCGCCTAGGAGCCTAAAAGGGGCCTTCTATTTTGCATTGTTATTTTTAATAATTTTTTTAAAAATCTAAATTTGATTTTTCGTAGCATGTTTTGATCTGAGGCCGACAAGTAAAATGGTCAAAAAATGTAGTTGTTGTACCGAATGCAAACTATTTTTGACATAAATAGAAACGAAGAATATTTTAAATATTCCAGATTTTTTGTAGAAAACAAATGGCGCGCCGCAATCTTCCTTTACGTTCCCCTCGCGGGCTGTTCTGTACATAGCGTTAGCGTAGTTCATGTCTCTATATATTTATATAACGAATACTTTATATCATACACAAAGGAATACTAAGACAAGTAGTGAAAAATACTATAGCCGCAAAGACAGCTGAAATAAATGGTGTACTGCGCCATATGGTTGGTGAACTACATAGATTGTTGAACGTTAGGGCTTGACAAACAATATCCGAACACGCACTCTAAGTGTAAGGCCTGAGTGGACGCTCGAGTTGGGCGTGCAGCGGGGCGGGGCGTGCGGCGTGCATGTTAAACAAATGCAAGCGTATAGCAGCGGCCTTAGTGCACGCTGCTCAAATGACTTGTGAGTTCGACGCCACGCTGCAAGCCCCGCCGAACGCTCCGCTTCGAGCGTCCACTCAGGCCTTACCACGGCCTTACACTAACGCCTTGACAATGGAGCCGTGTTCAGATATTTGTGAGCACCTCGCCCGCTCCAATATATCTGATGGCGCCTGTACAAGGCAGTATATCGCCATCTACTTCAGCTGTACACTAGAAGCTGGACTATATTACGGGTGTTAGTATTCTGTTGTGTATTTATTGAATACTTTCTATTGTCTCTGTTGTGGGTGGACGTTACGTGTTGTGTTGTTGTAGACGGTCTCCTCGAGAACTTCGCGAGATATTTGCACGGGTCATGCACAGTATGCTTAAAGCAATAAGGTTTATTTCTGTACCCAACAATTAAGGACAGTGTAATCTTATTTTCGGATTTCATTTTTAATTTTGGCTGGTAGGTACTGCAGAATTTTAATGTGTCCTTGGCTTAGAAACAGAGAGAGAATAAGAAAGAACTAGAATCTGCTGTGTATGACCCGTTAGGTTACTCCCATAATGTCACCGCGATCGACTGCAGTGAGCGGATCTACATATCGACTACTTTAATAACAACTCTTATCTTGTTCTGTCAATCAAAAGAAAAATGTGCTAACTATGCATGGGATGCATACCCGTACAGACTTACTGCGTTTCAACTTTGAGTAGCAGTGTGAAATACGAGATTTTTTTAAGTAGTGACGATATAAGAGTCGGTTGCAAAAAGTGTTCGCTAAATTTTATTGTATGGGATGTTTTATAGTTCACTGTTGAGTGACGTTGATCAGTCCGCAAATATGGTTGGTGTAACTGGCTCTAAATATGGATGTTATGTGGTATGACGCTATGACAGATTAAACGGTTTTACAAACATTAATTACTCTGGCACATAGACTAGGAATTCTCTAGACTGAGTTTAGAGCAATTATTTCATGAAACCGATGCTGCCAAAAATACTGGGGTGCGGGGGGTGAGCGAATCCCGTGCCGTGATTGGTCCGTTCAAAGACACGGACCAATCACGGCACGGGATTGACTCGAAGATGGAGTAAAACTACCGTATAAGTGGCAGAGGGGGTCTAGAGGATTCCTAGTCTATGCTCTGGCATATCTGTCCCTCTCGACTCGACGGTAGGTCGCGGTGCCAGTGTGTGAATCTCTTTAGTGTTGGTTAAGTTTTGAGTGAGTTTTGGTGGTATCATCTTGGGTCGTCCCATTAGTTTTTCGTCAAGTTCTTAAATTAGTCATATTCTGCTTTCGTCACTCATTCTACATTGAAAGCCACCGACGATTGTGACGAATGTAGAATGAGTGACGAAAGCAGAATAGGACAAATTTAAGAACTTGACGAAAAACGAATGGGACGACCCAAGATGATACCGTTTTGGTCGAGCGACGATCTGCATTATCAGTATCATATTGCTTGTCAGCGACAAAACGTTTCTTCTACTTAATAGTTGGTTAAAGAGGGCTGAAAACTCTACGTTGACTATGAACAGTATCATGCTAATATTGCATTTTGCTCGGCTGTTTAGGTTGTTGTTAAAGAGGGCTGACAACTCTACGTTGACTATGAACAGTATCATACTAATATTGCATTTTGCTCGGCTGTTTAGGTTGTTGTTATGATCTGGAATGTATATTAAGAATTTTATGATTATAGCACTTGTTAGCTGTATATCTTGATTCCTACTAGGTACCAATATTTTTCACAATTTATTTTAAGTTACACTTAGTTTTATTTTTTATCAGAAATCAAATGATACTTTCGAGAGTAGCTATTTATTTCTTAGTTATATTTTATTGTTCGGACTTAAGTTAACGGTTACTTTACGCTAGAAGGTGTCGTGGAGGTGAAAGAGTTATTTTTGTAAGATTGAACGTGATAAGTATGTGGACTCTCTCTGTGTTGGAATCGTTTGTGAAACGTTGCAGCGACTGAGTGGGAGACTGATCGTCCATTTGAATAGACAAACGTTTTATACAATGTCGTGTTGGTCTTTGGCACTCCGCTGCCTTTCCGCGGACCAACAGTAACGGCCCGCGAGCCGTAGTTTGGATACCCAGCATGCCATAGTGACCGATAAAGAGATATTATTATTATATTATTTTATTCTAAAATTTGTCTTTTATGTTTCCGAATGTCTGTCAGTCTGTTTCAGTCGAAACCTACGTTTTGGGACCGGTAAGCAACTTCCTTATACCTCCCTATACAGTATACACAAGCATTCATTTCTTCTGACCGTATATGTATACAGAACATTGTAGTAAACGTTTGTCTAAATACAAAATGAAAGGACATCATATCGTGTTGGACGAGGGGAGAGCTGCATCTTGAGAGCGCGAGGGCTCTCGCATTTGAATAATCTCTTTATCGGCGTATAAACTTTATTATTATTAAATTAGAAATAAATACCATTTATTGGAAACTGTGTATCATTTCACCCTCCTCCGTTCTGATTGAACCTTTTAGCACTCAAGTCAGTAAAATAGTAAAATACACTGGCCTTATCCAGCTAAAGCAGCGTTATTCAAGAGAATCAAGAGTATTAACATTAACTTTATTGACTCGTACTTCCACCAAGCAAAATATACTATATAGTGCCCATTTTGCGACTTGGACATTCTGCTATGTATCCCCATGAAGGATTATTATGGATACGACGAGAACGGTAGGGTAAACTACCCAATAATTGACAATGGAAGTAAGGTAGAACCATTGGTGGGATGCTGACAAAGTTTTATCTTTTTTTGTTACAACATATGAGACCGTGTTAAATTCGCTTGCAAGATTTTTCGCGCTTATTTACCGTTACTTTTCGGAGTCCAATAAAAGAATAGAAAAATAATAAAAATATATCTCCCATTTAGCTCACGTAAGTTTCATGTTGCAACACCGGTCCAGTCCTATTACGTAACGCAATTCGCTTACCATCGCCATCATTTGACACATGCATAGCGATAAAACCTCTAAATTATCTAAAATGTAGGCGTAACGATAGCAATTACTATAACGATTATCGACTAGGTACTAGTCGACTATACCAGATCAGTAGGTATCACTGTACGACAAACAGATTTGTTGTTGTTAACTGTTTTTTTGCTCGGAATCAAGAATTGTTAGTGGTTGACGAATCAATCGGTGTAGAGTAGTAATATATACAGAGTGAACAGACAGACAGACAGGAGACCCGAGCCGGCGCGGGAGGACGTGCGTGCGGTGAGTGAACCCGTTTATAGGTTATTGACCTGCCGAAAATGTTTCCAACAACTTATTAAAACATAGGTACATATAACTTCGGTAGCTTTGTGCTAACGATTAAGTTTAATGTACAGATTATGTGAGTATCTAAATTCTAGTGATTACTAGAATAATAATGAATATTACTTGTTATTAATTAATTATTATTTCTTATTGGAATCTAGTTGTATAGGTGCGGATTTAGAGATTGCAATACCATTACCATAATGTTTTGTTTCCGTGAGAATTCAGAATAAGCGAGGAAACCTAAGGAGATTACCCCATCTATTTTCATATACCTACTTATTTGCCTGTTTTTATATTTTAGAAAAATGTTAACACCTTCAACGAGCATTTTAGGAGCTTACATACATATTAATACATATGTATTTATTAGGCACTAATAACACGATACCTAATAATAATACTCAAAACATAAGTACCTATAAACATTCACTTAAACACGTTATTAACTACCTAGGTGTATCATGCAAGCATAATATAGGGTAGGTGCGTTAGTTTTCGTCCACTTGACGAAATTTGAATATAAACCTACATTGCTGCACAAATTTGGACTTATTGCAATCCTTAATATTGAAACAATATATCTATCTACGTAAAAATAATGTTTCGCAAGTAGCAAATTAAATATCAAACATATTATTTGCTAATATGTCAAGAAACTAGCGCAATGACCCTATAGGTATTTACTTCAGTATTCAAGTTGAAATATTTACCACCAGTAGGTACTTTATTGAAATCTCTTCTGATTCAGGTTTTTAAGCCATAAAAAAATGTTATATTAACTACCGCTAAATAACGGTACCTCACCACAGCGTCGATGCATCCTTTACAAAAAGAGAGTGTCAGGTTTGAAGCAAAGAGTAGTATAATATATATATGAGAAGTTTGAAGTCAGGCTCTGGACTTTTTCTCAATAATTGCTAAAAATACCTATGTACTTATTACTTCACTAAAAAGTATTAGCTGTTTAGAAAAACAGATAGTGCCAATTAATTGATGTGAACATACGAAATTGTTATTCTTAGGTAAGTAGTACCTAAGAATAACAATTCCGTATACTTAGTGAGGTACTAGCAATGTAGCTTACCTATTTATTTGACACAACCATATACGAGGGGAGGCTGAAATATTCGCGGCCTAAGCTAGAAAAATAACTAGGCTACTTTTTTCCCCGCCTCTTTGGCAGTTTAAATATTGCCGCCATTACTAACGATTATTAATAATTAACATTTACTTTAATACTCTTTTATTTAAGGCCGCGAACTTTTCAGCCGCCCCTCGTAGGTATTACGTACCACATACCCACCGCAGATACGCTGTCGCAATGCACCCACTTATCATTATCACTCTGGCGTTGTTTTTATTGCTCGATTTAGGCCATTGACTCCTTATCAGTAGGTATTTATTGACCACTTAATGATAGTTTACGTGACGCTCACGATGTCTCTTAAGATCGAAGTCATACAGAGAAATATATCTTTCTACAGTTTCTACCTACCTTAGGTACTCCTAAAAGGTTGAAGCATTCAGTAGGTAGGTAACCTTATACCTAACAAGAATGTATAAGTCATTAAATCCTTCAAAATTCATTACAGAACAAAGATAACCTGCCTTCATTCAGGTCTCAAATATAATTATTATTTCTTCCCATATTGCATGCAGCTGTAACAAAACACTAGAAGCCTAGCAATGCGGTTAATCATCCTCGACGACGCCAACGTGGTGGCGGACTGGGCGGCGAGGTTCGTGCTCCAACGCATCTCGGAGTTCAAGCCCGGTCCCGGCCGCCACTTCGTGCTGGGGCTGCCCACGGGCGGGACGCCTCTGGGGATGTACCGGCGGCTTATCGACTTCTATAAGGAGGGCCGGCTGTCCTTTAAATACGTCACTACATTCAACATGGACGAGTATGTCGGTGAGTATTCGGCAGATAGGAACATCTTAAATGCGAACACCAGTTCAGATTTTAATGAATGATATTGCAGGCTTGCCCCGCGACCACCCCGAGTCGTACCACTACTACATGTGGAACGAGTTCTTCAAGCACATCGACATCGAGCCCGGCAACGCGCATGTGCTGGACGGCAACGCGCCGGACCTGGCCGCCGAGTGCCACCGGTATGAGGAGCTGATCGCGGCCGCGGGCGGCGTGCATCTTTTTATCGGAGGTAAGATCTTCTAAACGCATTACATCAGCTTTTGCTGAAATGTGTCGATAAAATTCTTCATGAATAGGTACATTACACGCATTAAGAGGCGTCTGGCGTCATCTATGACCGAAGTACCAAGTCATATTGAGTAGGTACCTACATATTACCTAATTTAAACAATGTGCTGTCCTGCTAAAAATATTAGACTTATCCTTTAGATTTTCTATTACTTACACTTAGATTTCATTAACTGCCCAACAAGCAAAATTATCCCAGAACGCATACTTTATAAGGCTATTTGGATTTATAAAACTCCAATTATAGCATCAAAATTGGCTAGTGCGCTTTTTAGAGCATAATTAAATGCCGTATTAACTTGAGCACATTTACTACTATAACTTCACCTTGTAACCGTTTACAAGAAAAGATTTCCTGGCCATTATAGGCATAATTTATCTTATAAAAGCATACACCAAGAGTGATTACACTTAGGAGTAATAACTCCGGTTACTTAGACTTATAAGCGCTTATAAGAGAACATCTGCGGGCCGTTATAATCTTATGACTCTTGTAAGAGCCAATATCAAGAGTATATATACTGAGGAGTAATCACTCCGGTTAGTTAGACTTATAAGCGCTTATAAGAGAACATCTGCGGGCCGTTATAATCTTATGACTCCTGTAAGAGCCAATATCAAGAGTATACGTACTGAGGAGTAATCACTCCGGTTACTTAGACTTATAAGCGCTTATAAGAGAACATCTGCGGGCCGTTATAATCTTATGACTCCTGTAAGAGCCAATATCAAGAGTATACGTACTGAGGAGTAATCACTCCGGTTACTTAGACTTATAAGCGCTTATAAGAGAACAACTGCGGGCCGTTATAATCTTATGACTCCTGTAAGAGCCAATATCAAGAGTATATATACTGAGGAGTAATCACTCCGGTTACTTAGACTTATAAGCGCTTATAAGAGAACATATGCGGGCTGTTATAATCTTATGACTCCTGTAAGAGCCAATATCAAGAGTATATATACTGAGGAGTAATCACTCCGGTTACTCAGACTTATAAGCGCTTATAAGAGAACATCTGCAGGCTGTTATAATCTTATGACTCCTGTAAGAGCCAATATCAAGAGTATATATACTGAGGAGTAATCACTCCGGTTACTTAGACTTATAAGCGCTTATAAGCATACCCCGCAACGGAGCTAGCAAAACCGTAGCATATGACAGTTCTGTGTCAGGGTTGGCGATTATGATGAACCATTTTGCTTTAACTTTATTGTATGTAAGATTAATAAAATTGATCGAGAACCTTGTTGACCCTCTTCCGATATAACCCGGTTTAATTTACTGTCAAATATATAATAATAAATTAACAGGTCAATGTCAATATTAGATGCGTTTCAATGTATCTGTTATTTTGTTTATAAAATCAGGTTTTTTTTTCGCATTTATTTCAAATATTAACATGGAATTTTCATTGCTTGAAAATATTGGTGTGTTTGAAAACAAAGAAAAAATATTTTTTGTACTTTAGTTTATGCATAGTAGTGATAACCCTGACGTACAACTGCTACTGCTATACGTTTTATTACTTTTTATAGTTAGGTTTTTGTGTCGAGGGTTTTTTATTTTAATTTTACATTGCTTAACCCTACTTTGGTAAGAACATGGCGAGTTCTTTGGTCTTGCCACATGCCGTTATAAAACCATGTGCACCTATTGTAGTACTATAACGCAATTCAAAATGCCTACTGCGAAAATGGCAGCTACCTGTACAATTTTCTAAACAAATTGATAAATATTAATATGTAAATATTCCAAATACAAGAGGCGCGTTAAAATTTTAACCATAAACGTGATAGATTTCACAGAAAATCCATGTTCCCCTACGTATGTAGTACGCTAAAAATAGTAATTCACCAAGACATTAATAGAATTCACATTCATTACTTACCTTACAATTTGCTTGAATTACAAAAAAAAAACACAATATGTAAACAAGTGTTTGGCAACAAGCGATTCCGTTCCACGACTATTCAGATATGGAATTATAAAAACATTGTTGAGAGCGTATTAATCTCACTTTTTGCTATAAAATACTTAGAGTAGGTTTTACAGGAGTATTTAGATTAAGGTAGTTCTATTATAGGAGTACTATTGGCGTAATTGGAATTTCAACGGGCCATTATAAATATCTTATAAGTGCCAAATATACTTGGAATTATAAAAGCATTGTTGAGAACGTATTAATCTCACTTTCTACTATAAAAAACTTAAAGTAGATTTTACAGGACTATTTGGATTAACGTAATTCTATTTTAGGAGTACTACTGGCGTAATTGGTACTTCAACGGGCCATTACAAATATCTTATAAGTGCGAATAGACTTATAAAGTGGGCCCTTTTCCGGACTTGTAACCGCTTATAATTCCCTTATAGTTCTGATAAAAGGATGGTCTTGGGATAATTATAAAACTGTATTTTGCTTGTTGGGTGTGGGATACAAGATTAGTCCGCTACTATGGTTTCACATTCTTTTCAGACACCATTATCATTATGAATATGCAATAGGTATGTCTCCAAAATGGCGGAGTTCCCCCTTTAGGTAATTCACTTTGCGTCGTATGTTTTTACTAGAGATGCCCCGAATAGTGGTTTTGGCCGAATACCGAATATTCGGCGGCCGAATACCGAATATTCGGCGACCGAATATTTGGCATGACATGCGAACATTTTGAGTCACAATTATTATGAAAACTGATCGCTAACAAAGCTCTACGTTCGATGACGTTAGCTAAGATATATTTTTGTTGAACAGTATTAATGAATAGACTCAAACAAAACAGACTCATGATAAAAATAAAATGTTTTTTAAACAACAAATGCTCAAAAAAGGGTCTTCGTATTTAACAACTTTCCAAGAACACATTCTAAATATACCTACATAGTTTTTGATTATTTTTTATTGTGAATTTTTTCTTTTTAAGTAGTACAACAGATATTCGGTATTCGGCCGAATAGTAGGCAATATTCGGCCGAATACCGAATATTCGGCAAAGTGGCCGAATAGGCCGAATACCGAATAGTTGCAGAATTTTCGTGGCATCTCTAGTTTTTACCTCTCTGCAATCTCCTTAAAATCTCGCACATTCACCACAGGAATCGGTCCGGACGGGCACATCGCGTTCAACGAGCCGGGCTCCTCGTTGGTGTCCCGGACACGAGTGAAGACCCTCGCCTACGACACGCTGGAAGCCAACAAGCGGTTCTTCGGCGGCGACATCTCGCAGGTGCCGCGGCAGGCGCTCACCGTCGGCGTGGGGACAGTCATGGATGCCAAGGAGGTCAGTGTATCCTGGACATCCAGGTCGAGACTTCAATGCTGACGTAGACTTTCCGTAGTGGTAAGAAATTGATTTCCTCAAGGCTTTCGAAGCTCAACTCACATCGGCATTTGCAATATTTTCCTCCTCCCTTAGGGTCTCCCCAAACTTATCGACGCGGAATCGGCAATGCCAATAGAAATGAAACTTTATGTCCACGCAATAAGAGCGAAAAAGACGCCGACGCGTCGGCCGTCGACGGCCGAACGGAGCCGAACCGAACCTTACCTGTTTATGCTGTTTACTATCGGCTTTCGCCGAATCCGCGTCGATAAGTATGGGGAGACCCTTATCCCTTAGGTCCCACAGGCATAAACGCATACCTATCTCATATCGCATCTTGCATGGAGAAATCTGATACTATAATATTTTTATCTGGCTAGGATTGTATACATGTAAATGTTAGAGCTGTTTGACGCTTGGAGAAAATACAGGAAAAACAATTAGCATTTTGGTGAAGCGCTCCGCTCCGGTGTTGTTGCAGGTGATGATCCTGATCACGGGCGTGCACAAGGCGCTGGCGCTGTCCCGCGCCGTCGAGGAGGGCGTCAACCACATGTGGACCGTGTCCGCCTTCCAGCAGCACCCTCAAACGCTGCTCATAGCTGACGAGGACGCCACGCTGGAGCTGCGGGTTAAGACCGTCAAGTACTTCAAGGTACGTGTCCCATATCACTCGTAAACCTTATTGCAATAACATAAGGTCTACGATTGGTCAGTTACAAGTGTGAGTTCGGCACTGTTTCTGCCAGCATTCGAATGAAGAAGAAAAAGACTTAAATCGTTAGTTGTAGGACTTGTAGGTAACTAACGATATTGTGGATAAAACATTTATTATTAAAATGCATGCAATATTTCTAAGCGCCACATATTCTCAAACTGAAAGCATCCTACATTAGAATACTCACACACATACACATACACACACACACACACACACAATATGTATATATATATAATGTAATTGCTATGCACTCATATTAGAATGGCATTGTTTTCTGGTATCAAAACAGGCCCTATAATTAATTGCTTTAAATATAAAATAAAAACAAAATGGGAAATGTAGTAAATAAGTCATACTAGATTAGATGTTCCTTATATAGTTTCTATTGTCTAGGAGAGGACACTGACTTCTGTAACACAGGTCTTTACCTAGCTCAGAAGTCAGGGACTTCAAAACCCACTTAGTAACTTGTTTTTTGTCAATAAAAATATTTTATTTTATTTATTTATTCTGAATTCCCTAATCTGTTTTCCAAAGAACCTGACATGATTTACAAGCATGTGTGTATGAGGCAGAGGAATGCATGGGGTACACTCAGACTTACCTTTCACGAAGTCATTGGCGCTTTTGGATTCAATTAACGCTATTAACGCCTATTATTATTATTATTGAGTGCGAACGCCTTGCTTTGTGATGTGTGATAAACACTCGTACAGTGTACACCATAAGGATGATGGTTTCCTATTATTAAAGACTGGTTATTTAAAGTAAAGTTATTTTTGAGATAAAATCCATCCCAAATAGCGTCATTTTATAGTTTCCTCTCTAGATTAGAGATTCGGATAGCTATTCCGCAAAAATAATGCACTTCGGATTACTTATATAGTCTAAATTCAATGAGCACTACATTCTTTAATAGATAGGAAATGATAATGGTCAACTTGTTTATGCAACACATCGTCCAGAGCGGGTGTCTGAGTGTACGTGTGTGTGTAGGCGCTGAGCGAGGAGCACCAGCGGCTGATCGCCGAGCTACCCGTCGATAAGCAGAGCGTGCTGCACTAGCGGCGCCGCCCCGCCCCGCCACGGTGTAACCATGCACTCACGAGGCATCGCAACACAGACACACTAAAGCCCTTGCTACACGGTCGTCGACAAGCCCCTCAGACCGCGTGGCCTTGGTCTGGACGGACCGTGTAGACAGTTGTTTCCAACAAAATTTGACCAAAACTGACCAAGGACAGACCAAGGTCAGACGGTTAGAAGGCTTGTCGGCGACCGTGTAGCGAGGGCTTAACAGATATTATGTCATGAAGGGAACAACTTCACTCCTAAACTATCTAACCAACCGACAAACAAACAGATACCTACCATACAATACAGGGCAGTGAAAACTCACTCCTTTAAGATGAGTTTAAAATGTTTATCGTCAATTTTAGTACCTATAAATGTTGAAGGCAAGACAATGTATTGAATGGTATAGATGACACGGAACCCTGGGAAAAGTTTCTGTTTGGCCTGGTTTTGTCCTTGTCTACATTCCAAAAAGAGTTTTGTTATTTACTCTAAGCGAATTTTCTGTTCCTTCAGTAGATTGCATGCCTCAGCCCAAAACACTGTGGTAATGCGTGTAGCGTTCTCACATATCGAGCATTTCGTTTGGATATGCAACGTTTCTCTACTATACTATTTTGTACTATTTTATATCAGATTCCAGAGAATATTATTTATAAGATTAAGCTATTTTACTTTAATTTAGAAGATCAATATTTTTTTAATTTTTACTATTAATTATAAGACTGTTGGTGATGGTTAGATTTTACTCAAACGAATCTACTTTGTAATCTAGTCTAAAAAGAAAGGGACCAAACATAAAGTCACAAATGGAGAATGGTTTCAGAGTCTCATGGACGTGCACAACAAGCTGATCGAGGACACGTTTTGACTTGACCCGACCGACCGACGCCACGCCGCTGGAACTAACTGTTAGGTTTTATAATTTTATACAACTGTTAGATAAGATCAAAACTGTAATAGTATAAGCTATAAATGATTATGTATATTTCGAACTCTTGTTTCTTTCATCTAACCGTGCATTCAGCAGCAAAAGTTGTTAAGCGGGTGAGGTGTTCAAAATTACCTTGACACACTCTTATTCTCTTAGCAATAAAGTCGCGTTAAGATCATTTTGAACACCTGGCTCGCTTAGCAACTTCTGCTACTGACTGTACAAAAAAGGGTTCTAATGGTTAGGGACAACAGAGGGCATACTATTTTTCAAAAATTATATAACAATTTATTTTTACATATTATTTCAAGGCATGGAATACTTTAATTTTAATATAATCCTAGTTTCATATGGAATAACTTAAACTTAATTGTCTAAGCTAAGGAGCTTAGTCACTATTAAGGAGTCAGTACAAATAATTTCTTAACTTTTTAACACAATGACCATTTGAAGATGCCATTTTATGAAAGTGAAAGTTTTCATCAATCAATTTAGGCATAGGACTATTACCTCTAAAATGCACTCATGAAGTTCGATTACGGCTTTTAGTCACTTCACTGTGCCCATCCGCACCACACGTGACACACGCTACCAATATAAATGGTCGGTATTTATGAAACATCACTAGCACAGTACACTAAGAATAGTAGTGAATCTAAGGCCGCTCGGCAAGTTATTTACTTACTCTTACGTTGGCGCCTAGGGTTGTCACTTTTATTTTTAGTTAAATATTATTTGCGTATTATGAGTAGCACTAGGTTTCTATTTATATAATATAATGAAATATTCTATCAATTCATAAATGAGGTATAAATTAAGGCCGGTAAGAGCAGGCAAATGCGAGCGTACTCGAATGCGCGCGATCACAGTCGCGGTACGGCCCACACTGCCGCCACCGTATTCCCCCGTATATTATGCGAATGTGTGCGTGGCGGCGCGTGCGTACACGGCGCCCGGCGCGCACGCACACATTCAAGCCGGCAGCGGCACATTTCTATGAAGATTCACTACTGTTCTTGTACTGTGTCACTAGTTGCCCCTCCAGCGTCACCAGTCCGAGTCCCCTCCCCCGGCCACGCGGCACATCCTCGCCAGCAGCCCGGCCAGCTGCAGCGGCGCGGACAGTCCGTCGGCGACGCGCATGTGCGTCACCAGTCCGAGTCCCCTCCCCCGGCCACGCGGCACATCCTCGCCAGCAGCCCGGCCAGCTGCAGCGGCGCGGACAGTCCGTCGGCGACGCGCATGTGCGTCACCAGTCCGAGTCCCCTCCCCCGGCCACGCGGCACATCCTCGCCAGCAGCCCGGCCAGCTGCAGCGGCGCGGACAGTCCGTCGGCGACGCGCATGTGCGTCACCAGTCCGAGTCCCCTCCCCCGGCCACGCGGCACATCCTCGCCAGCAGCCCGGCCAGCTGCAGCGGCGCGGACAGTCCGTCGGCGACGCGCATGTGCGTCACCAGTCCGAGTCCCCTCCCCCGGCCACGCGGCACATCCTCGCCAGCAGCCCGGCCAGCTGCAGCGGCGCGGACAGTCCGTCGGCGACGCGCATGTGCGTCACCAGTCCGAGTCCCCTCCCCCGGCCACGCGGCACATCCTCGCCAGCAGCCCGGCCAGCTGCAGCGGCGCGGACAGTCCGTCGGCGACGCGCATGTGCGTCACCAGTCCGAGTCCCCTCCCCCGGCCACGCGGCACATCCTCGCCAGCAGCCCGGCCAGCTGCAGCGGCGCGGACAGTCCGTCGGCGACGCGCATGTGCGTCACCAGTCCGAGTCCCCTCCCCCGGCCACGCGGCACATCCTCGCCAGCAGCCCGGCCAGCTGCAGCGGCGCGGACAGTCCGTCGGCGACGCGCATGTGCGTCACCAGTCCGAGTCCCCTCCCCCGGCCACGCGGCACATCCTCGCCAGCAGCCCGGCCAGCTGCAGCGGCGCGGACAGTCCGTCGGCGACGCGCATGTGCGTCACCAGTCCGAGTCCCCTCCCCCGGCCACGCGGCACATCCTCGCCAGCAGCCCGGCCAGCTGCAGCGGCGCGGACAGTCCGTCGGCGACGCGCATGTGCGTCACCAGTCCGAGTCCCCTCCCCCGGCCACGCGGCACATCCTCGCCAGCAGCCCGGCCAGCTGCAGCGGCGCGGACAGTCCGTCGGCGACGCGCATGTGCGTCACCAGTCCGAGTCCCCTCCCCCGGCCACGCGGCACATCCTCGCCAGCAGCCCGGCCAGCTGCAGCGGCGCGGACAGTCCGTCGGCGACGCGCATGTGCGTCACCAGTCCGAGTCCCCTCCCCCGGCCACGCGGCACATCCTCGCCAGCAGCCCGGCCAGCTGCAGCGGCGCGGACAGTCCGTCGGCGACGCGCATGTGCGTCACCAGTCCGAGTCCCCTCCCCCGGCCACGCGGCACATCCTCGCCAGCAGCCCGGCCAGCTGCAGCGGCGCGGACAGTCCGTCGGCGACGCGCATGTGCGTCACCAGTCCGAGTCCCCTCCCCCGGCCACGCGGCACATCCTCGCCAGCAGCCCGGCCAGCTGCAGCGGCGCGGACAGTCCGTCGGCGACGCGCATGTGCGTCACCAGTCCGAGTCCCCTCCCCCGGCCACGCGGCACATCCTCGCCAGCAGCCCGGCCAGCTGCAGCGGCGCGGACAGTCCGTCGGCGACGCGCATGTGCGTCACCAGTCCGAGTCCCCTCCCCCGGCCACGCGGCACATCCTCGCCAGCAGCCCGGCCAGCTGCAGCGGCGCGGACAGTCCGTCGGCGACGCGCATGTGCGTCACCAGTCCGAGTCCCCTCCCCCGGCCACGCGGCACATCCTCGCCAGCAGCCCGGCCAGCTGCAGCGGCGCGGACAGTCCGTCGGCGACGCGCATGTGCGTCACCAGTCCGAGTCCCCTCCCCCGGCCACGCGGCACATCCTCGCCAGCAGCCCGGCCAGCTGCAGCGGCGCGGACAGTCCGTCGGCGACGCGCATGTGCGTCACCAGTCCGAGTCCCCTCCCCCGGCCACGCGGCACATCCTCGCCAGCAGCCCGGCCAGCTGCAGCGGCGCGGACAGTCCGTCGGCGACGCGCATGTGCGTCACCAGTCCGAGTCCCCTCCCCCGGCCACGCGGCACATCCTCGCCAGCAGCCCGGCCAGCTGCAGCGGCGCGGACAGTCCGTCGGCGACGCGCATGTGCGTCACCAGTCCGAGTCCCCTCCCCCGGCCACGCGGCACATCCTCGCCAGCAGCCCGGCCAGCTGCAGCGGCGCGGACAGTCCGTCGGCGACGCGCATGTGCGTCACCAGTCCGAGTCCCCTCCCCCGGCCACGCGGCACATCCTCGCCAGCAGCCCGGCCAGCTGCAGCGGCGCGGACAGTCCGTCGGCGACGCGCATGTGCGTCACCAGTCCGAGTCCCCTCCCCCGGCCACGCGGCACATCCTCGCCAGCAGCCCGGCCAGCTGCAGCGGCGCGGACAGTCCGTCGGCGACGCGCATGTGCGTCACCAGTCCGAGTCCCCTCCCCCGGCCACGCGGCACATCCTCGCCAGCAGCCCGGCCAGCTGCAGCGGCGCGGACAGTCCGTCGGCGACGCGCATGTGCGTCACCAGTCCGAGTCCCCTCCCCCGGCCACGCGGCACATCCTCGCCAGCAGCCCGGCCAGCTGCAGCGGCGCGGACAGTCCGTCGGCGACGCGCATGTGCGTCACCAGTCCGAGTCCCCTCCCCCGGCCACGCGGCACATCCTCGCCAGCAGCCCGGCCAGCTGCAGCGGCGCGGACAGTCCGTCGGCGACGCGCATGTGCGTCACCAGTCCGAGTCCCCTCCCCCGGCCACGCGGCACATCCTCGCCAGCAGCCCGGCCAGCTGCAGCGGCGCGGACAGTCCGTCGGCGACGCGCATGTGCGTCAGCCCCACCTCGCGGATGAACGCGAGCCGCAGCTCCTCGCTCGCCTCCAGCGTCTTGCACACGCGGAAGATGTTCGACACGATGTCCTCCGCCGCGTAACCTAGTTTGCACAGCTTTGCAATCACCTGCAAAACAAAAATAGAATTGACTAGACGCAAAAACTGCGGGCGCTGGGCTGGCCGTTTGTCCAGATATTTGGACGGAAGATGGATCTTTAAGGGTTACAAAATGGTCAGGTCCAAGGGGAAAAAGAGGTCGAGGGAAACCTCAAAACGATGGGCGGACGACATCATACAACTAGCTGGAAAGAACTGGATGGAAACAGCAAAAAACAGAGAGAAATGGAAGGCGTTTATAGAGTACCTATGCTACAGTAACGAGGAGGCTTTCACCCGGGATCAGTGCAACCAATATAACATAAAATAGGATTAAGTACAGTTTGAATACACTTATGAATTGTTAATATTAAAAATGTAGAGCACTGAGTAAATAAAGCTATAATAATAATAAAAGACGCAAAAAAGATTCTAGCTAGGGGTTTATAGTAAACTCGTGTTTAGTTTATAGAAGGAAACATGTGCCTTATGGAAGATAATCTTTGTGACTATACACCTAGGTCTTATGTTGTACATACCTTATAGGCCTCGTGTATATCCTGCCTGGTACAGGCCTCCAGCATGCCCCGCACGAGCATGGGGTGCGGCTCGTCGCACACTTTGAACACGCTGTCCGGGGCGACGTGTCTGAAGCCCTGCGCAGTGGCCTGCAGGTTGTTGAGCGCGGCGCGAAGGTCGCCCTGCGCTGTGAACACTACTGCGCTCACACCTTCTTCTGTGTAGGAGAGCTGCTCTTTCTCGCATACCTCTACCACCTGTAAACATTAGCCAATAGACAGACAATTCCAGGATTTTTTCAATCTCAAATTTCCTGTCTAGAAACAAGAGTAAGATTTATATGGCTATCACTGTCAAATTAATTCTGATACTTAATATGTAATTATAGATACTAAGATCAGGTTTGAAATTAGGATAGATTTCCATGCAAAATCACTAATTGAGTTACAAGACTGCATCTGCAGTACATATGTAAGCATTAAGGTCTGTAACCTTGTCTTTGCATTAAGGTTTACAAATCGTCCGTGAACAGTGTGATGATGATATACTGACCTTGGCAAGTATCTGAGCATCTGTAAGCTTGGAGTATCGTAGCACAGCACACCGTGACTGTATGGGCTCAATGATCTTTTCAGAGGTATTGGCTGCTAGCGCAAAACGTGTGGTGGCCGAGTACAGCTCCATGGTACGCCGCAGTGCTTGCTGGGCACCCTCCGTCATGCTGTCCGCCTCGTCCAAGATGACAATCTTATGTCGACCAGGTGGCAGTGTCACCTGCAACCAAAATCATCCAATCTGATAAGAAAAGTTTGAAATACCCTAACCCAACTATGTTTTTTGTTTTTGAATATTACACCCTCATCTTTTTTGGAAATCATAAAAAATACAGCCTTTGGCAAAGGCCAAATTATCTACATTTGCTTGATTGAATTTTAATTAAACATTTATATTTTCCCTGGCTTCAAACAAACTTATATTAGCACAAAAAAGCAAAGTTAACTGTTTAGCATCAGGTGCTCCCAGCTCTTAGCGCGATAGAACCACCACACCTGCGACGAAAAAAGTGCCAGCTCCGAGAGGCTATAAAAACCGAATGTCAACCCACACTGCCTATCCATAAAGACCTCACTGACTTTGGAGAGAAACTTGAGTCTTGAGAACTTGAGCTCTTGGGATGGTGCATATTGACAACGAGTGGGACATACACGACTCATGGATGACCGAGTGGAGTGCACAACAACTTAAGGGTGAACAACTTTTCACACTCAACCCAAAAGCACGTCGGGGGGGGGGGGGGGGTATTGCATACTACTTCAGGTGCTTCTAATGCATAAACTCCACAGATCTGAGGCTCAGGTAACCAACTGGTCTGTAAAGATCCTTTAAAAGAGAAAGCTCAAACAAAATGCAAAATTGAATGGGACTAGTATCGACCATATTGCATGCCAAGGCACCTAAGAAATATGTATGAATGGTAATAAGTAAACAATGAAATGAGATTATTTTTTAGTGTAACCTTCTGTTGCGCGAACATCTTGATCTTGTTGCGCACGACGTCGATGCCTCGGTCGTTGGAAGCGTTAAGCTCGAGCACGGCGTCCTTGAACGCGGGGCCCAGCAGCGCGCGCGCGAGGCACAGGATCGTCGTGGTCTTGCCCACGCCCGGCGGGCCCGCGATGATGATGTTGGGCGCGTTGCCCGTGCGCGCGAACACTGCCAGCCGAGCCACAGTATCCTCATTCCCCACGATGTCCGCAAACGTCTGAGGCCGGTACTTCTCGATCCACGGCAGGTGTCCCGCCGGCTTGCTCTGGCTCGCTTTCGACGCCTTCGGCTCCGGCTCGTCCACCTCCATTATAGTTATGTCGTCGTCGCTCATTGTCCTGACGATTTAAAAAAGCAATATAGATAGAACACGTTCTCTTTTCTCGAAATACTTAATGAAAAGAAAAATTAGAAAAACGTAAATACGCGCGTAATGCGCGGTTTCATTTCGTTTCACTTCACTTGCCAAATTTGACATTGACAGTAGACCACAGACTACTTTTTTTTTCACGTAAATGAATTAATACTGTTTAAGTTAAATGTTTATACGACTGTACTGAAGTAGCACACGTATAGAAAGTTATCCTAAACTGGAATGGTTTTACATGACAAAAGGAGTCAAAATGACAGCTGATTGACAGAAGTGAACCCTAAGGAAATCCCTTTTTGGGTAAACAAAATTTTGTTTCCCAACCAAAACCAGAAATTGGTATATATAAATTTGCCCCAAAAAAGTGCACTATTTTATACCTACGTCGTTTTAATATAGTTAATCTTGTAGCGAGTTGAATATCGAGCGGTGAATCATCACATCACATCATCTACTGTATTTACGCATAGACAGGTAAACATGTCTCCAAATGTAATTAAGGTCTAATTATATGTAAACTAATAACCATGCGTATTATATTGAACCAAAAATCATAAGGTATCAAAAGATTCAGCCACTTAAATTATCACAAGTGTCGTTCAGTGTTTAAATGACATTGGTAGTCGAGGGCAGGTTCAGCCGAGCAGCTAGCTAGGATGGAGTGGTTGTTCGGGCACCGCATGTCGCCGGATGAGATGCTGCGCAAGAACCAGCGCGCCCTGAACAAGGCGGTGCGCGACCTGGAGCGCGAGCGCGCCAAGATGGAGCAGCAGGAGAAGAAACTCATCAATGACATCAAGAAGTTGGCCAAGGAGGGGCAGATGGTACCTACTCTCCACTTCTTACTACCTACAGTAGTATTTACCCTTTCAGTGATTACCCACCACTCAGAAAATTGTCTTTATTTCCAAAGACCACCAACTCTCTAAAAATAAATATCTATGATGGATTAAAGTCAATAAAATGTTGTTCTGTTTATAATATCACAATCCACATGGTCTTCTCATGCTAATACTAATGAAAATAATTATCACTATTTGTAAATCAAATTTATGTCCCTTTCAAACCTATGATTGTTTATTTGCTACCATAAGTTGAAGTTTAATTAAAATGTACCTAAGAAACCTAAACAATTGAAATGGACCAGTTGGATCCTTAGTTGACTATCATTTTACTCCCTTAGTCACCTTTTACGACATCCATGTAATCCACATAAAATAAAAGCGGCCAAGTGCGAGTCGGACTCGCCCATGAAGGGTTCCGTATTTAGGCGATTTAAGACGTATAAAAAAAAAACTACTTACTAGATCTCGTTCAAACCAATTTTCGGTGGAAGTTTACATGGTAATGTACATCATATATTTTTTTTAGTTTTATCATTCTCTTATTTTAGAAGTTACAGGGGGGGGGACACACATTTTACCACTTTGGAAGTGTCTCTCGCGCAAACTATTCAGTTTAGAAAAAAATGATATTAGAAACCTCAATATCATTTTTGAAGACCTATCCATAGATACCCCACACGTATGGGTTTGAGGAAAAAAAAATTATTGAGTTTCAGTTCGAAGTATGGGGAACCCCAAAAATTTATTGCTTTTTTTCTATTTTCGTGTGAAAATCTTAATGCGGTTCACAGAATACATCTACTTACCAAGTTTCAACAGTATAGTTCTTATAGTTTCGGAGAAAAGTGGCTGTGACATACGGACGGACAGACAGACGGACAGACGGACAGACAGACAGACAGACATGACGAATCTATAAGGGTTCCGTTTTTTGCCATTTGGCTACGGAACCCTAAAAACCGCATCGAAATCGGACTATCTGTTAGAGAGCTACGATGCCTCAGACAGACATTGGCATCAAACATATAACACCCTCACTTTTTTCGTCGAGGGTTAAAATGTATAATTAGATGTTTTTGATGTTGTAAAATGAATGATAATTGTGTGGTGTGTGTCAGGATGCAGTAAAGATAATGGCGAAGGACCTGGTGCGCACGCGGCGGTATGTGCGCAAGTTCATGCTGATGAAGGCCAACATCCAGGCCGTCGGCCTCAAGATCCAGACCCTCAAGTCACAGTCCACGATGGCGCAGGCCATGCGCGGCGTCACAAGGGCCATGGCTACCATGAACCGGCAGTTGAACATGCCGCAGATACAGAAGATTCTGCAGGTTTGTGTGTGTTCTATAACTCATCAAGAGGTAGTGTTTATATTACAGTTTTTGAGATACAGTCCACCGACTTACAAAAAACAATTATAAATTGTTAAATTTGTTACACTTCAGGTAATAAACCATAAAAAACACGTCAATTTCTTTAGTGTTGAGATTCCCTTTTATGTAAAAAATAAATGAAATGTCTAATTTGATACATTTCAGGAGTTTGAGAAGCAGTCAGAGATCATGGACATGAAAGAAGAGATGATGAACGACTCCATCGACGAGGCCATGGAGGGAGACGAGGACGAAGAGGAAAGGTAACTGCAGGTTTATCCTCATTGTTCATTGACAATTCGTAAAACCACATTGCAAAGATATCAAGTACTTTATATTTATATTTTTTGTTTTTATTATGTTATTTGTACTAGCTATGTAAGTTGACATGTAATCACCATTACCAATAAAAAATGAGTATGAGTATGAGAGTATGAGTACACCAAAGAAGGGGCCAAAGGGCAGTTAAGAGTTTCGTTACTGTTGCTGAGGAGTCTAGCTTAATTGGACGTGACCGGCTTTTTACTGTCCGATTCGGCTAAAGCTACATTTCCAGACGACGACCATCAGGCGATTTGTCTGCTCGTTTGCCTCCTATATCATAAAAAAGTAGGTTATTGTCTGACTTAGTACAAGCAATAGCAGTGGCCATAGAGAAAAAAATACATAGAGTGCTCACTCCATACATCAGTTTTAGTACCAAAAAGGCTATTAGCATCTAGCATCGAGTAGCGGAACTATCAGTACTGCTACATCTATTGTCAAATAGCAGTACTGATAGTTCCACTACTCGATGCTAGATGTAGACACTAAAATTAACAGTCTGAACTGATGTATGGAGTGAGCACTCTTGTCTTACTATATTTCTCTATGCAGGGGCTTAACGCGATGTGTTTATTTCCAGTGACGTGGTGGTCGGACAGATCCTGGACGAGCTGGGGCTGCAGCTCACCGACACGCTGTCCGGCCTGCCGCAGGCCACGGGCTCGCTGTCCATATCCGGTGAGTGTCGGCGTTGGCCGCGATAAACTTGTCAGGCTACGGCGAACTGAGGATCCCGTTTTTAGGGTTCCGTAGCCAAATGGCAAAAAACGGAACCCTTATAGATTCGTCATGTCTGTCTGTCTGTCTGTCCGTCTGTCTGTCCGTCCGTATGTCACAGCCACTTTTCTCCGAAACTATAAGAACTATACTGTTGAAACTTGGTAAGTAGATGTAATGTATTCTGTAAACCGCATTAAGATTTTCACACGAAAATAGAAAAAAAACAATAAATTTTTGGGGTTCCCCATACTTCGAACTGAAACTCAAAAATCAAACCCATACGTGTCGGGTATCTATGGATAGGTCTTCAAAAATGATATTGAGGTTTCTAATATAATTTTTTCTAAACTGAATAGTTTGCGCGAGAGACACTTCCAAAGTGGTAAAATGTGTGTGTCCCCCCCCCCTGTAACTTCTAAAATAAGATAATGATAAAACTAAAAAAAATATATGATGTACATTACCATGTAAACTTCCACCGAAAATTGGTTTGAACGAGATCTAGTAAGTAGTTTTTTTTTATACGTCATAAATCGCCTAAATACGGAACCTTTCATGGGCGAGTCCGACTCGCACTTGGCCGCTTTTTCAATTTTCATGTCAGTTAAAAGTGGGTAGCTTCTGATGTTAGATATGTGTCATTGCAGCGAAAACCCCAGCGTCGCCTCAAGCCGTAGCGGGCGGCTCCGGCGGCGGCGGCGGAGCCCCGGACGCCGACGCCGAGCTGCAGGCGCGGCTCGACAACCTGCGCCGCGAGTAGACACTCCTGCAATCACTACGGTATGAGAGAGACGGCGAACACAAGACGGAGACAGCGTGCTACTCGTTTACAGGGTACGCGATTCGTGTAGGGTAGTGAGAGAAAATCTAAGAATAAATATTGTGTTAATTGACCGAAGCGTTAGCGAAGGCCTCCGTTTTAACTTGGGCAAAATGCTTTCGTACGTCCAGATGTTCTACTCTAGAGGTCGCAATTCTCAACAGGTTCTATTTACCGACAGAATGATTAGATAATAGTTATTTTCGATACAAGTGCGAAAAAGAGTAAATTCGAAACGAGTGGCGATAAATTAAGACACGACCGAAGGGAGTGTTTTAAATCGACACGAGTTGCGAATTACCTATTCGCACGTGTATCGAACAACGTTTTACAGTACATATGGCACTTTAAAGTTTCGACACACGCACGAAAAGTGCTATTTTACGCACTAGTACGGAAAAGTAACCACATATGTACTGTAAATATATTTTTTGTCGATCTATGGCGCAAGACTATTGTGAGTTCACTGTGATAATGACTCAATTAACTAAGTATTTTTTACTTTTTCATTTTCTAAGCATATCGCGAGGCCTTCACACGGAGCCCCTAGATAATTAAAATTCACAACGACAATTTTAGAGTAAAGAACAGATTCGTTTATATCGGGCCAATTGCGTTGCAGAAAATTGCAAACATAATAAGAAAGAAAGTTTGTTTTCAAATTTCGCACTAGTCTCACTACCCCATTTGGATTGCTATCTCTGTATAACATGTTTGTGAGCGTGCGCGTGAGACAACTGGTGCGACACCTTTGTAGGTCTATTAAAGAAACTCGCTTTAGCTTTGCACGAATGTACTCGTGTCTACTCATCATTTTAGTGGGATTTTGAATTCCGATCTACAACTATAATCAACAAACAAAAGAAACAGCTATCCGAACATTGTAAAATAGACATTGTAAAATAAGGACTACTTTTAGTGTCAAGGGGTGTAATTATTTTGTTACACCATTAAGACGGGTCTGGCCCACGAGCTCGCCAGTGCCAGTCCCTTCGGGTCAAAAAGTTTAAGAGTGTCTTAGGACACCAAACGAGCCTCAACTCAACCAATAGCTATGAATGTACCCGCTAGTAATGATAAGCTAGCAACTCTGTATAATATGTATACCGCGCGCCGCGGCACGTCGAACGAACGCAATGTTGTTATTATAATAATTAAGTTTATCTACATTTTAATAAATATTTTTGTAATGAACTAGTCTTTTATTAGAACAAAATGAAACGCAGTTTAACCTTCTCCGTTTATTTATATGTATAACACGTACAGATAACATTATAATAAAATATGATTTGCTTAAATAATGTTCTAAAAATTGCACATCCCCTATTCTACGCTTACTCTACGTAAGGAATTCACTTATCACATAAATATAATATACATAATAATAACCATAACCACACGTAATAAATGTACCATGAATGAACCATGGACAGACCATGGACCATATCATTTTTACAGGCAACTTTTTTTGTTTGCATGTATTTTAATTGAGATAAAATTGATCAAAATTACGATTGTTTTAAAATCGGTCGTGAATATAGTTAACATCGATATTACGGCTGAAACAGTCTACTCCAACTACTCGATACTTGGAAACGTGTTTATATTGAAAAACCTACTCCTCTACCGTGAATAGAAAAATACATTTCCAGATATGTTTGTTTAGTTCGCAGATCCACGAGTGAGATTGTTATGATTACGAGACAGTCTATATACTTAGCTTACTACAGTTAGCTTACGTGTAGGGTAGGCGGGTAGGTAACTAGATAGATTTGGCGGCGCCGCCGCCTTGGAAGGGTCGCGGCGGCGCCACGCGCTCCGACACACTACAACACATAGGTACTCTACATTACAGATGTATACATCGGGGAAGGATTGCCAAAAATTTGGATAAGTTCCCGGAATTTTTTGACACTTCCTTAAGGTCAAATTGGGGAACAAGATAAGACCGTCTACAAGTTGTTCGCCATCGCGTCTGTACACGTAGTACCCTTATACTTACGGAAACACGTGAAGCAGAAGGAGCGAAGCGAAGCTCTGCCTTTCTGACTGGCTTACCAACAAAAACATCCGGTCTTCTCCGCATTGACATTATTTCTAATGAAATTTCCCAAAAAAGTTGAGAATAATCCAAATTGTTGTACAGTTTCTGCACGATGCACACCTGTAGTCTACACTCTACGCTACATACACAAAGATTGGGAACAACGAGCTAATACAGAGCTCGTTCATTCAACAGATCACTTTCACGACGGAATCATCCATTTTTCCTACGTTTCGAAAACTTAACAATATCTAATGGATGCACCATTCGCTTCTTGTGCTTTCGAATAGTGTTAACTAACATACAATTGTAATCAAATGCATATAAAGGCTTACCAGTGCCGGTGCCCACACGTTTCAAAAAGTAAGTATCTATAAGAAAATTTTTCCAATTCAACATCTATGAAATTTCAGATAATTGTAATTTTAGCAGCGAATGGGATCCACATTTAAGTTATTTTATTAAGCTAACTCTGCATGACATTTGCAATGACAAAGTGTGGCAAAGTCCTCATGTCAACTTTCTATGAGAATACTTTTATAATGCCACTTTACCATCCTCCACATTGTTAACTGACACTTTGTAAACCTTATTGCGATGGCATAAGGTCCACGATTAATGTTGTTAGTTAGTATAGACTTATACACAAAATATAGCACAGGTAAAGAGGATTAAAACATCCAATAAGAGCCGAGCACATATCACAGACCGGTCGCCGTCCGACACGACGGACGCCTCATCAGCTACCCCACGAACACCATCACCACGGCCTCTCAGTAGATTGGTTATTTTTGCTACAATCATTCGTTCCTTACTTGTATTAATATGGCGCAAGTTCTGTGGTACCGAGCCACTGCTGTCAAATACCATTATCTATTGATTTTAGTAGGTATTTGTTCATAGCGGCAACAGAAATACCTACATCATGTGTGAAAATTTCAACTGTCACGGTTCATGAGATACAACCTGGTGAAAAATAGACGGACAGTGGAGTCTTATAGTAATAGGGCCCCGTCCCGTTTTTACCCTTTGGGTACGGAACCCTAAAAACAATTGATTACAGATAGAGGCGGACGGCAGGCGATCGCTGGCCTCAGGGATTATCTGGTAAAATGTCTCAAAATACGATCGCGAGATTGCGTCTAATGTATAATCTGGCTTCCGAAAGCTTTAAAAATAACCAAGCTACTAATATTAGGGCCGACACCGACAACATACAAGGAAGAGAAGTTTAGTGTGCGACGAGCGGGGGCGGGGGCGGCAGCAGCGCGCTCAGAGCCAGCCCCAGCTGCCCCAGGTAGTACGTGGACATGACCAGCAGCCGGCGGTGCGGCAGCGGCCCGCGGAACAGGGAGTACCCCAGCAGCGCGTCGGAGAGCACGAACAGCAACGCGCCGGCGGGCGCCGCGTACGAGCGCGCGCACGTGCGCGCGGGCAGCGTCCGCAGCGCGCGCCACGCCATACTCACCAGCAGCACCGCGTACAGAGGCACGGCCGCCGCCAGCGCGGGCGGCGGCGGCACCGCGGCGCAGTACGCCGCCGCGCCGGCGTACAGCGCCACGCCGGCGCGGCGCTCGGCCGCCCGCGGGCGGAAGGCGCACATGTAGGCGACGTGCGCGAGCGCGAAGGCCGCCATGCCGGCGGCGAAGTGCTGCTCCCACACCAGCAGAGCGTCGCCCAGGGCCGACAGCGCCAGCCCGAGGGCGATGCGCCGCGCGTAACGCCGTCTGCGAGTGCAAACAACCCATACCGGTTAAACGAAATACTAGTGGCTCTGTGAGCTGTAGACCTCGCGAGCATAGCTTATTGGGACCGTGCACGATGACAGCGCCACACGGCGGTTTGATCGATCAACAATACAAAGATTTTAATTTATTAAAAAAAAAATACGAAGTTTAAGTAAAAAAAGAATACAAAAAGTTATGTCTTACTGGGGATCGAACCCAGACTTTCTGTGTACAAACAAAAAAAGCGATTGTTTACAAAATGCGCCATGATAGTACGAGTACTATCATGCCGAGGCTAAGCTGACGAAATTCGGCTACTCATTCTCGAGTACAAACTAAATATCTAAATACCGCCTAAACCAGCAAATCAATTTTTCTGCATTTTTTGCCATTTACTATGTAAATATGTCTCAAAAAGAAAATACTCTTATGATATCGATACGACTATTTGTTTAACCGCGAGGTATCACAACTCCACCATTTTTGAAAATTTCCAAAAACGGGATCGACAAAATTTTTTTATTTACTCATAGAATCTGGTCACAAAATTTCACAAGAATCGGTTAAGAATTGTGACCTGTAAGAGGAGAACATCCGGACATACAAAAGCAAAATGCCCGAGTCAAAACGTAGACCTTCGCTACGCTTCGGTCAATTATTATCGGCAATGATTGCACCATCCAGTGGCGTAGCGTGAACTAATCTAGCCGTGGGCGAAATCGCATTCGCGAGGCCCATTTCTTTCACTAGTGCCCGAAGGGGCCTCGCGCGAGGCCCCTCTTGGGGCGCGATCACCACTTTTGAACACAGCAATGATATCACGAAAATCGTGGATTCTTTGTCTTCTCTGTTTTGTAAAATCAGCCAAAAAGATAGACTGGTAAGTAACATTAATTTAAATAGTCTAAATCGATTATACCTAAACTAATTTGGAAATACAGCGAAAGGGCCCATCGCAAACCACTTTATTCGTTCATCTATTTGTCTTTTCGCAGTAGGCCTTCTAGCTCCGTTACTTCTTATGCCTTTATGCCACCACACAACTAACAGTTTTTACAAAAAAAGTCAACCTTTTAAACCAGTTCGAACCCGGTTTACTTGCTAATTGATTGCCAATCATCGAAATCATTGTAAACAAGCAATCGACATTATCGATAATCCGAGGCAAACACCAATGAGTTTAATAACCCTCTCATAATCGCTAATCTCTATCGAGATAAGAATGAACTTGACAGTGGCGAGGTCGAGCAGGAGGCGGTCGTCCAAAACAAAGGGAGGTTGCTGCCCTCACGCCCTTTTTTAGGAAACTGTGTAAGTTTGTTAAGTAGCGAATGATATGATAGCATATTCGTAGTAAAACAATAAGCGTTGTTTGTCGATAATTCGATGGAATTATTAGAAATAAGCCTTAAATGCGCAATAATTATACGGATTTATCAAATTGTTGATGTAAAGGGTCTTTGCATCAACAATTTGTTCTGCGATTGCGAGGCCTCAAGGGCTCATTGACAAGTCAAAACATTTACAATGATTCATAATGCGAAACGTATACCAAATAGTGACATATATAAATACTTAATCGTAGCATTTAGCGTTTTTCTACAGTTCTACTAAGTCATTAGAGTTTATCCAGTGTGTATCAACATCCGTTATTATTATCCGTTTATGTTGGCTGCGATCGGTAACAGAGGGGCTACCGCGAAAACCGAATTTCGCAAATTGCGGGCATTTTTCTCTGTCACTCCAATTACGCCTTCGTTGTAGTAAAAGAGAAAGATCCCCGCAATTTGCGAAATTCGGTTTTCGCGGTAGCCCCTCAGACTATTTTTGTGTGGACGCGGCATACTACATCAATTCACACGTTTCACGCCTTGAAGTATAGGTAGGTATAGGTATGTTAACTCATCTCTATCCTGGCTTGAGCCTAGACTCCTACATAGGGCATGCTCCCGGGAATTCCCGGCAATTCCCGGGAATTTTATAGTGTCGAAAGAACCGGTACCGGTACTTCCCGGTTCTCATCAATACGCGTATTTATTCCTATTTCAATAGTAGTTATGTTTTAGTACTTTAGCTCGGGACATTAAATAGCATTTTAATAATGGTGCTATGAAACGGGGGACCCAAATAACCCGACAAACTAACCTAGTAAGGTAGGCATTCTAATGTATGAGTATTACTGACTGGTAAATTGTTTCACCCAGTTTTCTATTTAAATTTTGTTTTTATCTAAAACATCGTTCATTACTTTTATGCCGCTTACATAAGGACTATGATCTATACACCCGGGTGAGTTAAGCTATATCTTTAAACAACTTTTAAATCTTAAGTAGGATCTTACATTCGAATATTCTTCTTCTAGGAAGTTGGTTTTATATGAAAATATTCCGTTCTCAGGTTGAATTTTTAAGTTCTGTATGCCGTGCCGTCATAGTGCCGAGTGCATCGACTACGGCCGTAAACCGTTAAGCCCAGTCCTGGCGGAGACAAAGTGTGCGGTTAATTTCGTAAAATAGGTTGGAACGCTAATTGAAGTTTATTTTTTTCATAAAATAAGTCATTTATTAATACTTATGCAATTATTTAAATGAAAATAAGTCATTCATAAAGATTGTATGCTACCCAATCAATTTCATAAAAAGAATCTTAAGATGCTTTGAGAACCGGGAAGAACCGGGAATCCCGGTTCCAGTCATGCTCAGAACCGGGAAATGAAATTCTTGGTACCGGGACCGGTACTGCATGCCCTACTCCTACAGATTGGTAACAACTATGCAATATGAAGTCAGATTTATATTGGAAGAGATTCTGGGTTTTCCTGTAGGTACATATTACGTGCACTGCATGATTTGTGTGATGAAACTGATGAATGAACACGAATATTTTTTGTCCCTGCATGATGTGAGGAATGCCTAATACCTAACCATTTAGGGAGTTTAGGGTATTATTAATATGATTACACCCGTATCGTACCTATACATGGCCGTAGAAATATAAATAATGCACATTGCTTGCTGTTGCTCCACTTGCCGTGTGCAAGTGTTCAGCGTCACGAACGTACCTGTCATACGGTATAAGTAAACCCTTTAAATTGGCTTATGTAAGCCGGCGACCGGCTACCGGACGCCTTACCTTACCTTGCAAGAAATAGCCGATCTGATATGGAGCTACTTAAGGTACACGATACGAGCTAACGAGGCGAGGCCAGAGGGCCTACCGCGAACCACGTTCGACGTGTTGCCTCCCTGTCACACTTACGTACGAATTTACAAGTGCGGCAGAGAGGCAACACGTCGAACGTGGTTCGCGGTAGGCCCTCAGGAACGCAAGAGGGCGGCTTGATTTCAAACCGATTAGCGATTCGTTTGACGTCACAAGTTAAGAGCCAACAGGAGCTATGATTTAAATATTTTAGGTAAATATACCCGTCTCGCTAAAGGAAGCGTCTCCTAAAACTAGTGCGATAAGGACAAGGCGAAAAATCCTGCGTAAAAATCTCAAAAATCGAGGTTTCGTACTCGACTGTTTCCTCCTCCAAAACTTAACCAATCGTAACCAAATTTGGAAATCTAAATGATTATGACATTATCTGTGTCGGACCGTTTTGCTATTTTGACTAATTGATATCAGTTTTGAATAGCACGCCTCTCATTGCGGCTTAGTCAATTAGGCCATTTTGGCCATTTTTGAAGGGCTCTAGCGCCTTAAAAAGCAAAAATATCAAAAAAAGCAAAACGGTCCGACACAGATATTGACAATATTAATCTGTGTTGAAAAAATCATTGCTCTAGCTTCAAAACCCACGGAGGAAACAGTCGAGTACATTTGTATGGAGAAATGACCACTCCTGTTGGCTCTTAAGACCTGGCGGTCTATTTAGCATGAATTGCGTCGCGCGTAGGTACTTGAAGTCGCGCTAGATACTGTATGGAGTCGAGCGCGAGAACGCAACTCATGCTATATAGCAGGTCTGATGTACAATCGCTCGGCAACTAAGCGGGCGAGAGATTAAAAAGTAGCTAAACATAACTTCATCAAATTGTTAAAAGAGCTTATAGCGTGCGATTCACACCCGCTTACCAATTTGTGCTAAGTGAAGTAGTGACTAAACATTTAATAATACAATTCTATTAACTTGACCTACTTCGTAAAATTGCATGTGAGGAGTCGTGGCACATTTCTCAAGTTATCCGACTGAGTAGATATTTGGCTTGCGTGCCTGTTTTATATAAAATCGGATAAAATAGTACGGCGCGACAAGCAACGCAAAGTATGGAGCTATTGGAGGTATACTATTTATACCTACATAGGTACTAAATATACTAACATAAGTGCCTATCCGGTAGGTATTCGCGTTTCGCCCGATGAACCAACCAACCAACACGCTCGGATGCTTGGGCTTTGGACGTATTACTTGGTATTACTAACTGGGTAACTGGGAATGGGTAGGGTATGTTTATGTTTGTATCATTTAAAGTATGTATCTATGTACCTACTTACATGAGTTACCTACATGTTAGTTTCAATACTACAAAGACGATTTGCTTTGAGATGTCAGGTTTTTGTGGGTCAGATGAGATGGAAAACTGTACCTAATTGGGTTAAAGTTTTGAACTTTATGTTCTTTGTCGTCTTTTTCTAAAGGTTCAGCAGCTGTGGCTTGTATAAAGTGAATAGAAAAGGTATACGCACCTCTCCATATGATGGTCGTCTGCTTGCGGGGGGGCTCCGGGGGGCTGCAGCAGCAGTACGGCCGCGAGCAGGCACAACACCGGCGCGCACTTGGCGGCCGCGGCGCCGGGGCTGGGCGCTCCGCCCGCGGCCAGGAAGTACACGCACACGCACTTGAAGAACGGCACCAGCCCGCCGCCCACGCCTACGCGCTTCATCTACAACCAGGGAACCGGCGTCAACATTGAAATATTGTTTGTCATGGTTTCTATAAGTAGTACAAGCTCAGAGGCGTATACCATATAGACCTATACTTAGAAGCAATGAAAACGGGCCCATCGTCCACGCGAACGGATCGTTTTGATTACTCTCGAGTCTTGAGTGTAGGTATTACGAGTCGAAAATGCACGTCATAGTCGGATCGGATTCATCGTACAGTCAAGTTCAAAGAAGAGTTTGAAGTGTTTTGCTTCTTATTTAGGTATTGTTGGTGTTGCATTTCCATACCTACTCTTACCTCACTGATATTTCAGCAATATTTCTTTCTGGCAAGAAAATTTCGCAAAACTACAATAATAAAATATAGATTTACGCGTACCCCGCAGAACAGAACGTAGTTGTCGAAATAAAATGTTATTTAGTATCAAAAGCAGCAGAACTAAACATGCGCAGCACTCATACATTAAACGCACATGCAGGTTGTACAATGTAAAGTGCCAAAACGTAGACATATTTACCAGCTCACTAAGATTGTTTAAAAAATTCGTTTTTTCTTCTTTAAAATAAAATAAAAAAACACCTGTATGACCACCTAAATTAAGATTTCCTCACATATCTCGTCACACATACTAGTACATATGCATGTCATTTATACGTAGTAATAAGTTTTTATTATAATATTTGTTTACATATAGGAAACTATAAGTCTATTACTAGAAGAAAGTTACTCTATATACTTATCTGTTTTATAAGACTGTTTGTTTCTTAATAAATTAAAAAAAAAAAGCTGCGAATCAGAGCTGCTGTCTGACTGTCTGTGTGTATGTGGGTAATAATGTAGGTAACACGTACATACATAGTGCCCTTAATGGCAGTTCGAGACAGAGTAATAACTGACTGCACAGAAATATGATTCATTCAATTGATTGAACGACATGGAGAGGCAAACTAAAACATAGCTGGGACATGGGTGTGATTGTGGCTTGTCAGTGCACCTACTACTCCTAACATACATGCATCAATGTATGTTATTAGTATATTGCAAGTTAAAAAAACGGACAAGTGCAAGTCAGACTCGCCCACCGAGGGGAGGGTTCCGTACAAAACAGTTTTTTTTAATACCTAAATTTATAGTTTTCGGTTTTTTCCCTGTAAGTACTTGTAGACAATATTACTTGCCACATTGTTCTAGGACCACTATAAATTTTGATTCCCTTGAGAGTGTCGAAATATACGTTTTTCTACTCCAGCACTTAAATGTGTCAATTAAATGACTGACAGTGATATCTAAAGCAATGTCATTTGAATGCTTTGTCTATAGGCTCATAAGATGACTGCTAGCAGTCATCTTATGAGTATAATACAACTGCTTTATTTTTTTTAAAGATACAAGTTCCGATCATCTTGATTGAAAGAGGTATGTTTTCATTTACAATAATAACCCTTTTTTTTTTTAAATAATAACTCTTTTTTTTTTTAAATAATAACTCAATTTTTTTTAAATAATAACTCAGCTCATAATTGGTTCTTAAAATTCTCGGGTCTTTTTTTACAAAACTCGACTACGTCTCGTTTTGTAACTTCGACCCTTGAATTTTAAGAACCCTTATTATATCACTGTTGCATAAACTACTATTTTAGCGGCGCATATTTTTTTTATGTTAACTTACAACTTCAAGGGACTGTAGACCTGAGTATGTATATTTATTTCTTTCTTTCTTTTCTATATGCTTATAATTTCAACTTATTTAGTTTTCACTATTTTAAGTGTGTTGTTAAGGGGCTATTTCAAATTGGGGGGGGGGGTCTGGACATCGGATGATGGTAGCATGACGTAGGAGGAGACGGGGATGATTTTAGAGGGGGGGGGGGGGTTTAAAAATCGTCAAAAATAGAATACGTAAATTATGAACAGCCCCTAACTGTTAATTATTCATTTTCCTATGTGTAATACATATCACGTATTTGAAAACTCTGTAAGTGGTATGTATAAAATAAATAAATAATAAAATTAAAATTAGAGCCTATCCCAATTCTCGGGGTTAGTTTCCCCATGCTCTGGCGAACCGTGGCAACAAGCCGGGATAACTCGAGGAAAATTATTATTCTACTTTCTCATACAAAATTTATAGAATATGTCAGCAACATACAAACATATTAGAAGTCTTGTATTATACCTCCATTACTTTTGACCTATGTGCAAGTATGCAACATACACACATGTGCATGCATTTAGAAACAGAACTTAGTAATCTCTGAAATGAAGCAAAATTTTCAGAAATAATTATTTGCTAAGTCGTAGAAAGCTTGCGTCGCTGATCAGTGCCGCTCTGTCGCTGTACAAGGAAGCTCGCAATAAAAGTTGCTCGGCTCGGCCCAGAGAAGATCGCACTACGAGTGAACCCTTTCTCGACCAACACTTCGTACATTAGTTTACACTACACGTTTATTATTTAAGACCTAAGGCTAACTTTCAAGAGCTGCACGATCAATAGTACTGTGTATACAGATAGCTGCGAGTGCTGCGACTCACCAAATCAGACGGCGAAAACATGGCTCGTGCCTCGAGTAACTCGTTTAGAAGAGTGGCGAAACTGCGCACTGCCGGCGTCGTAGCGCGCCGTCCGCTGGTTAGCGAATAGCGCCTCCCGGCCTCCCCGCGAAGCACCGACACTAAAAATAACAATGTTTGTTGTGATTGATTCTTCCGTTGACACTTGACAGTGCCCTCGGCGGGTGCGCGAACGTTAAGACAACAACGGTTATCCTCCCACGTTGAAAAAATCCTTGATTAATGAAGTTTCGTTAGTTTACGAAGTCATTGCAAATTGGTAGCATAACATGATCACATTCCGATATCTACATACGAAATACGAAACGTCACAATGCTTACCTATAGCTGGTCAACCAAATCTTGTCAGTAAAAAAAGGCGCAAATTTCAAATTTTCTATGGGACGATATCCCTTCGCGCCTACATTTTTAAAATTTGCCGCCTTTTTCTACTGTCAAGATCTGGTTGACCAAGTATATATACTTACTTTACTCTTTGATGCTTACCCCGGCTCACCCCGCCTACACACGTTAACTATACTTGGTCAACCAGATCTTGACAGTAGAAAAAGGCGGCAAATTTGAAAAATGTTGGCGCGAAGGGGGATATCGTCCCATAGAAAATATGAATTTTGCGCCTTTTTTTACTGACAAGATTTGGTTGACCAGCTATATAAATCGTAGCGATTAATCTGTGCAGTCCGATTTGCGCAGTTTTATCTACCGATGTACACACGGTAGATTAAACTGCTGAGTGAGTTAACCAAGAAATATAATTACGCTTGAAATATAGATGGTCAAGCAGATCTTGTCAGTAGAAAAAGGCGGCAAATTTGAAACCCGGCTGTCAGAGCGGGATAGTTTTATGTATTCTACCTAGCTCATCTATAGGATCTTACCATCTAAAAACAAAATTTTATAACAATAGTATTTGGTATTATAAGGCCGAAACTCATGTTTCTTCATTTATTATCAAAGGAGGATGGGCAGATTTCTATGGACACTGGCCTATGAGCCAATAAGAATAAGCGACATACCATTGGAAAGGTTTTTTTATATACTCCATTTTTTTGTATGACGAGACTTGTCAAATCTCTGTTTAAAGAAAACAAATATGACACAAAAAAACATAAGAAAACGAATAAAAAAACTAAAATATCGTGACACCAAATCATCCACAATAACAAAACCTTAATGATCTGTTGATCTGCGACACAGGAACTTAGTACCGAAAAAAACTATACAGTCACGTTTAAACTCACACTACTTTTTGCGGTGATAACTTTTTTCACACAAAGATTTGGGACTATCTGCCATAGTAAAAGTATTAGAACTTAGAATAAGCTATCCAGTGACATATAGCTTGTCCTTATTGGTCATTAGGCCAATTTGCCCACCCTCCTTTGTTTGTTATTTTTTCTGGCACGCTTCGAATTACGCGATTTTTTTGACAGTCAGAGGGCCTACCGCGAACCACGTTCGACGTGTTACCTCCCTGTCACACTTACGTACGAATTTACAAGTGCGACAGAGAGGCAACACGTCGAACGTGGTTCGCGGTAGGCGCTCAGTTATCCATATAAAGGATATAAAGCAAAGAGTATAATATATATAGTTGGTCAAACCAAATAGACAGTAAATAAGAACAAAAAAAAACTATACTTATCCTTTTCTTTTCGGTGCTAGTACTAGTGTAAGACAAAGATAGTATGATTTTCTCTATGTTTGAAATGAGACAGTCCTTTGACAAACTATAAAGTCATCTGCGCTGAGCTGACATTGTCATTGTCAACTGTCAAAAAATCGTCGCCGTCGTTGCTCGTGCTCGGCAGTAGTCGACATCTCATCTCATTAATTTTTATGTTTTAAGGCACAGGCCGATTAATATAGTAGCAATGCCGAAAAAAAAGAAAACGGGGCAGCGCAAGAAGGCGGAGAAGCAGAAGCAACGGCAGAAAGAGATCCGCAACGCGCGCGGCCATGTCGACCTGGCGCAGCACCCCTGTAACGGGCCCATGGAGTGCGATAAGTGCCAGAAGTGAGCATGATACTTTTCTATTGTGCTAGTTTGTTGATGAACGATGAAACAATCACTCTTACCATTCTTTATTTCTCGTAAGCTGAAGTGCTGAGCTTTTTGCAGAAAGCAGAAGAGTCGCGCATTCTGCTACTTCTGTGCGGCAGTACAGCGGCTGCCGGTGTGCGCGCACTGCGGCAAGGGCAAGTGCATGGCCAAGTCGGGCGACTGCGTCGTCCGGCACCCTGGGGTCTATGTCACAGGCCTCGCCATGGTGGTCTGTATGCTGTCGATCTATTCTTAAAACTGTCAAACAAAGAATTTTTGAGTATTTATAAAATATTTAGTACTTTTATTTACTGCATATTGTGTTTGTTCTGTGTTAAGTATAAGTTTTTGGCTGAAATTCAATTTTTGGTACAAGCTTTTATCGCTGACTGTATTTTTCTTTCCACAGTCAACTAACACTCATTGTGACAATTCTAAAAACCCAATCTCCTGTCTCCATCATAAGATCTCGATGGTACCATAATATTGCATTGTCACCCTTACATACATATGCAAATTTTCGGCTTCATCAGAAACCAGGAAGTGGGTCAAATTTCACTTGCAAGATTCGACCCGTACAAACATAATTACATAATAATCATAATCATAATCATAATCATGGCATTTATTCGTGATAAACTATAACATACACAAGTACACAACAAACAGAGAAAATTAAACATAATATAAATACATAGTTTACCACGAAATGGTCCCGCCTCAGCATAATGCTAACCCAGAAGTTAGCGCTGATCTTCCGGCGAGGCCATTTGTGGGTCACGAAACGAAAACGCAGCTGTACGACACGGCCCCATCATAAAACCGAATGCGCCTAATACATAGGTCCCTAGAATGCAAGTAAATAAAAGCTTGTAAAATTGTGTTATTTTTTACCCAGAATCATACCCTAACACTTGTGACCAATGCTTCCATTTGATTAACGTTAATATGGCTATAATTAGCATCATTATCTAATGGATGCTAGGAATGCATACATAACATACATTATCACCTTGCTTGAGAAACTGTTGCAATGGAATATCCATATTTCAGGGTGCAATCTGCGACTTCTGTGAGGCGTGGGTGTGCCACGGGCGCAAGTGCCTCACGGCCCACGCCTGCACCTGCCCGTTGACTGACGCAGTCTGTCTTGAGTGTGAGCGAGGTAAGACATTATTCTCTTAACACTGTCCGTGCCCTATATATGTGTCACGGCAAGCCTCTATTTCCAAATAAGGTTAACAATAAAGAGTGGGACAGTGCATGTGTTAAAATATTCTTATAGAAACATCCTGTGTTTACATATAGAACAAGTTCAGAAATGCTCATGGAACATTTTACTCCATTAGACATCCCAGTAAACAGTATTATTTTTAATACCACAATATTACATATCTAGTCCAGTACATGGTACATGCCATGAATGGATGGATCTGGTAACTTTGGTTGTGGTATGTTGCAGGCGTGTGGGAGCACGGCGGGCGCGTGTTCCGCTGCTGCTTCTGCGAGGGCTTCCTGTGCGAGGACGACCAGTTCGAGCACCAGGCCTCCTGCCAGGTCCTCGAGGCCGAGACCTACAAGTGTCAGTACATCCAGACACTTTATAAATAAACCTTTTGATCGATTGATGCCGTATGCTGGGGGTAGCTTCACATTGTAAGAGAAGGCAATATTTGTTTTACACGTGAACTTGGTTGCACAGAGTGTATGGCGTATTAGACTAAGGGTCTATACAGACGAACTGCAATTTGTATGGGATGGGAACTGCACGTCAACTACAAGTCGGGTTGCAGTCTGTCTAGTATCTGCGTCGGTTCATTTATTATTATAAACTGAAATAAATGTCATATACTAAGAAAAACTGACCAAGGCCTCCAGTGCCCGAGGCCGGAATCGAACCAGCATCCTCTGCTATCGCGGCAGGTGCCTGTGCTATTCGGCCACCGGGCCTGTCCTGTGGCATAGATCGAATTTTTTCAAGTATATGCACTTCTTACTAAAGGCTATATATATAGAAGGTCTAGCCATACTGGCCACCTGTAAGGTAGAACAGTATGGTTCGACCTTCTAACTGGATTATCTCGGGTGATACCGAGCTAGGGAGAGGGATGGCGCTGCCGATCAATACTATTAGAAGTATTAGAACAAATTAAAATATATAATATTTAAAAATTTCGCGTTTCGAACACATATTAACTCATTTATATAGACGGGTCTATCGCGAAATTTATTTTATTAACTTTATATACCGACGTTTTATACACTTTTCGTCGGTTAGTTGCGAAAATGTGAAATCTCAAATCGCATAGGCCAAAAATGATGAATATGATGTCGGTGTGACAGGTCAATCGTGCAACCGGCTGGGGCAGTACTCGTGCCTGCGCTGCAAGACGTGCTTCTGCGACGAGCACGTGCGCCGCCGCGGCGCCGCGCCCAAGAAGGGTCCCCCGCCCTGCCCCAAGTGCGCCTACCCCACGCAGCTCACCGCCGACCTCAGCATGTCCAGTCAGTACCTGTACCTGTACCTGCACCTACCTAAAGCTTTGGATTCCTCCGAAAGCGGTGCCGTCATATAGCGGCCGCAAAAGACGGCCGTCTTTACGGTGACGACATGTGGAAAGTACCACGGCGTCATGACACACCGTCAGCCACCAAGGTCAAAGCGGCAAATTTGAAAAATGTTGGCGCGAAGGGATATCGTCCCGTAGAAAATTTGAATTTCGCGCCTTTTTCTACTGACAAGATTTGCTTGACCATTTATAATTTACTTGGAGGATGAAATATCATCAGAAGAGGAAAATAATCGTAGTACGGAAGGATTTATTCAAATCTCGTCGTCTTCAAAATGGCGTCACCGCTATCTAATAAAACGTTCACGAAACTATCGACACCGTCATGGCGGCCGTCATCTTTTGACAATCAACGCCGTCTAGGAAACCGCGCCATCTTGTCTACATAGACAACGTTGTAGTGACGTCATTCACCGTTATATAGCGGCCGTCATATGACGGCACCGTCTTCGGAGGAATCCAAAGCTTAACCTAGCTACTTCACTTTCATACTTGCTCTATTCCACAGTAGATGGCGCCGTTCTGTTCTGGCTGCCGCTAGCACTATTAAGAATTTTCAACATGCTTTTCGATGATGGAAACCATTAGGAGAAAATTGGAGTAATCGCAATAAAGATCAAGGGCTAGCTTCCGTCCGGGTTGGAAGGTCAGACGGCAGTCGCTTTCGTAAAACTAGTGCTTATGAGAATTCTTGGCAGCGAAATGCCGCGACAACGCTAGGTAGGATGATGATAACATGCAGTACGTTTGTGTCGCAGCTCGCTCACACCGCTACGGACGCCAGGGCACGGCGGCCGACGACGACGGCTACGGCGGCTACTCGGGCTACGGCCAGCCTGCGGGTACGTACGCTACGAGAACTACTCGTCTCGTGTTCCACTTACATTCATCTTTAAGAGCCAGCAGGAGTGGTCATTTCTCCATACAAACGTACTTGACTGTTTCCTCCGTGGGTTTTGAAGTTAGAGCAATGATTTTTTCAACACAGATTAATATTGTCAATATCTGTGTCGGACCGTTTTGCTTTTTTTGATATTTTTGTTTTTTAAGGCGCTAGAGCCCTTCAAATATGGCCAAAATGGCCTAATTGACTATGCCGCAATGAGAGGCGTGCGATTCAAAACTGATATCAATTAGTCAAAAAAGCAAAACGGTCCGACACAGATAATGTCATTATTATTTAGATTTCCAAATTTGGTTACGATTGGTTAAGTTTTGGAGGAGGTAACAGTCGAGTACGAAACCTCGATTTTTGAGATTTTTACGCAGGATTTTTCGCCTTGTCCTTATCGCACTAGTTTTAGGAGCCGCTTCCGTTAGCGAGACGGGTATATTTACCTAAAATATTTAAATCTTAGCTCCTGTTGGCTCTTAAATACTCGGGCTACCGTAAAAGTATAAAACGCGGTGGGCAAAGTTTTATACTTTCACGGTATACAATGTTGTTCACTCTGTAACTGGTTTGACTTTAATTTCCATTTCCAGGCGGCTACGGCGGCGGCTCGGGCGACGACTACGACTCGGAGTCGGACGACGACGACGACGACGATGACGACGACGACGACGAGGAGGAGTCGGAGGAGGAGGAGGCGGCGGCGGCAACCGCGGCCGCCGACAAAACATAACTGCAATACTTATATAAATATACTTATTTTATGCTATATTATAACGGGTTTTATTTCTTGTGTTCTCCACACTATTTAAGTTTTAAGATTTACCTCCGACGTTTCGAGGATGGCGTTGTCCCGGTCTCGGAGAAGACTGACTAAAGATGACTAGAGATGTTACTCTGTCGATACACAATATTAACGATATTCGATTTATTAACTGCCTATATTCGTTCCCGCTCACATTTACTAATGACTAGATTCCATGTGAATGAGATCCTAATAAGAGATATTTCTTTCTCGCTCTCACTTGTGGATGCGGCACACCAAGAATGTCGCGGTGCGGTACGGTAGTCTGTTAAGGCTTTAATGTGGCATGGTAGAATTAAGAAGTTTAATTTTGAACGCAGTAGTAGAATTCTGACCTGATTGTTAGTGTGGCAACACCGTCAAAGTCCATTTGACCAGTGTTGCCAGATGGTCACAAAAGTCACATTTTTCGTGACTTTTCGCCTTCTCGTGTGACATGTGCGTGACTTATGATTTTGGGGCAATTTTTGTGACTTTTGAAGATAGTCGATTTTTGGACAAGTTTAGTTTTGCAATTCGTATTATTTAGGAATGCTCCCAACCAAGCTTACTAAGCCCTTTAAATTTGACACTGCACTGACCCTTGACGATACATCAACAATCATGTTTATCACTAGGTCTTATCATAGTCATGGCAAAATGAGATTTGTTACCTTGACGTGACGGTGTTATATAGTTTGATAAGAGTTTTTTTTAGTGTAATGAATCATTAGTAATGATTCATTTCTTTTAGTCTGTATCTATACTACTCATTGTACTACATCAGTTATTGTGAGATTTTTGAGCGCTCTAAAACCATTAATTTTAGCCGGGGGTAAATTATTTACGCATATACTTTTTTATTTTCTTTTGATTAAAGATTCGCAGACAGGGAAATCGACACCACACTCGCGTTCGCGCTTTCACACCGCGATTCACGCACATAGTCTGGAGGGGGCTTAAACAGTGTAAACTTTAAAATTTTTCTCTCGCACTGACTGACTGTGAATTGTATCTTGTTAGTAGTTTGTGGACTCATGTAGTCTGGGTTAAGTTTGGTAGATTAAGGCGTGTCCAGACGAAGAACATCCCCCGCCAATCCGACCAAACTATCCGATCAAACCAGGACGCGCGGACGCAAACACCAATTTGGCCAGTTTTATCAATTTAAATTTTATGGTGATATTTGACCGCTGTTAATTAAAAAATGCCCCTAACCGCGAAAACTAGCGTCACAAATTGGTATTCTTGCGTCCGTACCCCATTATATCGGTACTATCGGTCATAATCGGCGAGCCAAATTGGCGTTTGCGTCCGCACGTCCCGACCCAATCGGACAATTCAATCAGACCGTCGAAAAATTTTCCTCGTCTGGACAGGCCTAAACTATAGTCTGTCAAGCCATTTCATTAAGTAGAAAAAAGCGTCAAATTTAAAAAATTCATCCCAAAGAGAATTTAATTTCGCGCCCTCTTCCACTGACAAAGTTATTTGACTGACTTTATAATAACTTATTATGGTAATTTTTTTTTCGTTTTCAACAAGAAAAAAATCAAGAAATAAAAAAAGGAACTTACAATTCATGAAATCGATCACATAAAATCATATAACGTTAGTAGAATTTTTGTGTAATATATTATTTTCGAAATTTCTTCTATTAAAATCGATTTACCAACCCATACTATAAAAAGCGGCCAAGTGCGAGTCGGACTCGCCCATGAAGGGTTCCGTATTTAGGTGATTTATGACGTATTAAAAAAAAACTACTTACTAGATCTCGTTCAAACCAATTTTCGGTGGAAGTTTACATGGTAATGTACATCATATATTTTTTTTAGTTTTATCATTCTGTTATTTTAGAAGTTACAGGGGGGACACACACATTTTACCACTTTGGAAGTGTCTCTCGCGCAAACTATTCAGTTTAGAAAAAAAATGATATTAGAATCCTCAATATCATTTTTGAAGACCTATCCATAGATACCCCACACGTATGGGTTTGATGAAAAAAAAAATTTTGAGTTTCAGTTCTATGGGGAACCCCAAAAATTTATTGTTTTTTTTCTATTTTTGTGTGATAATCTTAATGCGGTTCACAGAATACATCTACTTACCAAGTTTCAGCAGTATAGTTCTTATAGTTTCGGAGAAAAGTGACTGTGACATACGGACGGACAGACAGACAGATATGACGAATCTACAAGGGTTCCGTTTTTTGCCATTTGGCTACGGAACCCTAAAAATGTGACTTAAGCAGCAAAAACGTGACTTTTAGGGAAACGAAACGTAACTTATGACTCCAGAGCCCTGGCAACACTGCATTTGACAGATACGCAGCTATTTATCGAAAAATATTGTTCCTGAATTTATATGAATTTTGATATTCTATATTGTAGTGTTCGTGTTAGTGTCGTCATCATATCGACGTGATTCCGTCCTATTGTGTTAGTGTCGAAGCGCGATGTCGGGTCGCGCGGGCGCGCGGTGAAAGTGCAGTGCGAGTGTGGACGCGAAGGAGTGTTACTTGTGTCGGGAGAACAGCATCAGCATGGGCGTGGGTCTGGTGCCGCTGGAGTTCACGGAGTGCCTGGCGGACAGCCCGCACTTCCGCGAGAACCTGCTGCGCCACGAGAAGGAGCTGGACCGGACCTCGCAGCAGGTCAAGCGCCTCATCAAGGAGGTCAAGGATGTGGTCCATGCCGCCAAGCGTGAGTACCTGGTGTACATCTAGCTGCCACGTCCCTCCCTCCCTAGTCGCCCTTACATCACAAGGGTTAGGTATGCCGCACTATGGCTTAGTTTAGTCCTAGAAGCATCTTACATCTCATACTCTGTGAATTTATTGTTTAATAAAAACAAAAACAAAAGCTAGTTCAAAAATAATGGCAATAAGATGGTCTAATGTTGCCTCATAGCTACTTGATATCTTTAGTTCTGTATTTACTGCTGAGCAATGTACAGTAACTTGCTTATCAAAATGACAATAAGATTAGTTATTAGCTTTATTGAGGACATTGAACAGACATTATTAGTCACGGCCCACCAAACAGGCATTGTTTGATATCGGGTTACGTTATCATACATCATGGCCTAAGCTTGTCCTGAAATAAATAATTTATATTATTAATTTTATTTTTTAACAAGCAGAAACGTCTGCAAACAATGTAATTAACTTCTGAACTACGGCCTCTGGATCAATACTCCAGCACTCTGCCATCTGAGCCACCGGGACCTCATCCATAGCCAGCAAATCAAGCTCACCCAAGACAGTAATTTTTCCACTTTTTAATACATTTATATTATTATCACTACATTTATAATAAATAAAGGAATCTATTTGTAATATCTGCAAAAAATTTAATACAAATTGTCCTACATTGTCAACAAAAAGGTGTTGGCATTGACTAGTAACTTTCTTAGAAATTCTCACTCAAGCTTGCTTGTTGTGTGTTCATACGAAATAGTAAATACACAAAAGGACATTATTATATTGCCGCTTTAACTTTCCTCATTCTGAATGAGGATTGTGTTGATTAAAAATTTTGCGTATTTATGTGAGTTAAAGTTTTCCTGTAGTATATTGATCAACAACAGGATAAAGTAACCATACACAAGCCATTTGACTCAGTGTTTTAATAGAATTGAGCACCTCATTGAGCACACTGTGACGGAGGCTGCCCTGCCCTGCCCTGCCCTTGACTGTGCTCCGCTGGCTGCATGCCGTATTGTCTGCACTACACATGCAAACCATTGTTATTGCTATCATTCTCCATAAAATTGCCTTCAACATTCATCATAACAAACATAGTTTAAAAATATTTAGTCTTAAATTAATTTGAACCCTTCTGTTGCCTAACTGCGTATTTCTAAGATATGAAAGTTGTGTTGAAATCATCACAAAATTTGTTTCTGCCAAGAATTGTTATTTGTGAGTGGAAAAATAACTGTAACATTTTCAAATCCAATAACCAGCACTTGACAAGATTCTGGATTAAATGGTGCTAAACATTGTTAATTGTGTAGCGCAGTTGAGTAAGCATGCAAGCCATGCCAGGCATGTCCTAATGACAACATTTGTAGCATGAGCAACTTTCCTAATGAGTGCATGCAGCGTCGTAAACTAGCGCCGTGACACGCCACTTGACAAAAGCCGCTATTAAACAACTGCTGTATAACTGTACTTTACAACTTTCTGCCCAAGAATGTTTACTAACATTTTCTACAACATTGAATACTGATAATTGCATAATTGAGGTAGATAAATGTTATCAATTGTAAAGGTGCAATCTTATCTATAACATATGTGGAATTAATCAATTTACCAACAGCTACACAATTTCTTCTTTCAGGTGATTTTGTAATCAGTATACCTATCAAGGTCATTGTAACTTATTGACTGGATTTTTTAAAATTATTCCTTACAAAACTTTTTTGCAGGAACTATTGACATTGCATTATATTAACCAAGGTGTTTTCTATGATATTCAGGCCAAAACTGCCATAATAGTTTACGTAAGTAGTTGTCCAGAGGGCCTACTGTGAATTTAGATTTAAATTCATATTTAAATTTACTTTTATCGTAACTTGTGAATGTGCTGGCAATTGTACCTATTGTTCAGAACGTCTCAAGTATGAACTTGACTACATTAAGTAGTACAGTATTGCCTCGGATTCATTGTGTGGTTCTGGTGTGCAGGCGATGAGTAATGGCCGCCATTTGCCAGCTTTTTGTTATCTCACAAGTACACTAAGTAGGTGTCGCGAGTAGGCTCCGTGACATCGTCGAAACCGATCCATCGTGATCTTTATTGCAACGACCTAAGGCCCACCGCTGATCTGTCAAGTGTTGCTGTTAGTAACATTGACGGCACAGTTATTTGATCGATCGTGAATCGTATTGCCGAGAAGTAAGGTCGACCTATATAGTTCATTTTTTTTGCATTAGAAAGAACTTGAAAGAAGGTAAGCGATTTTGACATGTCTTTTAATTGAAAAACACTTTTTAAAAATCAATAATTATTACTTATGAAAGCAGAAGACTATAAAACATCGTATTAGATTCATAATTGTTACATATTTACCGTAACTTATTTTTAAAATGTGTTTTTCAATTAAAAGACACATCAAGATTGTTTACCAAATTTCTAATGCTAAAAAAAACGAAGTATAGCCAGTAAAGGTTTTTGTTGTTAGCAACTACTCGCGCGGCGTGGGCCGTGGCTCGTCGATGACCGAGGCTGAGTCAGTCTTTAACGTTATCGTCTGTTATCAGCGCGGCACCCGTAGACTCAGAGTAGAAAGAGGGATGGGGTAGTAATGGCTGGCGAGCATGTATGGAAGTGCCCGGTTTTCGTTGAATTCGTCGCGTACAATCGCGTAAGTTCAGACTTGATTGCTCACTGCTCAGCCTCACAGCTCACAGCCACAACTCACTCGCCTCAGCCTTAACGTTATCACGTTGATATCACTTATCGGCGCCTGGTCGAAACGTATACCTCTGTGACTCCAAGTCCAGGCCAAGCCAGTAATTCCATGCGCTCATTGGACACCTTGAATTCTGTTAATAAGCGGACTACACACAAGCAAGACATAAGCAATACAAGTACCTGCAGTCGTGTAAAATATGGGTCTACTCATATATTTAAAAATATGTCCCTTAGCTCTTAGGTCAGCGAATTAAGAACTATGAGACATATTTTTGAGTAAGTTGTATATACCCATATTTTTTACATTTGAGTGTACATTAAATTGCACGTACCTTTACGTCGCGTGTACGGTGGGTTTCTCTGGCGCGGCCGCCGATCGCCGCATCATTTCCGATGAGTAGCCAATCAGCACACGACGTGCTAACTGCAATTTCGCCGATTGAGACATATTTACTACACATTCATGTCCTAGGCTAGTAACACAGTAAATTTATACATTTAGCGTTTGCGTCAAATCCGGTAGTTCTGATTTTTTGCAGACTTGTTTATGATGTTGGCCCAATTAATAATCCAAGTTTGTGACCTCGAGCGCCGAACGCAACTTTGTCAAAAGTCGAAAAAACCGCAAAAAATCGGTTTTCTTTTAGATTTTGGCGATTATAACCCTAAAAGACTAGTTTTTGATAGTAATTTTTCAGGGCGTTTTTAAAGAAGACTAAATTTGCTACAATACGACACTAGAATAATCTCTGTAGATTGAATAGTTTCCGAGGAGGAAGCCTTTCAAAAATTTTAATTTTTTTGAAATTGAATTCGTAGGCCAAGTGAGTGCTGTGAGTATGCACTTTTGTCTCAGGCGATGCCGCTTGGCACGATTGTTCCTAAGGTCTAATAAAGCTGATTTGGCCCGGTAGCCACGAGATCGTACCGTGCCTACCCCCCAAAAAGGCAGGAGAAAGGATTGGATCCCCAGGTCCAATTTATGCTATATTTAGTCCTACTCTTAGGAACTAGGGCAAGTTATATATCATTTTACCGTTGGGCGTCTCGTCTGATTGCCGGTACTGGGGGCCGATTTTTGAATTTCGATCGCTCGATTTCGTCACTCGAAAATCGGTGAAAACGGCAAATTGCTGATTTTTGAAATACGAGCGATAGAAATTGGGAGTCTAGGGGTATTGACCACTCGTTTTCAATTCTATTAGTAGAATTTACATGACTAGTAGTGGAGATATTACTGAACGAAATACACGAAATCGAGCGGTCGAATTTCAAAAATCGGCCCCCTGTACCACTGTAAAGTGTATGACATTTAAGCTTAATTATCGATTCGCGCTAGTGCGAAGGCCACAAACCGTCAACGTCGACATGCCCGTGTTCTTCATACTCACCATCAAAAGCATGTTGCACAAAATCTGACACAAGCAAGCGCGTGGAAATAGGTATCTTAGCTCTTTCCCTGAGCACATAAATAAAAAAATAAAAAAAGATATCATTTATTTCAGGCTTTTAGCTCATTTTTTTAGGGTTCCGTAGCCAAATGGCAAAAAACGGAACCCTTATAGAATCGTCATGTCTGTCTGTCTGTCCGTCCGTATGTCACAGCCACTTTTCTCCGAAACTATAAGAACTATACTGTTGAAACTTGGTAAGTAGATGTATTCTGTGAACCGCATTAAGATTTTCACACAAAAATAGAAAAAAAACAATAAATTTTTGGGGTTCCCCATACTTCGAACTGAAACTCAAAAATTTTTTTTTCATCAAACCCATACGTGTGGGGTATCTATGGATAGGTCTTCAAAAATGATATTGAGGTTTCTAATATCATTTTTTTCTAAACTGAATAGTTTGCGCGAGAGACACTTCCAAAGTGGTAAAATGTGTGTCCCCCCCCCCCTGTAACTTCTAAAATAAGAGAATGATAAAACTAAAAAAAATATATGATGTACATTACCATGTAAACTTCCACCGAAAATTGGTTTGAACGAGATCTAGTAAGTAGTTTTTTTTTATACGTCATAAATCGCCTAAATACGGAACCCTTCATGGGCGAGTCCGACTCGCACTTGGCCGCTTTTTTTTTTCGTATGGCTTTTTGTGTTACTCTACTTCAGAGATTTACAGTTTTTAAGTACTGTACCGCTTCTATTGTTAAGGTGGTCAGATCTTCAACTTGCCCTTGGTATTTGGTTAGAGGACAGTCAAATACCATGTGGTGTACGGTCTGCTCGGCTGCTCCACACGGACATACCGGTGATTCGCACCAGTTCCATTTGTGCCATAAATAAGCACAGTTTCCAACTCCCGTCCTTATTCGATTCAGCATGCACCAGACGCGACGGGGTTCCTCAAATCCAGCAGGTCGTGTCTTGGTATTAAGCTTGGAGACGTCGCCAGGGAGAGATCTTGATTCCCATTCAGATTCCCAAGAGTCCCGTAGGTTACACATTGGGGCTGGATCATGGAATCTCAGCACTGGGGGATGGCGAGACTTAAGTCGTAAGTTTTAGCTCGTAAGTTTTAGCTCATAAAACACTGAGACAAATCACACAATACATAACACAAGGACTTAAACGACACAATAACAAACTATATAGGTACTTACAGAACAAAAAAAGGCACAGGGTAATTGGCAACCTAATCCCTAGAATTCTAGCAGGCACTTACAAAAACGAGTATAGTACGGCCCTTCTGAGGTGAACTTTTCGCTTCAAACCTTAATCTTTCAAACAAAGGCCATTGTCTCTATTATCGCAAAACCGCTAGCTCCAGACTTAGCACGCGCCAGTACAACATTCATATTGAAAAACAACCGGTATCGTCATAGTATTAAGGTTCAAATTTAATGTCACTGATATTCTAGATATTACGTTTTGGTAGTGTAGGACGATAGACCGCCCCGAAGCGATACGGCACTCATATTATTTTGATACTTAGTGTAGTGTTAAAAATGAAACACGGTTATTTATGATAAAGCGTTGTATATTTGTTTTCTCCAATATGCTCGGAAATGTTCACCTTATTGTAGCAAAAATAGTTCGGGAAGTTCTACGTTATTGTCAAACTCTAATTTAAAAAAATCAAACTATCGCTGTCCTGTTCTAGCGGACGGGAATGAAAAAAACACTACAGTAATAACTTATTACTGTAGTGTTTTTTACTTTTTTAAAATAAAAAACGCAAACAGCCAATTATTATAGCCGCGAGCCGCGTCTACACGACCCGATCAGCTATCATTTCAAACTATAGGATAGAGTGAGATAGTAAGATAAACGACCTTACTTGTCTCGTTCTTACAAGACCGTTGTGCTCGTGTATGATCGTGCAAATACTGCTTAATAAAATAAAAGAATATTTTTATATTTTATTTAAGGATCTCATCCGTGTACATAAAGTTGATATAGTTTGTCAAAGGACTTTCTCATTTCAAACATAGACAGAGAGAATCATACTATCTTTGTCTTACACTAGTACTAGCACCCAAAAGAAAAGGATGGGTATAGTTTTCCTGGTTCTTACTGACTGACAAATTGGTTTGACTAACTATATTGCACAATTATATTGAATGGTACTGAATGGCAGAATAAGTTTGTGCCCTTAACTTTAAAAAAAATAATTTTAGAGGGAACTTGTTTTTGACATTTTTGATGTGAAGGTTCGATTTGAGTGATGCTTGATGCTTAAATTATTCTTTTATTTATTTCTCTTCTTAGGTTGGTTTTTTACAATATGGATATAAAAATAAAATACAAAAACACTTACAAAAACAATACAAAATACTTATAAACATATTATAAAAAACCTAACCTAGGGTGCCGCCAGCAGCGGGGCAAGACCCAAGCTGCCGGTGGTCAGGGCTGCAGAGAGAGGAACCGGCGGACTATCCGCGCCGTGTCCAAGATGACCGCCTTCTGCATCTGGCCCTTGACCCAACCACCTAGCGAGAGTCTCTCAAGATGTTGGTCGAGACTCTTCGCTATTAGACCGTTCGCTGAAACAACTATCGGGACAATGATCGTCGAATCAACATCCCACATGGCGGTTATCTCGTGAGCCAAGTCTAGGTACTTACTGGACTTGTCCTTCTCGGCTTTCACGAGATTCTCATCATGGGGGATGGTGATGTCAACGAGCACGGCCCGGCGTTGCGATCGATCTATTATCACAATGTCAGGCTTATTGGCTACAATAGTCCTGTCAGTGATGATAGATCGATCCCAATAGAGCGTGGCACGACCATTCTCGAGAACTGGCGCAGGTGAATACTTATAGTACGGTACTTCGCGGTCCACAAGGCCGTATAGAAGAGCAAGCTGCTGGTGAATAATCCTGGCTACGAGATTATGTCTGTGCAAGTACTCGCCGTTAGCAAGATGAGAGCAACCGGAAATAATATGCCTGAGTGACTCTCCGGGACGGCGGCATGCCCGACAAATGTCGACCGTACCGTCCTTCAGGATATATTTCCGATAGTTGTTCGTCATCATTACTTCGTCCGCAATTGCACAGGCAAAACCCTCGGTTTCTCCGAAGAGGTCCCCGAATCGTAACCAGTTCACCGACGCGATCAGGTCCACATCGGGTCCCGTGAGGGCCTTGTAGAACCGCCCGTGTAGCACCTTACTCTCCCATGCCGCCTTGCGATCCGCAGTACTTAGTACCACAGGTTTGCGCCAGTTCTCGTTTGCCAAGGAGAGCGGCGTGAGGTTCCTGTCTACTGCCACCACATCACGATGCATCCCACACTCGTTGTTAAGGAAATAATTCCTGAGATTGTACACCTCGCGGTTGTGGAGATCCTTGGCGTTTAGGAAGCCTCGGCCTCCACATTTCCGTGGGATGTACAATCTCATAACTGACGAGCGTGGGTGTAGCATGCGATGTGCGGTGAGCAGTGATCGGACCCTCCGATCCAGGGCGTCCAGCTCGGTCTGAGTCCACCTTAGTATGCCAAAGGAGTATGTGAGTAGGGGCATTACCCAGGCGTTGAAGGCGCGCACTTTGTTGCCTCCTGACAAAAGACTGTTAAGAACTTTTGTGAGCCGACCGAAAAAGCGCTCCTTCACCGACCGTCTAATACCCTCGTCCTCAATACCCAACGACTGTGACATACCAAGGTATTTATAGGTTTCTGATTCAGAGATAGATCTGAAAGACATTGTCTCAGAAGGTTGTAAATTTGTTGAATTTACAACCCTCCCCCGCTGTACATGCATAACCGCACATTTATCGACACCAAACTCCATGTTGATGGCACTACTGAAGACTTCGGTGGTTTTCAGTAGCTCCTTCAAGTCTTGGTTATTTGGTGCAAATAATTTGAGGTCATCCATGTACAGAAGGTGAGAAATGACTTCACCCTCTCTCCGAAGCCGACAACCTAGTCCCAAATCCTTCAGCAGGGTGCTGAGGGGATTCAGAGCTAGGCAGAACCATAGGGGACTCAGACTATCACCCTGAAATATTCCTCGCTCAATCCTTATAAAATCCTGCGGGCCAGGCCGGTCATCCCCGCCTCCTGGTTGACGAAGGACTGTGGTCCACTGCCTCATACACGCGCTTAGGAAGGCTCTCAAAGCTGCATCAACTTTATACAGCTCTAAGACCCTCCCCAGCCATGAATGAGGCACCGAATCATAGGCCTTCTTATAGTCAATCCAAGCGGCTGAGAGGGCACCTCTGTTCCGCCGGATTTGTTGGCAGATGGTCATGTCTATGAGGAGGAGCTCTTTAGTACCACGGGACCCAACCCTACATCCATTTTGAGCAGGGGCCAAAATATTGTTAGCGACAATATGCGCGTTGATTTTTGTTCTCAAAATGGATGTAAGGAGCTTATAGAGTGTAGGTAAGCACGTGATGGGTCTGTAATTCTTCGCTTCCGTGGTACTACCGGACTTATAGAGCAGGAAGGTGACACCAGTTGTTAAGGAAGGTGGGAGAGAACCAAGCTCGAGGGCTTGTTGAAATTGTGCTGCCAAGCACGAGTGCGAGCATCGGAACCATTTTAGCCAAAAGTTGTGCAATCCATCCGGCCCAGGACTTTTCCAGTTCTGGGCCGTGCGGATGGCACAACTTACGTCATCGGGGGTGATAGTGACTACCCCCATAGGTTCGATGGACTCGCACTCACGCTCGACAACATTCATCCAACCCCCCTCGGTGTGTCCGACAGGCACCGACCAGATGCTACGCCAGAAGTCAGTCATGACAGTAGGATCCGGCGGCTGCGTGTCGGGCTCACGAAGGTTGGTTTCCTCCCACTTTCGGTACACCTTCCTTTGGTCACTCTGGAAAAGACGATTCTGCTGGAATCGATCCACACGCTCTCTGTAGCGGCGAATACGGTTTGCCCATGCATAGACTTTCTGCTTTAGAAAGTCGATGCGCTCCATAACGTTGGCCATGTAGTCGCGGGGCCTGATATCCGTCCCCGCGAACGCCTGGTTTACAAAGCGCATTACTCGGGGGCGATTGTTGCCCCCCCTGAAGCAGATCAGCTTTGCGATAAGAGTCCTAAAGGAGCTGATACGTCGCTCGATCCGTATTTGCCATGCGGGGGCACCTCCGGCAGTCCTAGGTGCACGTTCAGAGTCCGGAAACTTGACTCGTGCAACACGGCACGCCGCGATGGCTCCGCAATACATGATCGCGTGCGTATCATCTAAATCTTTACTAGTCCGTAGATATGGCTCTAGTAAAGCATTTAGGGCTCCCATTAGCGCTAGATTGCGTCTATTCATAGGCAAACGTGGTAATCGTGGCCTAGTGTTGGGAGTGGAGCGATACTGCGTAATCGCCTCATCCAGAGTCCTCCTCAGTTGCTCATTGGCTGTACTACTCACACTCTGCGCGATCTCCTCCTCGTCGGCGTTGAGATCCACCCGCGGTACCCTCGGTGCCCGGTCGGGTGCGGGCACCGGATTCGGCGACGTCGCGGGCGGGTCCCGCGCCGAGGTGGAGGCCGCGCAAGCAGAGAGAGCCTCCAGGCGAAGCCGATCAAGTGTCGTGTCATCCAGCCGCTTTAGCCGCTGAATGACGCGCACCTGATCCGATAGTCGCTGCTCCGACACGGTGATGGTGGGTTCAAGAGCCTGAAACAGAGGCAGTATTCTTGAACGATAGGCGGATAGTTGTGTTCCCCCCTCTGTAGCCCCATAATAGGCGCGCATGACGTTCTCGTTCATTTGTCGAGTCCATCTCATGCGTCGCACTATACCACCGGCAGCGGGAGCCGTGGGCGGGGCAGGATGTCCCGCAGGCCCCAAGCGTGCCGGCAGCGGTGGCCGCCCTCGTCGCGCAGGTGGTCGTGGCGGCGGCGGCGGCGGCCCGCACTCGTCGCTCGACTCGCTGGTGCTGGTATCGGGCGCAGTGGCGAAATCATCGCCCGATTGCGAGGAGACGGATGATGATGCGGACGGGGGTGGTGGGCGTGCGTTTCGTGGAGACGCTAGTTGAGCTCGTGTTTTGCTTCTCGTTTGCATTTTCGTTTAGGGAGTTTTGTCATACATGTTGAACATTATTTTCCATGGTCGATTATAACCCGTATATATACATAATAGTATGTAGCAGTCTGGGGCTATATTTTTTGCAAAATTAATGTAGAAAGCAACATGTAAATACAAAATCTAGAAAATATCTTAAGAGATTTTACAAAAACACGACTGACGTTGACAGCGTCATTTTTTTTTTTTTTTTTTTTTTTTTTCCGCTTCGCGTCGTCCGACAAAATCGAAACTCATCCACGAATTGCCCTTTCCCGGCCTCTGCAATAATGTACTATATATAACAAAATCTAAGGTAATAATGTAAATTTAACATTAATAAGTTTCAACAATCAAAAATAATATATTACAAGTGAAAATGATTTTTGTTGCAAATAAAGTTGGGATAGCAAGAAAAAGCCAGCTAAATTAGTCGTTATTCAACTCTCTCTGTCGCACAAAAATCCAAACAGTATGCAATCATAATCCAGGGTCACGTAAGCAGGTCGTCAAGTTTTTAACAATATCGGGCAGAGTACTTATATAAATCCGCCGTGGGAATCTGCCAAATCCTACACCTGAACATGCGACACAGCAGAAAACCTCAGTGTCGCCGAAATAATTTTTAGCTTGTAAGGTTATTATTATTGTATGTATGTTAGTTTGTAAGGTATGTATCTATGGGCCTTAGTTGCCTGACAATAAATGATATATTATTATTATTATAAATAACACAAAGCACACGGTTACGATATTAGAAACCGACTAAAGCCTGATTTAAGGTCGCTAAATGATAAAATAATGTGCCCCACTTTTCATGCACACGGATCCAACCGCTCTTCTCATAAACCTATTGTATTTAGGTATGGAAAACAATAGTGGTCAGGTCGCAAATCCTTATCAGTGTTTTTATTGTCACTATGCGTCGGCATCACATCAGAGGTGTTAATTTCACAGTATTTTTAAGATAAGAAAAAATAACAATGCTTGCAGCTGCATCTTTGTAAATTATTACATTTACCACCGCAAGCTAATAATTTAAATAAAACAATATAATAAATAACCACGTTTCATTTTTAACACCACACTAAGTATCAAAATAATATGAGTGCCGTATCGCTTCGGGGCGGTCTATCGTCCTACACTACCAAAACGTAATATCTAGAATATCAGTGACATTAAATTTGACCCTTAATACTATGACGATACCGGTTGTTTTTCAAAATGAATGTTGTACTGGCACGTGCTAAGTCTGGAGCTAGCGGTTTTGCGATAATAGAGACAATGGCCTTTGTTTGAAAGATTAAGGTTTGAAGCGAAAAGTTCACCTCAGAAGGGCCGTACTATAAAACGACTACCAATTGATAACGTTTCCATTGACTAATATACCATTATCCATTATTTAACGGACCGTTCAGCCACCTTTTTCCAACGAGATAAGGTTTATTGAAAGGTAATATGAACTTTACCCGCTCCGCTTTGACCGTTGACTCATCCGATTACCATAAATAAGCGAACACGCGACAAATCCGCTCATGTTTGTTGACGTTCACGTAATGCTCGTGGGACGATCTGACGTCATCTTACTTACTTAATACTTACCAATGTATGAAGATCAGTATCTACAATTATTTACCTATTTGTTCAAATGTACACACAACTACATTGAGCATGACATGAACCTACATACAAACAGAACTTGACAATAAAATATATTAATAAATAAGTATATTCCTCAAAATATGTACGCAGTTTGCAGTTTCATTGCTTCTGACTTTTTGTCTGACGTTCTGTTTTTATCGTGAAGTGGGCAGGATCTGCGTACATTTTACAGACACGGTCACCTGCAATATTTAATATTGTACAAAACGAAGCGTGCAAAAGATATTCCACTCTCTTATTTTACGCGGCTCTAGGTACGTGCAATTGTAAAATTATGTATGTATGTTGAAAATACCGACATAAAAATACAAAATATTCAGGTAATGCATGACAAAGTCCATCGACTTTTTTGAGACGTGCAATACGAACCAGTTTCCACACAAGAATTAGTATGCGGTCTCTAACCAAAATGAACGTTACGATATGTAATATTACTTCATTAAACATACATAATTACTTTTTAATTAATGCGGCTTTGATATTCTGAGTATGCATATTTGTCGAAAATTTAAAAGTGCCTTGATTGTGCTTTGATTTGTGTTTTCTACCGTAGCATCACGACTAATCGTTGGTTACCTATTTTATTGACTTCCAAAACGATGGAGATTTTGTAGGAAAAATACGAGTAGGTAGGTAGGTAGGTAGGCGAGTCTTCGCTATCTTTCCACCGACTTTGACGTGACTAAGGTGGATGTGCAAAGGCCGAAATAAAGTCATATTTTCTTAGAAATGTGACGTTTATGGTGACATGATCACACTGTCACTGCGAATTTTGTGCAAGTTAGCTTATTGGTCCGACTGTAGTTAGGTCGCTATAGTTTTAAACGGTACTTGTTAACAATATGTACAGGTATTTATTTATATATAACGCCAGCGCCATCACCTTTTCAATGTGAAGAGACTAGAAACGCTCATTAGCTTAGCTGTAAAAGGAGTCCTGTCTACCGTGGGCGGGGTCACTGACACACTCATTTCAGCTCATACTCAACTATTATTACTGCTTCCGATTTAAATGAGAGCCAGCTTGAGGGTTTTTTGTAATAAACACTGGTTAGTGATGCTCCTAGTTCTAAATATTCTGCTCTCTGCTCTCTCCTCATGAAGACACATAGATATTTGTCAACGCAAATAGCTGAAGCGTTGGTAGCTTAGCGTCCCGAATAGTGAATCTTCTAAACCGGAGGTTTTTGTTTAAAACTCAAGCTCGTGCTTATGAATTCTTGGAAAATATGTACATATTATCATTTGATGTTCTAGCGTTGGTTAGTAGTTAGGTCAGATGGTACTTAATACGTCTACTATTCGTAAAATCTACTAGCCTGCGGTAACACTTGGGATTAGGTTTATAACGCGGACTCCGGGTTCGATGTGGAGGACAGGCCAAATCAGAATTCAATCGAATATTAGTTAGACAGACAGACAGAATAAAGTAGCTACTTGTATAAGTGTAATTAGTTTCCGCTGTAAATCGGTTGCCGTTGAGAAGAGCCAAGCCAACCGCAGTAGAAATCATCAGTTTTATAGTGGTCTGTGGTCTAAGTGGTTTAATAATTTGCCGCAATTGAAACTAAACCCGCGTGCTATCTACTAGTCTATCTATGAAGCTTTTGTAGTAGAGTCAAGGAAAAGGGTCTTGACACATGAACTATGTAGTGTCGTGAGTCGTGACCGGTGTGCTCCGGCTGTCACCTGCCGACGCTCGCCTTGAAACTGAATGGAAGGGCATGCCTTTACCTTTACTCACTTATGCAGTGCGTGAAAGTTTACCAATCCTTGCATTAGAACATTACAAGATAATAACTTGGTTACTTACTCTTACCATTAAATTGTTTTTATGCGGGTGCGGGACACGCGACTGGCAGAGCGTGAGTTGTTTTATTGTCATTATTATTTATTGTCTTGCAATATTTTCACTTGAGACTTTTTAGAGTGAGTAAACTGTATTATGGATGATATAAAAGGCAAAATGTAAACTTGAAGTACCCACACCCGAAAAATATTTCCAAGAGATAAGGCGAAAACGCGCTTTGCAAGTGCAAGCATTAGGGTTCGTTACATTACCACATTTCTGGTAAATAAACGATATTTCTATTTCTATTTCATTACACGAAATTTTCTAGTTATAAAACAAAAGGAAATTTCTACTAAGGAGACTTAAAAAGAGACTTCCGCAATTACAAGTATCGCTACAAGCTTTCGTGAATTGGTCCCCTGGTTTTACATTTCTTCTGTCTGCTCTGTTGTTTTGTTTTTCCTTTTCGTTCCTTAAAAGTAAGCGGGTCCAACAAAGAACGAGCCACCTCGCGAGGAAATTGTCGCGTGAAGTAGGTCGGTCTATGGAGACGGGCTGCACTGCCTCGGGCGAGACACGTGTCCACAGACCGAGCTGCTGATGCCCACCCATTGATGTATTATGTTGTATCTTCCACAGGACTGGGCGCGGCCCAGCTGGCGTTGGCGGGCAGCATGGAAAACTTCGAGTTCGCGTGCATCGGCGCCTCCATGACGGAGGACGAGCGCGTCATCTCGCACTCCCTCCACCACTTCGCCAAGCTCATGCGGACCATCGAGGACGAGCGCGAGCGCATGGTCAGTCAGTATACATACATACATACATACATATACAGAAACAGTAGCAAGGCGATGGTTAGTGCTTGCCGCTTGGACGTTGCAAACATGCGAACCCAGTCTGTCAGCGTATATACTGGACTTGGTCCCATCACCCTTTAAACTAGCTGTGTCGACTATCGACACAGCTAGTTAACCACAATTGGTTAAGATTCATATAGTGTGTGTTGCATTTCATACCAGAACGTACAGTCACCTGCAATTATATGTTACTCTTCAAATCAAAAGACGCAAACATATGTGACACGCTCTTATGGCTCTACACATATAAGATCGTGTCAGATATTTTGCAGGTGACTGTACAGTGAAGCCACGCCCACGCCGCTTCTAGGTATGTAGGAGGGAACTGTACTGCGCGGCTTCTAACTGAGAACTTACCTCCGTTTTAGGGCCCAATCTTTATGAGGTTTGAGACAGTATAAATAAACGGCTGGTTTCCTCGTCATACTTTATCTTTATATTTTCAGTCCAATGATTACACAAGAATACGACAGTGGTTTTATATCGGTAATAATAAAAGCTAATCTATGTTAATTTGCTGATAAAATTCTTTGTATGGCGTCTGTCTAATACAATCTCTGCGTCTGCAATCAGACTCTACCTAAACACACCTCTTCTTTCGTGTGTCAAGCGTTGTTTACAAAATGTAAAGACCACTATTCCTTTGAAATCTCTATAAAAATTGCATTGTTTTTCCGTTCCATTAGCAAGAGTAGCGAGACGTTACGCACATCCTCATTCCTAACAATGTAGACGCAGACGAAACATCGTTCACACGTTAAATTGTCAAATTGTAAACCTTAGTGCACCGAGATAAGGTTTAACAATATGAGTTGCTGTTGCTGATTGCTTTTGTCAATAGAGGCGAATTTATATATTTCTGAGCACCTTGGCCGCTCCGATATATCTGATGGCGACTGTATCATCGTTCTCACATTTAAGTGACAGTTCGTAAAGGAACCCTATTACAAAGCTTTAAGGTCCAACGATGTTCAGTCGCTTAAGAAAGTAGCCCGATAAGGAACGGCGACAGTGTTGAGCGCGTTTGACAATGGTTATGGAATTTCGGTAGTTGCATGAATGAACGTTTGTTCGCGAGTAGTTCACCCTTCTCCCTTTCTCTTGTGACGTGTCGTAAAGTAAATAACGGAGATTGGGGCTAGAGAGAAGCAAGGCAAGGACGCAACGCAAACAACGGGGCAACTTGTGAGTTTGTTTACTTTACTAACCTTCCGTTCACAACGAAGCCCGAAACGAATTCACTTGCTGTTCGAGTATATCAGCGGTTGTTACGAAATTACAATTAGTCTGCTTCACTTCCACTATTCAAAATTTAATATCTTTACAATCCCTTTCATTTAATACATATTGTTAATTTACACGAAGTATTGCTAGATCGTTTTTGCTACCGATACTACCGATAGTAACAAATTAGCCTGCCAAAAATGATCTTGAATAAACGATCTCTCATCGATCGATCACAATTATATTGCTGCCCCGCCTATGATGCCGGTTGTCAATGTCACAGTGCGATTTTTACAGCAATATAATTATACGCGTGCAATAGAGATAGCAACAGGCGGGTCAATCTACAAAAATCTATCTGGAAAGAGTCTATACTCTATACTCTATTAGCTCTTACAGATTCGAGCGATAGGCAGGTGGTTGCAAACTCCGGCCCGGGGCGCGTGTACAGGCCTACCACTAGCTACTACCACACTATACAGCTACTAATACTATACCTAGTTCGAATGGTAACCGTCGGAATGCATTGTGTATAGTGTCGCGTCCTCGCGTCCTCGTGTGAAGGCCGCGCCGGCGCAGCCTGCATGTGCAGTCAGATCAGAGGTATTCATCGCTTACCAGCGCCATTTAATACAATATGTACATACAACATTCAGTACAACTTAAATGCCAGAATTATTAGCCTCATGTATTTGGGAAATACTGTTAGAATTAATCATTATTTTTACAATATGTTTGTATGAATGACCCCTAAGCGTATGGTCAGACGTATGGTATGGTATGGTACGGTACGTAAACAACTTATCCGTACGTCTGGCTCGACTCTAAAATTAAGTAAATGTAAGTTTTATGTACCTACTACCTACACGTGTAGTCATAAAATACTCTAACAAAACAAGAACAAAACTGCTCGACGTTTTACAGTGTTGCGTTTAGCCGGGCTGCAATGCAACTAAAATGTAGATGATACTGCCTAAACGGCCGCGTGATATTTTCCTACTTCGATAAAGATGTTTACACCTGCAAGCGCTTGCGCTAGGTTATTTGACTATTGGTAGCCCTTATTTCGCTGCAATATGGTTTATAAATGGTTAAATGTCCGTATCATCGATGGTACATGTATTAAGTATAGCATGTTTCCTTAACGAGCGGCCGAACTGATCACGGTAATTGCCGGCATCGGATGGCCCAATTTGTATGGGACGATGTTTAACATGGCAGACATCGTTGTTGGTTACCGTATTACTTCATCATCATCATCATCCTCGCGTTGTCCCGGCCATTTGCCACGGCTCATGGGAGCCTGGGGTCCGCTTGGCAACTAATCCCAGTAATTGGCATGGGCACTAGTTTTTACGAAAGCGACTGCCATCTGACCCGTACCGTACCGTATTACTTATCGACTTCATATTTCTCGAAGAACGTAATACGTTGCTGACCTTCATAAATGGGCAACTAAAACACTGGTGGAGACCAATTGGATCGGGCGTACCTAAACCATATATAACGGCTAGGAAGAATGGTTAGCTGGCGTTTAACTTATTCCGTTCGGCCGCCCGCTCCTGATTATATTATATCCGAAATTAAACCTGTCATATAAATCATCAACCATACAATCAAGAAACCTAATACATCGATTGAGGGCGTATATATGTACATAAATCATGGTAGTTGGTAAACGTGAGTTTTAAGAACATGACTAATTTAATAATAAATAACATTTCGTCAGATGACAAGCAAAAGTCACTAAGTACCTCCACAAGTTCATAGCCATAGTGAACCATAATGCTAATAGAGCTGCTCATCATCAAACATTGCCTAAAACGGCTTAATTGACTAGCCCGCGCAAAGAGAATCCTGGTATTCAACTCTGATATCATTTGGCGAAAAAATTATAGGTTTGCTCTAATGTTTGTGAACATCTTGACTACTCTGATTTATCCCATGACGAATGTCGAATAGAAACGTGTTCTTTATTATTATACATATGTATTAGTGGGGTTCCCTCGACAGTAAGATGATTCAACGTTTGATATTGTTATGATTGTTGTTATCAACCGGTCTGCATAACGTAATCGGGCTCACTCTCACTTTCCTCCGCCGACACCGGCCCGGCCGTGCGCCCGCGCACTCGGAATACTAACGAGTTCAGCGACACGAGCGAGGGTGAGGGTATGTCGGACACCGACATAACACTCGTTGACCCGCTCTGGCCGCTATGTACTTACTTAGCCCGGTCAACATCGATCGCCCACTACTGGTTACTGTCGTTGGCTCTTGGTTATTTGTGCTGCTCTCTTACACAAAATAATTATTGTGTTTGACTGTAGTTTTCGAGATTTATGCAGGGAATACACCCACGAAAAGCGCCTACTGTAGCTGATTGGGTTCAAATATCACCTGAACACGCCTTTATTGTCGAGGCGTTAGAGTCCGCGTTCAGATATTTTTGAGCACCTCGGCTGCTCCGATATCCGATATACCTGAGCGACTATATCCGCGGAAGCGAGTTCTTAATGCCCGCTCCCGTTACAAGGATGTGGTCAATGACTGCATGGAGCTTACGTCATAGGTGCAAGAGTGTCAACTGTTGGTGACGTAATCCCAACGAAAGTGATCGCGGTGACCAAATTACATGCGGTCATTGAGGTCTCGGCAACAAATATGGATTAAAGGATTAAGCGCTCGTGCGGTATGAACGTTTCACGATTATTAATTAGGTATTAAGGCGTCGAATGATGTTGCTCGGTGCTCGGCTCGCCGCTGCCGGTGATATGGTCGTTATCGCCGCCGGCGCCGGCGCTGACGCATGCAATATGCTTGTGCCTGCTGTCACGGTCATGTGCAGTCGCCAGTTGACAATGCGTATAACATTTACATTATAGTAACACGCGCCACACTATTCACTTCGTGTCACTGGGTCACTGTAACAAACAGGTGCCCCCAGCCCTGGTAATATATTTTCCTTATGCCTTTTTAGGGTTCCGTAGCCAAATGGCAAAAAACGGAACCCTTATAGATTCGTCATGTCTGTCTGTCTGTCTGTCCGTCTGTCCGTCTGTCCGTCTGTCTGTCCGTCCGTATGTCACAGCCACTTTTCTCCGAAAGTATAAGGACTATACTGTTGAAACTTGGTAAGTAGATGTATTCTGTGAACCGCATTAAGATTTTCACACAAAAATAGAAAAAAACAATACATTTTTGGGGTTCCCCATACTTCGAACTGAAACTCAAAAAAATTTTTTTCATCAAACCCATACGTGTGGGGTATCTATGGATAGGTCTTCAAAAATGATATTGAGGTTTCTAATATCATTTTTTTCTAAACTGAATAGTTTGCACGAGAGACACTTCCAAAGTGGTAAAATGTGTGTCCCCCCCCCTGTAACTTCTAAAATAAGAGAATGATAAAACTAAAAAAAATATATGATGTACATTACCATGTAAACTTCCACCGAAAATTGGTTTGAACGAGATCTAGTAAATAGTTTTTTTTTATACGTCATAAATCGCCTAAATACGGAACCCTTCATGGGCGAGTCCGACTCGCACTTGGCCGCTTTTTTTTTTGTAAAATTGTTTACCGATGGACAGTTGACAGTGTGGGCGATGGTACAAACGCTATATTTTTTGACATAACTCCGACAAATTCGAGATGGAAATCAAGATTAGCTATGGGATGGGTCGCTGAACTGTTAGAGTTTAGTTTAGGGTCTAAGGCTTAGCACGCACTGCGGTTTTTAAAAAGCGGTTCCGCTACCGCAAAAAATGTAACGTACGGCATTCTATATAAGCGCACGCACGCAACTTGCTACATTTTGACCGCAACCGCAAGAAAAAAACCGCAGTGTGTGCTAAGCCTAAGGTCCTATTCTATTATTTATGATACAGGGCCCGTACTTTTCATGCTGTTGACGCAAAAATGACGACGTTGCATAGAGTATGATTGCAATTATTATTTTGTCATAATTATGAACAATTACTAGCAACATAACTTACATAACACACTCGCGAGATCTAGACTAGATCTTAGACAGGCGCTATGTCGAAATGTTTAACTGTATATGTATAGTCTCTCCGGTGTCCGTTTATGTCGGTTATCCGACATATCCCGATCATATCCGCCATAGATCAGCGATCAGGAACTATATTAGCCACTATATCGGGAAACTATTTGGCACGTAGGTATGGTTAATATTGCGCGCGCCATTTATTTACTCCCGTCCGCTTGTTTACTGATAGTGCGGAAAGCTGACCATTTACTCAAATGTAGTCTAGTTTCCGGTCTAAGTAGGCCCCCAGACTCGTAACAACATACGTAGAGAAGGGATAAGCTTGTACCGGTCAGTCTATGGTAAAGTGAACGTTTTGAACTAAAGCGTAAACAACTGCCCAATATGTAGGTCGTATACGTGCTCCAGGACTTGGGCTACTTACACCTCTTTTAGAATCGAAGGCCAATGGGAACCAGATAGCTTTGATAAATGAAGTCTGCCGCTAATACCTCGTTCCATCCTCGTTCGTGCGCCATAAACATCGCGGCTTCGCCTGGCCTACGGTGTGTATACTGATTATATGTTTACGTTACCTTCCGAACAGATATCTTTACTCGCCTTGTAGGCACGTGTGCATACTACGAAGGTACAGCAAATACTGTGAATGTAGTACCTACTCAGAATAATCTATAATTGGTAAGCAGGTAAGTTCACTAAACTTATAAAAATGACTAACAAAGTTGGAGATAAATATTTTTTAAAAGCATCGCCAACAAACTCCTTCTCAGTTTGGCGAAACATTTTGGTTTGAAAATTTTACCTAATACATTTGGAATTACTTCATTGACATACCCCTGACAATTAACATTGTTGATTGACCAACCGATAATCTCATTGTAGGAACGACGTAAGGTTTTTCTGTGTGAATGTAAATGGCGTATGCAATGTATAATCGGGTTTGTTACGGTACGTAGATAGTGTTCACTCATGCTCGTTGTTAATGAAACCACAATGAAGGCGAAGGCGCACCTCGGGTACGAGGTTTGCTCAGCTGTGCGCACTATGGTTAGATAACGCATTGTTGTTCTACAAAGACAATAGGGTAAAACTGTGGATTGCTGAATGGAAAAGGGCTGAATCAAGTCAAGGTATCACTTGACAGGTGACCTGTAAATGGTTTAACTTGGGTTGGGTTGTACTTGAGTCTTTGATGGAATGTCCACCAGTGCGCTTTAGCACAGATCCGCTGCGGCAGTATCTCGCACGCGAGATAGAATACCCGTCTTTTTACACACTCGGTGAGAGCCTCGGGTGAAAATTAAGCTCTCGACGAGAGCACACCATGTACACACTCGTTGAATCGGCATTTAAATCGCGGATGGCCGCCACGATGGACAAAATAGGAACCGTTGCTGCAAGCTTTGCCTCCGTGCTGCTAGCTACTATAATTATTAGCTACTATAAATATCTTTTGAGTTCCATAGGGCATTTCATTTGGTAATATTCTAAAAACTGCAATTAGTTCACATTTTAACGGCTGATCGTGATCACTAAAACGCGTCTTTACAGAAACACGCCGGGTATATTTATTGATAATAATATTTAACATACGAGTGGTGTTAATTTGCATCTGTTATGTTTACCTCAAATTTGTTGAAATACTTTTGTCTGGAAGTTACACAAATCTCTGCTTTGCGGCATTGAACGTCGAACTTATTACTGTCAGTATAGCTGTAGTGTCCTAACACTACCTGCTGGATGCCCACCCGCGGGCCCGGCCCACTACACGCTCAATTATCCCGGTCGGATTCATTTGTCCAGATTACGAGGTCGAGGTATATATGTAATGGGCGACTTGTCGACAATCCTCTTTCTCTTTACATCGTTATGTACCTAATATAGATTTAGCTGGGCATTTCTAAACCTTATTGCATTAAAACTTGGCTCAAATAGGCTACATGACTGTTTGTCTAGGTAATTGTGTAATTGTAATATAGTACTTATGTTTGTTTGTTGCAGCTGGGGCGTGCGCACGAGCAGATCATCGCGCCGCTGGAGAGGTTCCGGAAGGAGCACATCGGCGCCGTCAAGGTGAGATATACATTTTTCTATTCTGTGGTTTCATTTTATACGTAGAAAGTGTGACCCTGGATTTGATCGAATACTTGCATGAATTGGAATAGCATAGCAGTGGCAAGGCCAGATACTTTGACGCACTTTGTTGTGCAAGGTTTTATAGCGGGTGACTGTCACAGTAGACGACACTCTTACATACAGTAGGACTTCGCTAATCCGGAGGGCAAAAAACAGGCCATAAACGTATTACAGAGGTTTCCGTTTCCGGATTATCATCTCAAATTTTGTTTATGTAATAAAAATCACTTAATTGGAACACAACATGCAGCAGCAGGTAAATAAGTCACCAAGTCTTCTGCTTTAAGTTTTCGCACCTGATTTCGAATGCACTCTTAGTCGGGGAACAAATTTCATCGAGCTAAGTAAAGCCTGACCAGGAATATATGATCACGCGCCATGTTGCGGAATTTCACTAGAACTATTTTTTTCACATGGGAATAAACAGCGCCCTCTTGACAATGGTCATATATTACTGGTGAGGCTTTATCAAAGGCAGTGCACCAGCCTCGAGACGTCTGGATTACAGGGATCACCAGATTACGGAGGGGTCCGAATTAGCGCGGCTATACTGTATATTACTGAATCGCGATTAGAAAGGGATTGAGATAGCTGTCAATCCATATTGATTTTGACGTAAGTGTATGGAAATCTGTTATTTCTAATCCCTTTCTGATCGCGGCATGATAAATAACTAACTATGTACTTAATTATGTATTCGTGAACCTTAGGTATTACTGAGGTTATGCTCGACCTCCAAAGTCGTGCGACTACATACCTATTCCCAGTATGGCGTACAATATGCAACACGCGACGTGCCTTCACGTGCGCTTGTAGTTTAACGATGCGGTACTATTGCTATGCGATCTTATCGCGCAGTTCAATCTCTAATTGATAGCTAATATGTTCGGTCGCGTGAGATCATTAACGTGCGCGAGGTAATAACCTCTAAGTATATTATAACTATATTCTATAAAAAAAACCAGCCTATATACGTCCCACTGCTGATGCTGGGCACAGGCCTCCTCTCATACTCTATAACATTTATAAAAACACGACTCTGGTGTCACATTAGCTCCACCATCATCTACTATTAGTGTGTCCATTGTATTTTGTCATCAGGTGTGTTGTAGTTGTTGTACCTACAAAATGAAGCCACAATAAAAAGACCAAGTGAATATCACGACTAATACATTCAAATTTACTGTGCAACCATTAAAACAGCAACACTCTTAACTGCAATTGTTAGACCTTATCTCTATACACTAAGGTTTACGAATGATCAGTTAACTGTATAAAGATTTAACGTCATAATTGTCTACCTTTGAAAGTACAAATGCTGTAAAATGACTATGATACTTATTAGTTTCTCCTGTATGGGCGTTAGGCATTAGCGCGAACGCTCCGCCGCTCGCCGTGAATGAGTGACGTAGTATTCACACTGTCAGTTGACAATGCGTAAACCGTATTACCAAGACATAAGGTCCAGTCCAGGTCAATGTGGTTGGGTGTGACGTATAGCGTAATATGCGCGGCGCAGGCGCTGACAAAAGCGCATCTGCGTCCGCCCGAGATGTGCGCGCGCATTCCGCCGTGATTAGGACACGTGAGCTGCAGCGGAAGTAGGTACAACTGTCTAACATATACAGATGAACCGACAACTTGGTAGTTGGTACGCACTCTTTTAACCTGACTGCGGCAAAGCCAAATGGACTTTGTAGCAGTAGGGATATATTTGTTTCGTTTGTTTTAAAACTATGACGCCGATTTTAAAGGAAAAAGGTCGTAAAAGTTTAAAAACTTTTTTAATTGATGAAATAATACGGGTTCTTCCTTTGATATGCCATATAGATGGCGCTGGCTGTCACGATTAACATCGTCTCTGTATTGAATTTACTTTAAAAAATGTATTTCCGTGCTTTTCTATATAAAAAGTCAATAAAAAGAAACTGTGAACGCCAATACACCGAATAAAATAAAAGTGTGAAGTGAACATAGACCCAAAGTGCGAAAAACTGTTTAATAAACTAAAATAACACCAGTGACCTTTTTGTGGAAATAACTATTTTTCGAAAAGTGAAAGTCTAGTTTTTCTATACTATACTGCCATATCTAACAAAGTGTCAACTATTTCCAACAAACTGAAGGACATATTTCCATTAAAAACGCAATTATTATCAAACAAAGGAATATAACTGTAAATTAACGACTATTTGTAGCGCCATCTAGTGGAGAGTAGAATAACTACAATAAATTGATCTGCTCTACCGACAGTTCCAGGTTAATTCCGTTTAGTGGCCACAGGTGTCGCTACTGTATACGTACAATTTTATGCAGATTCTAGTTCCGCTATTCGCCGCAGGGATTACTAAAAAATCTATATAAATCTAGTTCCGCTACTTGCCGCAAAAGGCGCTAAAAGCAAGTTTAAATTAAAAAAAGGGTAAAATGAATTGCGTGGCTTGCCCAAATCCTCTAAAAGAAAACGAGACGTTGTCTTGCATCGGATGCAGAGATAAATATCACTACCAATGCCTACTGATAACGTCTGCTGCCTTCAGAGAAAAACAGCATGAGCTTAAACGCTCATGGCGCTGCCCGTTATGCGAAAACGTTACGGCAAGGAGGAAATACGACCACACACCAGTTCGGAAGACTTTAGACACGTCAACTATGGACGACACAGACATGTCAGTAGATGGCATCGCGATGGACTATCTGACACAAACACCAAGCAATACGAATTTGGAATGTTCGCCCCGAAGTGAAAATGCAAACGCTACCCTAGAGCAAATTAGTAAACTTCTGGACTCAAAATTAACGCAAAACAACAAAATTTTAGATTCAAAATTAGCTGAAACAAATGAAATTTTGGACTCGAAATTGTCTGAATTTAATAAAACAATCAAAATAATGATCCAGACAGAAATAAATCAAGCGATTAAAAAGTTAACACTGGAATTCACACATACAAATAATACTATTCAGATGCAGCAACAAAACCTGGCGCAACAACTCAATAGCACTAAAGAAAAAATAACTACTCTTGAACAGCAAAATGAAAAACTCCAATTAGAATTGAGAGAGCTACAAAGTCGATTCGAGAACTCAAGTGCAACAATCTCTTACAATGACCAAAGAAAAATTGTACTACATGGACTTGACGAACATTATAGAGAAAGTGAACCAGATATATGTTTTCGCATTAGCAATATGTTCGCAGATATACTAAATGTCGATATAAATGGCTATATTGAGTCGGTGAAGCGGATAGGCAAACCAGGGTCCCGCCGTCGCCCTATAATTGTCGAACTTATAAGTAGCCGTATGAAGAGATACCTAATTGAAAATTCATTCCAATTTAGAAATAGTGGTTACGCTGTTTCTGACATCATGAGTAGGGAAGAATTATTAAAAAGACATCAACTCAAAGAATATATGCTTAGTGCGCGACGCGAAGGTAAGCACGCTATTATCAAAAACAACAGGCTTTTTGTAAACGGCGAAGAAAAAATCCCCACCACAACCCCCACAAGAACACCATCGAATACGAAAACAGACAATGACAATAAGTCGTTTAGCTTGGTAGTCGAATCACAACCACTGGAACAAGGAGGACAAGGAAACATCGTCTCTAATCACCCATCGACCAGCCGGCAAGTCATCCCTCACACTTCTCCGAGCTCCAATGATGTAAACCCAGACAACGTAACTCAACGCCAGTCCTTTCGGAACTCTACTTCCTCCTGAAATCCCAATAAAACCTCAAAAAGTTTGCAAAGAAGATTTAACCGATGTCAGTTCTTTCCTATCGTCAACGGCATTAAATAAAGGAAAAAACTTTACAATTTTATACCAAAATATACGAAGTATAAAAAACAAGCTGCCGGATTTCTAAGCGCTAACAGAAGAATGTGACTTTTCTATAGTATGTCTAACAGAAACTTGGATTACAGTTCAAAAAAGTGACTTATTACTTCTTGAAGGTTACACTATTGGAAGCATGTTTTGTAGAAATAAACATGAGGGGGGTGGAGTATGCATATTACTAAAAAAAAGTATAGAATATATAGAATGTGAAAGTTTAAAAGAATTGTCAATAGAATGTATCATTGAAATCTGTGCAGTAGAAATTCCTTCCATGAATTTGGTGATAATAGTTTTGTATTGGCCAAATAGTAGTAGAGAAATGAATATGGTAACAGCACAATTAGAAAAGCTATTAAAAATAATTTGTATTAAATATTGTAATAGAAATATTATAATTGGTGGAGATTTGAATGTAAACTTTCTTAGTAATTCAAGCCAAAGTAAACATATGATTGAACTGTTTAATTGCTATAATTTTGTACAGTTTGTTAAAGAACCAACTAGAGTTACCAATACTAGCTCTACCTGTATAGATATATTGTTCACCAACTTTGACAAAGACCTATTTTCTCATAGTGTTAAGGATTTTGGCCTTTCAGACCATAAAGCAATTACTGTCACTCTTACAACTGCAAATCAGACTAAAAATCAGGCAATGCGCATAGAAAAAAGAATTTTTAATCACACAAGTAATGAACTATTTCGAGCCCAACTACAAACGACAGATTGGAGTGCTCTCATCAAACCAGACCAAAATATAAATCAAAATTTTAACGCTTTTCACGGACATTTAGTGACACTCCTCAACACTTACATACCTAAAAAAACAATAAAAGTAGGTAACAAAAACAAAAAGACTTGGCTCACAAAGGGATTAAAAACATCGTGTAAAAATAAACGTTTGCTAAGAATACTAATATCACAGACAGAAAGTAAAGTATTACATGACTATTATAAAAACTATGAAAAAATATTAAAAAGATCAATAAAAGCATCAATAAAAAATCAGTATACAAAGAGAATAATCTCATCAAAAAATATAACTCGAACAATGTGGCAAGTTATTAAAGAACGTACAAACAAAGTAGTGCATAGAGAAGAAACTAATATAAAATTGGAAATTAATGACAAAATTATAAGCCAACCCCGAGAAATAGCGAATATATTTAATGATTTCTTTATATCTGTGGGAAAAATACAAAAAAATAACATACCCAAAGGTCGCCCGGTAATTTCACCTTTGAATAACTCTATGTATTTATACCCAACAAATGAGCGAGAAATTGAAAAAATAATTATTAAACTTAAAAATAAAATTACTTCTGGCTTCGATGAGATACCCCCGACCCTAGTAAAATACTGTAAAAATGAATTAACAGGACCTCTATCAGATTTAATTAACCAGTCTTTTAGAGAGGGCACCTTTCCAGACTTATTAAAGATATCAATAATAAAACCTATACCTAAACTAAAAAATGCAAATCATCCTCAGCAGTATAGACCAATATCTTTGTTGTCCATTTTTTCGAAAATATTTGAACAGGCAATGGCACAGCGTTTAAATTCGTTTTGTGAGAAATTCGAAATTTATGATAACAATCAAAATGGTTTCAGAAAAAAAAGGTCCACTATAACGGCTCTTTATGACTTTATAAACGAAGTTCTCAGAGTGATTAATAATCGGAAATATGCAATAGCCATGATGTTGGATATGAGCAAAGCATACGATAAAGTTTCACATGAAATTCTTAAACAAAAGCTTTATGGTATAGGTGTTCGTGGATTAGCTCTCAATTGGTTTTCCTCTTATTTGAAAATTAGAGTACAATACGTAGAAATTTACCACCATGATTATAAAAATAAACGCATGATTAAAATTAGGTCTGAGAAACTGAATGTACAAAATTCCATCCCACAGGGCAGTGTTTTGGGCTGTATCCTATTCGTAATTTACATTAATGATTTGTCTAAAATCTTAAGTACAAAGGCCGTGCTATACGCCGACGACATCTCCGTAATATTAGAATGCAACGATATTGAGGACCTAAACAATAAACTACATTGTACTTTTAAATTAATATTAGATTGGCTGAATGATCATAATCTCCAATTGAATATTTCTAAAACTAAAATCATGCAGATAAAACCTTATCAGAAGCCAGCAATTGATATGAACCCTTGCTATAATAATGAATCATTGGCGGTTGTTGAGTCATGTTCTTTGCTAGGTGTCGAAATAGACTCCTGCATAAATTGGAAGGCACATGTTGATAAAATCTCGATAAAATTATCCAAATTTACACATGCCCTCTCCATGTTGAAGAAATGTACAGACTTAAAAGCTGCAACTAATGCCTATTATGCCTATGCCCATTCTTGGTTATCGTATGGTATCATTTTATGGGGGAATAGCACGAACGTAGAGTCGTTGTTCTTGCTACAAAAAAAGTGTATAAGAATACTAGCAAATATAAATGACATGGAGAGTTGCCTCCCTTATTTCAAAAAAATGAAAATATTAACGTTAACTTCACTGTACATTTTTGAATTGTGTAAATTAGTTAAAAAACAAAAACATTTATTTGAGCGAACAAGAGATAACTTTCCAAGGAATCAAAATCTGCGGAAAAGAAACAAATTAGCTAGCACTTTCACAAATCTAAAAATAGTGAATTCCGGTCCTTACCATATGGCAGTTACAGTATATAACAACATACCGTTAGAACTAAAACATATAGAGAAAGATTCAACATTCTTTAAAAAACTAAAAAAGTTCTTGGTTGAAAACTCATTTTACAATATAAAGGAGTATCTTAATTATAAGTCTTACTAATGTTAATTGCTAGTGTGTGCTAGTTTTATAAGTATTAGTTTTTAAGTCTTTATGTATATTGCTGTGCCCCAACGGGGTTTATGCTGGAACATGTAAATACTATAAAATCTTGTAAAACCCATAAAAGCAATAAATAAATTATGAATTATTATTATTATTATTATTATGATGCTATTGAGAAGTTGACACTTAACTCCTTCAGGCCGTGGTCTCTGCAAAATAAAATAAAAATGTCGGTACCAATCGAAACTCACGAATTGCCCTTTCCCGGCCTCTGCAATGTTTGGAGACAACACCCGGTCTTTTACGATGCCACATGTGACATGTGTCATTTATACTCTATCAGTGTAGAAGCATCACATCGTCATAATCTGCACAGTTGGCAACTGTCGATTGCCTCCCGCGCTATCAAAATCATATGACGAGTGTCTCCTTTGGAATGAGAAGTGACTTTTGTCACGGTTTTCCGTGTATTACTTAGATCGTAATTGCCAGGGGGCCTAGCCAAGATGAAAATCGTTGATAGAATACTTTTCGCATCATCGGTCACCCCGATACATTTAAGCAGTTCGCATTTGGAAGAAGAAGCTGAATAATGGTATAGTATTGACATTTATAACCTAAGTAAGTATATATAATTGGTTCGTTTTACAGTTTTTACCCGAACTCTAGCTGTTATTTATTTCGAGAAACAAATGGAAAGTCATCCCTTTTAATCCGTGCTTACTATTTGAGTACCTGGCGTGTTTGATTACCTAAGCACCTACATCTAAACGTGCAATTCAATAAAAAAGTCAATCTATATAAGCTTACTTGCGAGACGTATTTATCAGGCACGCAGTAGCGTGTCGTAAAATAAGCATTTCAATAGCTACCAACTAGGCAACTACTATTGAAATTTCGAGACATTCTTAGAACGTATTACAAGTATTTACGGTCTATAGTGAGTTGCCAGAAAGTCGCGTGTAGAGCCCATTAATTGCATTAGGTACCTGAAGGTCGCCTGAACATTTGAATATAATATCAAATGTTTGCATACTTATATACTGATCCATATTGTTTTATATCGTCAACGCCCGAAAGCCTCGAATATAAATAAATCTGTAATAACGTTGCTGTTCCAGGAGGGCAAAAAGAAGTTCGACAAGAAGACTGCCAAGTTCTGCCAGAGCCAGGAGCGGACGCTCTCGCTCTCCACCAAGAAGCAGGATAACGTCTTCCAAGAGGTTCGTACACACACACACACACACACACACACACACACACACACACACACACACACACACACACACACACACACACACACACACACACGTCATCATACCAGCCTTACCACCAGATACTGCTAATACTTCAACTCTTAAGTTCTATCCATAATTTTCCTAACAATCCCATATCCCTCGTATATACGTACTTACGTATATGTTGAATGCTATATACGTTTCCAAGACTAATAATATCCGACTAGACGTTTCTATTTCTCGCCTCGCGGGGTAGTAAAACACCAATAAACGATAATAGAAATAAATAGTGATGCATTTGTGGGCTTCACCGCACCGGCCATATCAGTCGTATAAATAAACAAACAGGCGCTATAACTTCCAACGATGTGTCATCCGATAGCTGTAGTGCATTGCTGATAATTCATAATTGTTATTCATTGTAGTGTTGTGTACCGATTCATGGTCTCGGGAAAGTACTACAGCCTCTGCTATCGGTTAATCTATTCTCTAATAAACATGCCATGACCTTTAGATAAAAAGCTCGTTATCATAGATTTGAAGAAATACTGTCTGTTTAGTTAGGCAGCTAGGAGAAACTTTGAAGAGATGATTTTACACGTTTAAACTATTATTTGATGGTGACCTCTCTTGCCTACTTTATTCAGGTCATAAAACACTCATATTGCGTTATAAATTGTGTTGCGTTTTAAATTTAGCGTTAGGATGCTACGAGGGGCGTTCAAAATATTCTCGGTATTGATATCTTACGACCTCTTCTAAAATTTCTTTCGTTACTGGCCGCTAAGGTTTATTCATTGACATTAAAAAAAAGTATAATTTGAACCGAGATAGTCTTTTGTTTTTCTGCAATTGCTGAACAAACATGAACATAATGTGCGAATTGACAATGTTAACTAAATTAGAACATCGATGCGTGATAAAATTCTTGACAAAACAGGGTAAAAATCAAAAAACCATAAAAGAGGAAATGGATTGTGTTTACCGTGGGTCTGCTCCTTCTTTATCTACCATTCAAAAGTGGTCAAGCGAGTTTAAACGCGGAAGGGAGAGTATTGAAGATGACCCTAGACCTGGCCGGCCTGTAGTAGCTACTTCACAAGAAAATATTGATAAAGTGGAAAAACTTATATTGGAAGATGGTCGAGTGAAGGTAAAATCTATAGCACAAGTAACCAATCTCTCTATTGGTACCGTATATGATATTATACATGACCATCTTAATATGTCAAAAGTAAGTGCAAGAAAGGTTCCGCGAATGCTGACTCGGCTTCAAAAAGACATGCGTGTAGCTTGTTGTTCCGATTTTATTGACCTGTGCGGTGAAAATCCTGATGAGGTGCTGCAAAGAATAGTTACTGGAGATGAAACCTGGGTTCATCATTATGACCCAGAGAGTAAACAAGAGTCCATGCAGTGGCACATTAAGGGTTCAGCTCATCCTAAGAAGTTCAAGGTCATCCCTTCAGCTGGCAAGGTCATGGCCAGGATATTTTGGGATTGTGAAGGAGTATTACTAATCGATTATAAAGAAAAAGGTGTAAATATCACAGGACAGTACTACGCTAACATTCTACGTCAATTAAAGGATGTAATTAACGAAAAGAGGCGAGGAAAGTTAACCAAAGGTATTCTGCTTCTGCATGACAACGCCCCCGTCCATACTGCTCATATTGCCAAGGCAGCTATTGTTGAATGTGGGTTTAAAACTGTTACTCACCCACCGTATAGTCCGGACTTAGCCCCCAGCGACTTCTTTTTGCTCCCCAATCTTAAAAAGGATCTGCGTGGAAATAAATTTTCTGACGATGAAGCATTGAAGGCGGCAGTGGAGGAGCATTTTTACACGAAAGATAAAAAATATTTTTACGAGGGATTAAAAAAAATAATTGATCGATCTTTTAAGTGTATGAACATAGGGGGGGAGTATATTGTAAAATAAAAATATCAAACTTTTCGTACTTGTTTGTTTTCATTCTCATACCGAGAATATTTTGAACACCCCTCGTAACTCCATAATTTAAATGTCGGATTTTTTTCTTAGTGGGCTTCAGTATGAGATCGCATTTGCATTTGGAACCCCATCTTATGTGAAGCTTACTTACAAACACGCTTATTTACAATTTCAGCTATTTGTTTGGAGAACGTTCGTTAAGTGTTCCCCTTGGTGCTCCGAGTTATCCCACATATATTTAGTTTCTTTTTTAGCCTTTTATCTTCGGGAAGAAGATAGAACTTATACAAACAAGATTGGTTGCGAGCACACCAGCGACAGCAATGGAGTTGATAGCAGTCGCCGGGGCCGTATCGGCCGTGGAGAGATAATAATAATATTATTATCTTCAACATGGAACACTCATGTAAAATAAGTTTTTGGCAAAAAAATCATTTTTGGTACAAGCTTTTATCGCTGGCCGTACTTTTCTTTCCACAGGCAACTAATACTCATCGAGACAATTCTAAAAATCCCGAACACAATTAGGTTTCGTTGTTTTAGCACAGATTTTCTATGGCCACCTCCCGTCTCCACCATCAGATCATCTAAATGGTACCATAATATTGCATCGTTACCCGACTTACATATGTATGCAAATTTTCAGCTTCATCGGAAGTCGGGAATTCGGTCAAATTTACCCGTACAAATACACATAGTTATACATAGGTACATACAATACAATGCAAGTGAACTAAAAGCTTGTAAAATCCAAATGTGTCAACATACCTTTCTCAGTTTTTCTCACCACATGTTTACCCACTCCAAATGGCGTATGGTTGCCAGGCCGACGCGGCGATGGACATGGCGGAGCGCGACTTCTGCCAAGCCTCGCTGGAGTACGTGTTCCAGCTGCAAGCCGTCCGCGAGCGGGAGAAGTTCGAGCTGGTGGAGACGCTGCTCGGCTTCGTGTTCTCCTGGTGGACCTTCCACCACACGGCTCACGACGTGCACCACGACGCCGAGCCGCTGGTGCGCGACCTGCAGCTGCGGATCCAGCGGGTGAGCGCTCACCGGGGCGGGGGTAGCTCGGTTACAAAAGGTTTTGTTAATCTCTGACTTGGGCCATCAGTACCATGACCAGTATTGGCGCCCATTGTATTTCTGTTCAGTATCAGTTCTGACTCCAAAATAATGTCATGCGACGTCTCCTAGTTTTAAAGTTTTCTATTTCCCTGGTTGATAGGGAGGCGAATCTTATCTTCCCCAACAAAAAGGAACAAAAATGTTTAATTAAAAACAACTTCATCAACTTAAGATTTCTCACACTATATTTACTCGTAGATATTAATAGTATTCTTTATAACTCAAAGGCAATCGGCCGCCCGTACTCCTAGCGAGGACCGATTGACCCTCACCTAATATCAGTATGATTAAAAAAAAACTTTAATTTTCGACGACATAAGTTACAATCTCTGTAACAAAACCATATTTTTATACAAAACAAACAATGTAAAAAATGCTCCCCAGGTCACCTTCATCATGCGATATGGTGCCCAGAAGGCTGGCAGCGTTACCTTTTTGGATGGCCAGGCTTATCCTCTGTCCGAGGTAGCTGCCAGCCCTCCGGTCACCTGAGGTGTCAATGAGACGCTGGGACATTTCCTTAAAAAAGCTTTTTGCGCTAGGCCCCCACGGTCCCAGAGTCTCTACGCCAAACGGCGCAAATATGTAGCCCTCGCCGAGGACAGCATATTTGCGCCGCTTGTTCTGTTCAGCGGTTGTAGCCGCAGCTCCCGCCTTGACGGAGGTCGCCTGTAGGTGGGACGGTGCGAGCGTGTCAACGCAGGTGGCGTCCCACACAAGCGTCCTCCCCAGCCTCCAAGGAATGAGTGTCATCCCGTCGGGCCGCTTGCCGTCGTCGCGTGCGATACCGTTCGGCTCAAGGATGGCCGGCACGCTGACGGAAGCAAGCGCCCTCCGGATGACATCATTCAGGGAGGCGTGGCGAGAGATGCGGCCCGCGCTTCTCTGGCAGGACAAGCCGTGGTGGCCCAGCTCGTCAACATTGGAGCCACAGCGGCAGCGGTGGGGCTCATTGGTTTTGACCCCCAATCGCAGACTGGTAGCGAGTGTGAGGGTCGTTCTCTCAAGGAGGGTGCCTATGTTGGGGGATGGCAACGCATGGAGCCAGAGCCCCGACTCTGGCTCCGAAACGGCTAGGAGGCGAGCGCGCTCTGCAGGGCTTTGAGCATTATCAATAAGAGATTTGGCCATCCAAAAAGGTAACGCTGCCAGCCTTCTGGGCACCATATCGCATGATGAAGGTGACCTGGGGAGCATTTTTTACTTATAAGTTTTGTTTAAGATTTGTTTTATTTTAGTTTTAATTTTAACGTTTAGTTTCATTGACTATTGAAATAAATTAATAATTATATCCTTTATATAAACATAATAATTAATAACATCAATAAATAAACAAACAAATCAAATGCTATTCAAGTATCTAATAGAAGTTTAAGTTTTTGCAACGCATAGGTGACAGACGACCACTGAAGGCGCGACAGGTTAAGAATACTAAGAAACGCCGATTCCTGACAGATTAAGAATAGGTACAGAAGTGTCTGCGTGTGTCCGAGTTTGGCGTGCCACAGCTTCCCAACACATTCGTATTTTTTTTTTCAATTAATAATCCCAGTAACAAGACATCGTGCCTTTTTGACAGTGTGTTCTGACGTGTTTTGTTTTGATTCCTAACGCCATCATTAAACCTCACATCCAGCGATTGACCTGATCTCATCCGGCTTCCTTAACTGCTCGCTCACGTTTTTTTGCCCTACAATGATAAAACTCGTAAGTGAACTTGCAATTCCCTTCTAAATAAATTATGCAGTCATAGTACATGGTGAAAACTAAATAATAATAATGAACGCATTATTTTCTCACACAATTTAGTAAAATAAAAAAATAAATATCATTTATTTCAAGTAACACGAGACTCGTATTTTATGGAATATGTGACGCGTGTTTCACCTAAGTCTCGTCTTAAAAAAACCCCTTGCACCCTATTCGCAAACAGCTCGCGTACTGCACACAACCAGTTAGCGATTCTTTCGCTAATGACCTGCTAGCATTCGCCGGATCTGGTTTTTTTTTTACGCGAAGTAAATTATATTATAACTTATTTTATTTATTTGATTTAGCCGAGTTCTATCAGTTTCGGGTTTGTGTGAGTGAACACTGATTGAGCATGCGTGTGTGTGCATGCATGCGCTTGTGTGTTCACGCGGGTTGTCACGGTGTGCGTGTTGCAGACGCGGACCAACTTCGAGGAGACGAGCAAGCAGACCGAGTCGCTCATGAAGAAGATGATGGAGGTCCGGCAAATGGTGAGTAATTATAGTTTTAAATCGTTTTATTCAAGAGGTCAACCAACTTACATTTTGACATCTAAATGATGATTCGCCCGTGCGTCTCGCTCGCACCAATACTTGTACAGACAAGTATGAGGAAAATGTACGCACGAATGATAACTAAACGACTTAATTTAAGCGGCAATTACACTGCGTCGTTCACCTAATGCGGTCGCCGAATTCATTTTAAACTACTTAGGCCAACAAACGTCGTCTTCACATTAGTCTGTCCGCCTACTACGGCGACCGCATGACTCTTGAATGGATTCGTTCAACGAACGTCGTCTTTACACTAGTCTGTCCGCCTAATGCGGTGGCCGAATGCGGCGGCTGAACTACAAAGTCATCCATCAGATCTCTGAGAGCTGTCGCGATGTCAAAGCTTGTGCTTAGGAAAGCTAGTTTATTAGTTTGCTTAATAATACAGGAAATATTATTTGTGACAACTTCAAATATAAGTGGCCAATGCCAACGATATCATGAGTACATTTGCATAGAGGTTTTACTTTATCAAATGATCTGCGGTCGCCGCTGTCGGTGACCTAATAAGGCGGATAGATGTCGTATTTACACTGCTTCGGTCACCTTATAAGCGTTGGCAACTGTCGATCGCCGAATGCGACCGACTAACGTGTTCTTTACAATTTTCCAACAACGAAGTTGTTACGGGTTCAGCGGGGGGCCCTATAGTGGTATAAAATAAAATAAAATAATCTGGAATAACAAGTACATTTAATTTTCTTCTTAGAAATTTAAGCAGGTAATAACTATATAATAGCTAGCTCAGTCGTAACTTATATATATTACATTTAGAGCACAGGGGGTGAGTCTGTGTTTCAAGATGCTGGAAGACCTTGGTAACTGTAGGTAAAAATATTAAATTATTGGGCGCCTTAATAAAATATATTATAGGGAACACTCTGACCTCGGGTTAAAAAAAAACACGAGAGTTGGGCCCTGTAGCCGCGTGGTGGTGAGCTCAACCACCCCGGTGCCACAGCAGCCGCCTCCGAACATCCATGCCAGTTAAATGGTCAAGGGCAGCACCAGCTCAGCGCGGCCTGGAGCACAACCTCGCTCATGCCGACGCCCTTGACTAACTAGGGAACTGAAGGGGTAAACGAAACCTCCTCTTGAAAGCCCTGGAAATAATTTAAAAACAATAAGTATGAGGCTTTGCCGATCCTCGACGAGGGTTAAAATTCGCAAGAACGGTTGAGCAACTTACCCAATGCAGAAAAGAAGCCGGCTTTGTAAATCCGTGCCTTCATGTCTATGCATGGGGCCTTCAGAGGTTATGGTAAGTAGAACATAATATTCTCCCTGAAAATAAGTAATAAAACAATAAGCACTGAACACGTCTCGAACAATTTGATACGTAGATCAAGAAAAATACTTACGATTAAGCGGTTTAAGCCGCGATTTAAAAAACAATGTGGCACACTGGCCTTTGAAGAAAACGGAATCCTCTCGCTACAACATCTCATCCGAAATGCCGATGACAGCTGACAGATCGAATCACAGATACTCCCACCGCTGCGTCTCGTTGCGCGTACGACGCAGATACAGCGACCGAAACTCGTTTCAATAAAAAAAATAATTTCCAAAAAAGGAAAGAAGAAAGTTATAAAATATTTAATTGTGTTTTAATATTTGTAAATTAATAAAAGTAAACCTTTTATTGAAGAAAAATCAGACAGCGAGCTACTCACGCCCTCTGTCGATATTTTCAGCAACTAATTAGCTTTCGGACCGACGTTAATACGATCAATGCAAGGATTACCATCGCCCAACGCTAGATGTCCTATGAGGTCTAAAAAAATATTGTTACAAAGTGTAATTGCGTCTTTAGATATTATTTTAATGTAAATATTAGGTTCGATTTGGCCTCCAACTTAGATCTTATAGACACACAATTCTATGCATGTATCGATCAGGTCTTCGGTGATTCACCGCTACATACTTTTACGAGGCCATTCAGAGCTTTAGTTCTAAAAAACAATGGCAAACATGAGGAGCGGATCCTGCAGCTTTCTGAAAGCTAATTTAAAATCTGTAGCACCTTGGTACATACACATAGGGCGGAACAGGAAGCAACATAGAGCCCCTCGACTTCTCTGTTGCTGATGTTGAGTATTGACTCTAACACTTTTTTCAAAAGTAGTATTTAGTGAGTTTGAGGGTTTGTTTTATCTCCGTTTGTGTTTGCAGAATAAAGAAGTGGAAGCGGAGGAGCCGGGCGAGGCCGCGGAGGCGGCGGCGGGGGCGGGGGGCGGCGTGTCGCGCGCCGGGTACCTCTACCTCATGGAGAAGAGTGAGTGTCTCCACGACAGCAGCAGGGGCTCCTATCAGGAGTTACAGCTTTTGTTCCCTAGTAATTGGTGGCCATGGTGGTAGAAAGTAAGACGGGAACGGATAAAAAAAAACTGGCCAAGTGCGAGTCGGACTCGCGCACGGAGGGTTCCGCACCATCAACAAAAAATAGAGCAAAACAAACAAAAAAAAACAAGCAAAAAAACGGTCACCCATCCAAATACTGACCCCGCCCGACGTTGCTTAACTTCGGTCAAAAATCACGTTTGTTGTATGGGAGCCCCACTTAAATCTTTATTTTATTCTGTTTTTAGTATTTGTTGTTATAGCGGCAACAGAAATACATCATCTGAGAAAATTTCAACTGTCTAGCTATCACGGTTCGTGAGATACAGCCTGGTGACAGACGGACGGACGGACGGACGGACAGCGGAGTCTTAGTAATAGGGTCCCGTTTTTACCCTTTGGGTACGGAACCCTAAAAACATAATATGATTGATCAGTAACTGTGGAATGAAGCGTACTCCGAAAGGTCGCGGCAACGCCCATGCAAAACCTCTCGTTTTGCAGGTGCCCAAGGATGACGGGAATTGTATGCCATCAGGCGATTCGTTGGCTCATTTGCCTCCTGTATCATAAAAATGAAAAAATACGATATCAAGTAGATGACCCAATTTCTAAACGCGTGTAGTCGTTAATGATAGCCCCTTTCAGTCGTTCAGTGATTCCATTATGACCGGGGATGATTTTGACTAATAGTCCCGATGAGTGTTTCAAGTTTCCAGGGTTGTTTGATATTTTCTGGACGTGTTTAGAATAGAATAGAATAGAAGAAATTTATTCAGAAAACGCTTAAATTTAGGTATTACATGAGACAACAGAACTAATTTATTATTAAGCGTCACTGAAAAGGTCTCCACTCAGCGTAATGTCAAGATACCATCTAAGGATCTCGACGCTGGTCTTCCGTGGAAACCCTTCCGAGAGAGCGCAACTACACGCTAAGGTACAAATTTTATATAAGTGCAAAAGTTGCAAGTAAATTTAATAAGGCTATAATTATTATTCAATTAAAAACTAAAATAACAAACTACGGTACCTAAACAGTCATTAATCTGGTTTATCTGGCTTACAAGGTGAAATAAATTATTTAGCAGGCGTTCGTTCTAGTAGGGATATATGGCACAGGAGTATACCCATAACTATATTTTTTGTAAGGTTAAAATGTGTTTTTTTAAATTTACATTTAAATGAACCAATTGATGGCGAGTTCCTTATAGGTGTAGGTATATTGTTCCAGCACTTCGTGGCAGAGTATTTAAAACTGCCACGAAATGCTGCGGTGCAGTGTCTAGGGCAAAGAAGACGTATGGCTCCCCTAATATGGCGTTGTGAAAAAGTTAACTTTTCATAGAGGTAGAGGGGCGTCATGGATTTTATAATGCCAAAGAGCATGCAAGCAAAATGCAGCGACCGCCGCGATTCCATATTCATTAATTAATGTTTGTTGCAGAGGCGTTCGGCACGGCGTGGAGCAAGCACTACTGCACGTACGAGAAACATTCGCGCACGTTACGATTGCTTCCCTACTCGCAAATCAACCCGAAAACTGTAAGTTATGATAAAGTACATAAGTATATACCAACTATTATAGTTCAGTACATAAGACATTAATTCTTCGCATCGTCTATGCTCAGTTTCACGCGTTTGTATGCGAGTGTATACGTTTAGTTTTACGCGTGTTATTTGTTGCTGTGAGATTTCGCTAGGCGTTAAGGCCCCGCGATTATTAATGTCGTGCGTGAAACACGTAAAATTGTATTTAAAAAAAAATACTAAATGTAAATATTTTGTAAAATGCTTTATTAGGGTTAGATATGAGGACATTAGGTATAATTTGAGTAGGGAATGCAATCTCGCACCAAGATTGGCGATTCCAGATCTCGCACGAAAGATCTGAATCGTGTTTCGAGTTCTCGACCGTCACACTTTCGAGATCGAGATTAATCGAGGTATGTGGCTGGTTTCGTAAACAAGGTTAAACAGATTTACTAATGCTGCCAGGTGGTCTTCTTCAATAAGCTTAAGAAATTCTATGTGAACTTCGTCTGGCCCTACTGCTTTAATTTCCAGGTTTAGCTTTTCTCAGCATGGCCTTTAAGATTAAGTGGCACCCGTCGGTATTGCGAGTAGGGATATCCCTACTCGCCTAAAGAAGATATCTTCTAACTGTACTCTCGAATCATCCGCGAACAAGGATTCTATATGCTGCTCACATATACTCTTAAATTCCTCCTTTCCATGTCCAAAATTGGCAAATCGTGCTCATCCACTAGACTAGTCCATATTTAGTTTTTGTTGTAAATTGTGTCCTCATCGCCGCTTCGATGTACACAGACGGCACCGGCCGAGAGCGTGTGCGTGTGCGGCGCGCGGCGCGCGGCCGACACGGAGCGGCGCTTCTGCTGGGACGCGCTGCCGGCCGACCGCGAGCGGCCGCCGCTCACGCTGCAAGCTCTGTCCGAGCGAGACCGGACCGCGTGGCTGCGGGCGCTCAGTCCACAGGTATGGGATACACCCCCACACGGAGCGGCGCTTCTGCTGGGACGCGCTGCCGGCCGACCGCGAGCGGCCGCCGCTCACGCTGCAAGCTCTGTCCGAGCGAGACCGGACCGCGTGGCTGCGGGCGCTCAGTCCACAGGTATGGGATACACCCCCACACGGAGCGGCGCTTCTGCTGGGACGCGCTGCCGGCCGACCGCGAGCGGCCGCCGCTCACGCTGCAAGCTCTGTCCGAGCGAGACCGGACCGCGTGGCTGCGGGCGCTCAGTCCACAGGTATGGGATACACCCCCACACGGAGCGGCGCTTCTGCTGGGACGCGCTGCCGGCCGACCGCGAGCGGCCGCCGCTCACGCTGCAAGCTCTGTCCGAGCGAGACCGGACCGCGTGGCTGCGGGCGCTCAGTCCACAGGTATGGGATACACCCCCACACGGAGCGGCGCTAAAATGCATATGTATGTTAAGTTATCAGTCTGTATACAAGGTATTTGTAATATGGGCCTTGTTGCCTGATTTAAATTTGTAAATGAAAAAATAACCTTCGGTCTACATTTGGGTAGATGGCGTTAATTTCAATATTTAACAAATTAACACATATTAGTGAAAGAGTAAGGGTCAAAGTTAAATGGCGTTTTAATAGTTTTAATCTTTACCGGGGCTACATAATTTATTATCACGACAGGAACTCTCCGTCTATACTCATATTATTGATGCGAAAGCGTGTCTGTCTGTAAATAAACAAATAAATAAATAGTTCGCGTCCCGGGAAGGATATAGGATAGTTTTTATGTCGGAAGTCACCCCTAAGGGGGTGAAACGGGGGGTGAAAATGAGAAAATTAACGAGTCGCCCGTCAATCGGCGGGAGCGATAAAGTATTATGCTCAAAATGATCGCTAGTAGATTTTATCCAGGCGCTACACTCACTTTAACCGTCGGACCTAAAGTCTATTTTTTAATTCGGTAGACTGAAATGACAGTTCATAGTATGAACATAAAATGTCATTTCATACTGTGAACAGTATGAACTGTCATTTCAGTCTGCCGAATTAAAAAATAGACTATATTCCACGCAGACGAAGTCTAGTACGGTGCGGTGTTGGGTGTGGGAGCGGTGTAGTGAGCGCGCTTGTGTTGCAGAGCGGCGCGGCGGAGCTGGGGCTGGGCGCGGCGCGCGGCGCGGGCGCGGAGGCGGGCGCGCACGCGCAGCTGGACGACGCGGGCTTCGCCTTCGTGCGCCGCCTGGTGCAGGCGCTCGAGGAGCGCGGCCTCGAGGAGCAGGGCCTCTACAGGTACGCACACACCTCCCCTCTCCCCCGCTCACGCGTTGACCACCCTCCGGGGCCTTATTTCACCACGGTGACGGGTGCGCAACCGCTTACCGTCAGACGGGCGGTGCGCTTGTGTGGATTTAATTTCACCGTGGTGAAATAGGGATCGGGCTTCCTCCTGTTGTGACGATCGCCGTGATGTATGTTTCGTGACCGTCCGTTTCTCGACAGATAGAATAAAATATAAAACTAAAATCACTTTGTTCGCGCCTCCCCGCGGCGTCTATGGGACGCATGGCGCCCCGCGTTCGATTCGCACGTAGGAGTGCGAGAGGAATTGTGATCGTTACCGATCGACGCATCGTGTTGTCTCGCTCGAACGAGGGAGCGACGTGCGAATCGGACGCGGGGTACCGTGCGCCGTGAGCCGACTCGGGAGCTCTGCGCGGTACTCGACGCGCCTCCTCGCACGTACTCGTGATGAAGCTTAAACCGAGTACCTCCCGGACTCCGGATCGATTGCGGCGTACCGAGCCGAGCCGAGCCTCCACTTTGTTCATGAGGGGGGTTCGCACTCCGTAACTCGTCAGATACGTCTCACTGACTTTGAAATAGTCACCCGGCTGTAATATGAGAGTAAACTAAATCTTTCCAATCGACAGCAACGTAAAATAAATGCTGCCTCGCTTTTAACACGTGTACTCGTTTGCGGCGGTCATTGTTTTTTTACTTACGTTTGTTTAATCGCAGATCACGCCAACACACTCGTTGTTGTGATCCTCGATGAGACGAATATCGTTCGTGCAGGGTGGCAGGCGTGGCGTCCAAGGTGTCGCGCCTGGTGTCGTGCGCGGGCACGGGGCGGGCGCCCGCCGCGCTGGCGGACCCGCTGGAGTGGGAGAGCAAGACGCTGACGTCGGCGCTGAAGAGCTACCTGCGCGCGCTGCCCGAGCCGCTGGCCACGCACGCGCTGCACGAGCGCTTCCTCGCCGCCGCCAAGCTGGAGTCGCGGCCCGAGCGCGTCGCCGCCGTCGCCGCGCTCGTCGCGCAGCTGCCGCTCCGGAACAGGGACATGCTGCGGCTGGTCGTCGACCACTTGAGGTGATCTAGCAGCCCCGCGCCCCCGGCCGTGGTCGAGGCCCTACGTTTGGTCGAGCGCGATGTATGGCCGGCCTCGATTAGTCGCTCGCGGCCAGTCCGCGCCCTCGATACACTCGCGTTGACTAAGATTAAATGATGTGGCGAGAACAGGTAGACGCCGTTAAATTGTCCCTCGTTCTATCGTAATGATTATATGTAATGACAATGTTGATGACCGTCCCGCCGTAATGGGGACCGAGCGAACCAGAAATTAACGCAGCGTATACTCTGCGTAGTCACGTATCTTCTGATTGTAGACCCCCAAAAATTCATCTACATTCTACAGCTATGGTGTTGAGCGACGTCTTGTGTTTATGTTTATGTCCAGTTTTTTAACCAACCTGCAGTAATAATGCCGGTCGCGTTAATTTCCTTGACTCGCCCCAACAAACGGTCCCAAAACCTTTGTCGGAAATAACTTATCAGTTCTATCTTTCTAATGTGTAATCAAATGTGTAATATGATTATTTGGTAAACCATTGAAATTCCATTACGTCTTAATTTATGTTTGTGTAGAAATTTGGTGTTAAACATAATGAATAAGTACATAGTGAATGAGTTTAATTGTACCGTATAGACGAGTGGCGGCGCGCTCGGAGCGCAACCTGATGACGGCGTCCAACCTGGCCGTGTGCTTCGGGCCCACGCTGCTGCGCGCGCCGCGCGAGTCCGTGGCCGCCATCCTCGACCTCAAGTTCTACAACGTGCTGGTGGAGACGCTGCTCGACCACGCGGACCTGATCTTTGCGCAGTCCCCGCAGGGCCCTAACGTACAGCAGGCGACGCCGGCGCAGAATGGCCTCCGGTTAGTTCATTTACTTCTTTATTCTAGGACTCTAGGTCTGATGTTTCCAAAATACGATCCGCGCGCAGGGTCCGCTCGGCCCGCTCGTTCGGCTCGTGAAAAAAGCTAAATAAATAAATGTAAGTAGAGATGTCCCGAATATTCGGCCCCTCTCTCGGCCGAAGCGCCGAATATTCGGCTTAAAATGCGAACATTTTGAGTCACAATTATTATGAAAACTGTTCGTTAACAAAGCACAACGTTTGCTAAGATATTTTTTTTGATGAAGTAAATTAATGAATGTAGTTAGAGTCAATCAAATCAGACCCATGATATTTTTTTTTTGTAATCAACAAATGGTCAAAAAAGGGCCTTCGTATTTAACAACTTTCCAAGAATAGGTACATTTAAATATGAAATATACTTAACTAGTTTTTGGTTATTTTTATTGTGTAATTTTTCTTTTTAGGTTAGTGCAACAGATATTCAGTATTCGGCCGAATACCGAATATTCGGCTAGCCGTAATGTAATACAGCGAGTCATTAGCCGCCGCTTTGACAGTTTTTAGTTCCCATCTTTAACACTCGTGGCGCTGCCTGACATAACAACAACAAACTATGACAAACGCTGGGGTGTCCATCAAATCTGGAGTTCGTCGGACTGTTTCTTTTCAAAAAACATTTCCTTCGCAACTTAACTAGACGGAGCCCCGCGAAGCGGTTTGCCCTTCGGGCATCTGAAGCTACCTAACGAACCTAACCTACCTACCTATTGATTTAGTGAGACGTCCGTGAAAACATTACACTTTGGGGAAAAAAGCGTAGGTAGGTAAGTAGGTTAGGTTCGTTAGGTAGCTTCAGATGCCCGAAGGGCAAACCGCCCAGAAATAGCGCTCCGTCTATTTAAGTTGTGAAGGAAATGTTTTGGAAAAGAAACACATGTAGTGCGGTGGGACCATGGTAAAAATAAATTAAATTGCAATCATTGTCAAACTCCGGTTACGTAGGCGACCGAAAGAACTGGTCACTCTACATTCTAAATAGTAGATACGATGCGGCTAAACGTAGGCCGCCTTATTGAAGAACGTATCGCAATGACAATCCGGCTAATCGTCGAACCTCCGCATTTCAAAACGCCCCTGTTTTGTAAAACGGCTAGCCGTAATGTAATACGGCGGATTATACGATCTGACTACGACTCTGACTCTGATCTGATCTGACTTTGGTTTTTTCCTGAGCTTTCAAATATGCAGCTTTTTTAAAGGGTCTTAGTAGTCGTTGTGGAGATTAATTTAACGTTTTTTTTTCTAAAAGACGAGGGCGTATGTACAGTGTTCCTAAATAAGATTTGTGAAAAAATGCATACTATTGTAGTAACACTTAGTAACTAACAGCAGTTCAAATACATTTTATTTTATTAGACTTAATAATTGAATAACCTAACACCCAAGAGCATTTTTAGGGTTCCGTACCTCAAAAGGAAAAAACGGAACCCTTACAGCAGCGGTCGGCACGGCCCGCGGGCCGCATGCGGCCCGTGAACCTGTCAATATTAATATAGGCCGGTAGCTTGAACATGTCATGCTCGCTTAAAAGTCTTTGCTTACGGTGGCGTCGTTGATCGGGTCGCCACTTTCCCGAATGAAGGTTGAGGGAGGCGATGGCTGAGATACGCGTCGTACTCGTGAACGGGTGCTGTTTGTGGAGACGGGTCTGTTTAAGCTAACACGAATATATTTAGTAACTTTATTTTTTAATTTAATTGCAGTGAGACGCCTCATTCGGTTCTCGTATGTTTTTTTTTTCTCGTAATGTGTTAATCATACAGGATTGTGACTCTTGGAGACCCTATACATCTCTAAGGATAATTTGATAAACTATGTTATTTTTTAGTTCTGACACTTAGAGACATTTACACCTCTAAATAAGTTTAGATTTTTTTTTCCATGTATCTGTTTTGTTTTTATTTTAATATTATTATTATAGTTTTTTTATGTAATTCGACATTAAGAGACCTTATACATCTCTAAGTAATTGTATTACGTTAGTTTGATTTGGTAGTTGTAGTTGTATTTAATAATTGTTGATGTATAATTATTACTATTTTGCTTGTATGTAAATTCAATGTTGACGTGTAAAAGTGCCCTTGTGGCCTATTTGCTGAATAAATGTTGAAGTTGAAGTTGAAGTTGAAGAAGTCACTTGCGGCCCGCGAGGCTCCCTGGCTATTTTGTATGTAATATTGACACAAGACAATGTCTAGTCTAGTCATAAATATTAACAAAGTGCGGCCCGCGTCAATTTCGTTAACTACTATGTGGCCCTTGGCTGCTAAAAGGTTGCCGACCGCTGCCTTACAGGATCACTCGTGCGTCTGTCTGTTCGTCTGTCACAGCCTATTTTTCCCGAAACTACTGGACCAATTAAGTTGAAATTTGGCACACATATGTAAATTTGTAACCCAAAGACGGACGTGTGACGTAAATAAATGAATTTTAAATATGGAGGCCATTTTTGGGGTGTAAATGAGAAAATTAAAAAATTAAGTTTTTCAAACTATATCGTGTTATATATCAAATGAAAGAGCTCATTGTAAGAATCTCAAATATATATTTTTATAATTTTAGGATAAGTACATAGTTTAGCAGTTATTCAAGAAAATAGGCAAAAAATGACCATCCCCCCCTCCTTTATCTCCGAAAATACTGGGTCTAAAATTTTGAAAAAAAATACACAAAATAGTTACCTACCACCTATACACCTAATATAATAGTTACGGCACCTATAGATGCCGGGAAAACCTATTAGAAATGTGCAGTCAAGCGTGAGTCGGAGTTAAAGTACGGAACCCTTGGAACGCGAGTCCGACTCGCACTTGGCCGGTTTTTCAAGAGCATTTTTGTCACCCATTGAAATACTTAATCCAATTTTCAGAAATATGTGCACTTGAGAGCAACGTAACGCAACTGAGTCAAAAATATGATCTGTTTCCATTGCTCTGGAGTGTAAACACTACATACACAGATAACGGCGTTGAATAGTTTCCCTTTGCTTTCAAGATGGAGGAAGCGGCCGCGCGGTAATCAATTTATACCGCGTGTTGTCTAACTCGCAAACGGGTTGAAGGGTACGCACCACCTAACGCACCGGAGTTCACCTATTTAACTCGTACCCATTGATAACCCACAAAACACCGGAAACGGAATACAAACGAGGTTATAACAACTACCCCTTGCGTCACGCTCCACTTCCTGAGGTTCATACAGATAGTGCGGGGGCGGAGGCAGGCCCACCTGCGCGTGCGCGCCAGGTGCGCACGCAATTAACTATGGGATGTGCGCGCCGTATGCATTTAACCTTGCACTGTTGGGGTATGAATTGTCTTTTCGACATTTGCTTGCCTTGGGCCCCTTTAATTTGGACGCAGCGCAATACTTTTGATGGACGTCAGTCACGTCACTTATCACGTTAACGTTTCGTCTTTTGATGCACGTCAGTCACATCACTTATGACGTTAACGTTTCGTCTTTTGATGCACGTCAGTCACGTCACTTATGGCGTTAACGTCTCGTCTTTTGATGCACGTCAGTCACGTCACTTATGGCGTTAACGTTTCGTCTTATTGATAATTTACAAGGCAGGGCTTGAAAATGGGTGTGCAGCTGTGCACGCTGTAGGTAATAATGCATTTAACTTTGCACTTTGGAATTGGATCAGAACTTAATGGTGGGTGTGTTTTACCAACATTTGATTGCCTTTATCCCCTTTAACATGGCTTTGCGCAGCATGTGTACTTCTGTACACACTACGTTGTTGCACACTTTGTGTATCAATAATTTTAACGTCCAGGGGCACGTTTCTCTAAATCTTGTAACTTAATTGTAATACAAGTGGAAGTCCCTTTCTAACAAAAGCTGTCGAAAAGTGACATCCGCTTGTATTACAAGTTACAAGCTTTTGAGAAACGGGCCCCAGGTGTTTCAAAGTTCACGACCAATATATTCTGCGGAGCGTCAACGCGAGCGTGGCTCATCATTCTCTGCTCGAAAATCGAGAATTAGGATCTCCGAAACATGTCGAGCGTAGTGAATCAAAATTATTGAGTAAAACCGTAATCAGTGAGTTACGTAACGTCCTTTAAGAATAAATTTCATGAAATATGTGACTCTTAGGTGCAAGATGACGCTGATAATATTTTAAACGTTTATATTACGGCCCAAGTTTAAACTGTTCTTAAAAGTAGTTCAGCAATGTCGTTATATTTTTATAAAATTCATCAAAATCACAATAATTTATTGATAATACTAAATTACATGTCAAGAGGTTCGAGTATGTGAATAGAGAATTAAATATTTATTTATTATATCAATAACCTGAAATTACGGCCATAAACGAGGGCCTGAAGAGCGATGAATCCTGGAGCTCCCGTCTTCCGACGCGGCGCGGGTGGCCTAGCTCGCGACTCGCGACGCGATCATTACTGCGAACTTTCTTTCGGATGACCTACATATGTATACAAGTTTTTGTAAAAATAAACACAGTTATGGTGCAAGCTTTTATCGCTGACTGTACTTTTGTTTCAACAGGCATCTAATACTCATCGAGACAACTCTTAAGGAACCCAAACACAATTAGCAATTGATATGTTCGGGTAATTTACTTTGAATATGATTTATAAAACAGAATGATGCGAGCTACCTAATCGGCAACTTTTTTGGAGAGCTGCACTTATTAGATAGCAAAGGAACAAAGAAAACGTGCAGAGCCCACCTGGCCGGAGTGGCCGCTATAGATATAATTGCCCGTAATTAGTGAAGAGAGATATTGTTTGGCTCTTTGTTATACCGTGTTTACGGGAAATCATCATAGCCTTTACTTATGGTTGTAAACTAAATGTTAAATATCAATTTATTTAACGGCTAGTTTCTATGTATCAATAGCTCGCCTCGCATTCAACTCGCTCGCAAATCTTAGTAGATGCTTAGTAGATGAACCATTATGGAAATGGCTGGCTGGAAAAGTACCACAATAGAGCATGTTTGGTCAAATGAAATAAGTAGGTACCATAAAATCAGAATTTTAAGAGTAGTTTTTCCCCTGGACAACTATCCTGGTGATGAGACGCACTAAGAAGTCCCCCACTTATTGCTTCGTCGCCACCGACCTTGGTAGCTGGTATACGCGAGCCCGAGTGTCGGTTTCCGCTTTTTATCCGTCCCGCGGGCCGGCGTGTGCGCCGCGCCCGCTCCAGTTATAACACCAATACACTTGGCCATTAATATGTCTTATGCTCTTGTAGTAAGGTTTAGAAATGGTTAGTTAACTGTGTTGATGATGATACCCAAGAAATCTACGCCGCTAGCATATGGCAAATTGGAGATGGTAAAGAAAATAAAGATCATTAAGCTGATTGCACACCCTCCCATTCCAGCTGCTTCACTAACAAAAACATGTTATTTTTTTTCAACCATCTAACCTAAAACGCTATGCACTCCTTTTTTTGGGCAGTCGTGTAAAAACAATGTCGCCCGCCGCCGTGTGTGTCTGTCTGACTGAATCGGATTTTCATGCGGTTGTCACCTACATATTATTATTAGAGTAATTCTTGAGGAAGGTTTAGGTGAATTAATTTCTTATTAACTAAGGTTCTACCCGTGCGGAGCCGGGGCGGATCGCTACTTAACTTTAAGAAATAACCTTTGTTTCGTTCGGGGAAGCCCGTCGTAAGGCAATGCATCCTATATACTTATTATAACGACGATAAGATAGGTGCGTAAGCTGCAGGCCAAGAACCCTGCGGCACTATCCGCTTAAAGATAAATCCCAGTCCCAAATAACACCGCGGTCATTAGGTATTCTTTTGTTCCTTTCGGGGAAACCCGTCATTAGCCTTCAAGTGATGTTGGTGTCGGAACTGTCGGACCACCAACGGAGTCTATTGTACATGCGCTCATGTCCACACTCCACAAAAACTTCAACCTAGAACAACTATAATATCTACTTTTGTTAGCAGTTACTGCAACCACCTACACGTACTTACCTACGATAGGTACCTGCTGCTTACTTCTTTTAAATTTAGTTATATGTTATAATATACAAAGTTAAAATATACCTACAAGTCAATATTAGTGGATACGATGGATCCCATACCAAATAAAAGTGCCTATCATTGTACAGTTTACCCCGTCATATTTCATGCTCTTGGCATGTGGTTGCTTTTGAAATGAATCAAGAATTATCTGAATATTGTTAAATGTTGACTACGAGGGGTGTTCAAAATATTGTCGGTATGAGAATGAAAACAAACAAGTACGAAAAGTTTGATATTTTTATTTTTCAATATACTCCCCCCCTATGTTCATACACTTAAAAGATCGATCAATTATTTTTTTTAATCCTGCATAAAAATATTTTTTATCTTTGGTGTAAAAATGCTCCTCCACTGCCGCCTTCAATGCTTCATCATCGGAAAATTTATTTCCACGCAGATCCTTTTTAAGATTGGGGAACAAAAAGAAGTCGCTGGGGGCTAAGTCCGGACTATACGGTGGGTGAGTAATAGTTTCAAACCCACATTCAACAATAGCTGCCTTGGCAATATGAGCAGTATGGACGGGGGCGTTGTCATGCAGAGGCATAACACCTTTGGTTAACTTTCCTCGCCTCTTTTCTTTGATTGCATCCTTTAATTGACGTAGAATGTTAGCGTAGTACTGTCCTGTGATATTTACACCTTTTTCTTTATAATCGATCAGTAATACTCCTTCACAATCCCAAAATATCGTGGCCATGACCTTGCCAGCTGAAGGGATGACCTTGAACTTCTTGGGATGAGCTGAACCCTTAATGTGCCACTGCATGGACTCTTGTTTACTCTCTGGGTCATAATGATGAACCCAGGTTTCATCTCCAGTAACTATTCTTTGCAGCACCTCATCAGGATTTTCACCGCACAGGTCAATAAAATCGGAACAACAAGCTACACGCATGTCTTTTTGAAGCCGAGTCAGCATTCGCGGAACCCATCTTGCACTTACTTTTGACATATTAAGATGGTCATGGATAATATCATGTACGGTACCAATAGAGAGATTGGTTACTTGTGCTATAGATTTTACCTTCACTCGACCATCTTCCAATATAAGTTTTTCCACTTTATCAATATTTTCTTGTGAAGTAGCTACTACAGGCCGGCCAGGTCTAGGGTCGTCTTCAACACTCTCCCTTCCACGTTTAAACTCGCTTGACCACTTTTGAATGGTAGATAAAGAAGGAGCAGACTCACGGTAAACACAATCCATTTCCTCTTTTATGGTTTTTTGATTTTTACCCTGTTTTGTCAAGAATTTTATCACGCATCGATGTTCTAATTTAGTTAACATTGTCAATTCCCACATGATGTTCATGTTTGTTCAGCAATTGCAGAAAAACAAAAGAACATCTCGGTTCGAATTATACTTTTTTTTAATGTCAATGAATAAACCTTAGCGGCCAGTAACGAAAGAAATTTTAGAAGAGGTTGTAAGATATCAATACCGAGAATATTTTGAACGCCCCTCGTAGAAAGTAAAGCCTTATGAGTGTCCGCTTTGCAGCTGTCGCTTGTTTTTCTGCTCGCGTGCAGGGTGCACGTGCTTTTCTTACCACCAACCGAGCACTGGCGAGTCAAGGACCATTTAAATGAGCCCTCAACGCCTAGGGGTTAATATAGATCTCAAGATCGCAAGTTAGACTTTGACCCGCTCGATGTTTCCATTAGGCAGTGGGAATACGTTCAGAGGCCGCCGGCCGGCGTGCGCCCGCGGCTGCCTAATTGCCGGCAGGTAGGCCTTCGCTTCGGCACAATCACTCCCACTCTCAGTAAGTCGGTCATTTATTCCAGCGTCAGACTAATCGCACCATATTTACCACACAATAAAGCTCAAATTAACACGACTATAACCGAATTTTGAAAACTACGTACGTACGCAACTGCATTCAATTTCAATAACGGAAACGTGTCAATGTGTATTATAAAAGATTTACTGCGCTCTGGAACATTTGCAAAATGCTTTGTAAATTGCAGTCCTTTTTTTGCGTACTTTTGAATAAATACGTAAGCTCCTTTTGCGTCTAATCGGTGGGCATTTGAACCGAAATTTAAAACGAACTAGACCCTAACATTACTACAAAAAGCGTAGAAGACAATAGAGACCAGCAAAACAAATAAACAATCAGTCAATGCATCCAAGAGTCATTGTGAGGCGGTATTAAGAGATAACGCTGATAAGCGTAAATTTTTATTGGTAGGTAGTTTTTTCTGGGTCTTCGGAATGTCCCTCGAACACAAAAGCCTGAAGACAGTGAAGACTTACAGACAGCGCTTCGCCATTCCCTGCCGAGCGACAATAATGGGAAACGCTGTTCTTTATTCGCAAAACTTATGATACTCGTTTGAGAGCTCTTTGAACTGTTTACTCTCTTCAACAAGTTTATACTGGTTTCCTTAAGCAAATTGGTCTGTATGCTTTGTCAATAGCCCAGGAGTAATATGCAGAATATTGTTCAATCGGCAGTCCTTGTGACAAGCCGCGTAATTAATTTAATACTCGTATACATAATGGTGCGCCGGCTTTGTTCTCCGGCCTTGCTGCGAGACAAGTTTCTGTTATTAATTTAATGCCTTTAAGAAAGAGTTTTTATGATTATATGCATTTATTGTGTGCAGTTAACAATACAGTTGTCTTTTCTCAACTTTTTTAAGGTTATTTTCTGTAATTTATGTCAGATTATTCTTAAAAGTCCCTAATCAGCATAATGGCATCAATAGCCCTACCATAAACTAAACTGACTTAAGTTAAGAGGACTTGCCCACCAAACCGAGGGATCCGTAAAAATTTAACAATTTATTTATTACTTACAACAGTTTTCAGATTTCTTTCCTGTATTTGTAGTGTAAGACGATATTATTTTCCATATTTCATAGTTCTTTCTAAGTCAACGGGAAGTATCCTATCAATTTTGATTCCCTTGAGATGAAAGTGTTGAAATATACGTTGTTCGCGGCATAAACGCCCATTTTTTTTTCGCGTAAATTTAGAAGTTTGATTTTTTTCACAGATTCAATTAAGGGACCGTAAACCTGAGTATATGGTATAAATTTCAACGCGATACCTCCACGCGTTCCCGAGATAAAGGGTCTTGACAGACAGACGGACAACAAAGTGATCGTAGTAGGGTTCCGTTTTTTCCTTTTGAGGTACGGAACCCTAAAAAAACGATCATCAAATTATCCTCAAAGATATAAAGGGTCTCCAAGACTTTGAATTGTTATAATTATATGTAGTCGGATCTTATAAATCTGAAGGGCCGCCGATTGTGGCACTGAGCCTGTTCGATAGTCTGATCAATATTATTATAATTTTGACTCCTATTTAGGTAATGCTTAGCCCGCTTTAGTGTTTTCACGCTACGTTGCGTCGGTATCGGTATCCGTACAACAGTTTTCAAGAACGTATAGGTAACGAACAAAGGGCCGACAGCCTTTTCGTTCCTCAGATCGAAAGTAGGTATCGCAAATTGGCTTCAAGTTGAGTGCATAATAAAACGGGCGAAGCCTTACGAGATAAGAATGCGCGGCAGCTGCAGGCCGGCCCGGTATGCACACCTGCCGCGCGCGCATCTGCCGGCCACCGCTCTCTCTCAACATGCACAAGTATTCATATCCATTCCATTCTGATACAAATCAAGCACAAACAAAAACAATTTGATAACGGCTCGGATTGGGCAAATGAATATATTACCGCTAATTCACCAGTACTTTGTTGCGCTGTCAATTTTGGCACACGCGCATAAGGAAAATTTTTCGAAGTTAAGGTCTTATATAATAAGCGAGTTATACGAGGGGCGTTCAAAATATTCTCGGTATTGATATCTTACGACCTCTTCTAAAATTTCTTTCGTTACTGGCCGCTAAGGTTTATTCATTGACATTAAAAAAAAGTATAATTCGAACCGAGATGGTCTTTTGTTTTTCTGCAATTGCTGAACAAACATGAACATCATGTGCGAATTGACAATGTTAACTAAATTAGAACATCGATGCGTGATAAAATTCTTGACAAAACAGGGTAAAAATCAAAAAACCATAAAAGAGGAAATGGATTGTGTTTACCGTGAGTCTGCTCCTTCTTTATCTACCATTCAAAAGTGGTCAAGCGAGTTTAAACGCGGAAGGGAGAGTATTGAAGATGACCCTAGACCTGGCCGGCCTGTAGTAGCTACTTCACAAGAAAATATTGATAAAGTGGAAAAACTTATATTGGAAGATGGTCGAGTGAAGGTAAAATCTATAGCACAAGTAACCAATCTCTCTATTGGTACCGTACATGATATTATACATGACCATCTTAATATGTCAAAAGTAAGTGCAAGATGGGTTCCTCGAATGCTGACTCGGCTTCAAAAAGACATGCGTGTAGCTTGTTGTTCCGATTTTATTGACCTGTGCGGTGAAAATCCTGATGAGGTGCTGCAAAGAATAGTTACTGGAGATGAAACCTGGGTTCATCATTATGACCCAGAGAGTAAACAAGAGTCCATGCAGTGGCACATTAAGGGTTCAGCTCATCCCAAGAATTTCAAGGTCATCCCTTTAGCTGGCAAGGTCATGGCCACGATATTTTGGGATTGTGAAGGAGTATTACTAATCGATTATAAAGAAAAAGGTGTAAATATCACAGGACAGTACTACGCTAACATTCTACGTCAATTAAAGGATGTAATTAAAGAAAAGAGGCGAGGAAAGTTAACCAAAGGTATTCTGCTTCTGCATGACAACGCCCCCGTCCATACTGCTCATATTGCCAAGGCAGCTATTGTTGAATGTGGGTTTAAAACTGTTACTCACCCACCGTATAGTCCGGACTTAGCCCTCAGCGACTTCTTTTTGCTCCCCAATCTTAAAAAGGATCTGCGTGGAAATAAATTTTCTGACGATGAAGCATTGAAGGCGGCAGTGGAGGAGCATTTTTACACGAAAGATAAAAAATATTTTTACGAGGGATTAAAAAAAATAATTGATCGATCTTTTAAGTGTATGAACATAGGGGGGGAGTATATTGAAAAATAAAAATATCAAACTTTTCGTACTTGTTTGTTTTCATTCTCATACCGAGAATATTTTGAATACCCCTCGTACATATATCGTCGTTTGCACTGTTAAGTGACAATTTGTGAGATTTATTGCAAAATAAAAGTTCACTGATGATCAGGCAAAAGTGTGCCGCTGTTCAACATTTACCTAAGTTAGCTATAGCGTGGTGCGGGTGCGGTGCGGTGCGGGCCAATAGTTGTGACATTTATACACTCAGGTCATTCTTCATCTGAAGTCACATCGATAATTCACCACTGGTTCTATGCTACTATCGTTATGTAGTCTTTTGGTTTTGATTGGGCATTGGTATTATTAGTGCTTGAAGGGGACTCGCATCTTAACATTCTTAACCTGTATTTAGCTAGGGGGCTAGCCAAGATGACAATAGTTTGCAGAAAACGAAAGGAAACTCTAAGATAAACGTTAATAATAGGTACATAGGAATGATAGCGTTTCGTTTAGTTTTCTGCAAACGATTGTCATCTTTGCTTTGCCTGGGCAGATTAATTAAATTGGGTACCTAGTCGATTGGGCATTGCCATTGAAAACTCTTCGAACTGTCATTCCAACTTAGTATCTGGGACAAGTATATTAGGTAAACTCTACGGAGCATAATAATAATATTATGGTGGCCGGTATTTGTCTCGTCGAATGACGTGTCAGGCGCGGATTCTCGTAATTCGTATAAATAATGTCCTGTAAAAATGCTCTTCTTCTTATCATTCTGATAAGATTACAATAATCGGTAGGTACTTATTCAATGACCGTTGTTGCGCGATACACGGCTCGTGCTCGAATCACCGAGTCCCGTTTACATTTGAACCTCGCTCAATGCTCACATTGCTCAGTGCCCACTCTCAAAGCATCTTAAGATTGTTAAGCATCCCGAGCCGAACAGACTCCGGAACAGTTGTGTTTGAAAGGAGATGCTGATGGAAAAAACATCTTTTGTCAATTATATCGCAGCGTGGAGGGTGCGCAAGAAAGACGAGTTTTTGCGCTGACACCTGGGCATAAACTCACCACACCAATATAGTCTCTATTTGTCAAAACATAGGAGTAATTATGCTTTGAGAGGGGATGCAAGCTGTAGACTGTTATTTTTATCTGCCACCTTCCAGAATCGTTTTGAACTGTAGGTACTGTACGGCGGCGGACATATGTCTTGTGATGTATTTTGTTGGACCCTCGAACTCGATTCATGTTTGAGATAACAACTTATTTCAAGCCTTATTTTGCTATGTATTTGCGAAAGAAATTAGCATGTTTAGTAATTAAAAGATTTCAGGACTATCACTCGCAGTGCATCTCGCTCGTATATATTAGTCATACTAATTGCTGCGAGCGCGAACGATGCGACGGACGAGAAGAGATGTCTGAATTAAATCAATTTTTATAGTTGTAATAGGCCTCCATCATGACATAGAGAAATATAGTAAGACAAGAGTGCTCACTCCATACATCAGTTCAGACTATTAATTTCAGTGTCTACATCTAGCATCGAGTAGCGGAACTATCAGTACTGCTACTTGACAATAGATGTAGCAGTACTGATAGTTCCCCTACTCGATGCTAGATGCTAATAGTCTTTTTGGTACTAAAACTGATGTATGGAGTGAGCACTCTATGTATTTTTTTCTCTATGATTATGAGTAGGTACCGATCAGTTTTTATGCAAGGGAGTTACCGCCTACTTTTCTCTGACAGTACATTTGCACAACAATCGATCGGGTATATACATACATCTCGTAGAGCGTGTTTTTAAAGACAATGCTAATTAATCGATGTGTTGATACCCTATATATGTATAGTATAGGGCCTTATACTTACTAGAATTAGAACAATTATCTTTACCAGTCCTCACAGGAATGACCCAGTGGACTATAGACCTTATCTGAACACACAAAGGTAAACCTTAATAGGGCTAAAAGTAGACGAGACAAACTTAGCTTCAAATGACTGGTGCAGAGAAAAAGTTCACCTTATATGACTCAAGTAATCTCGCCTGAAGCCGTTTCTCGGCTGAATACCTGAAGCGATGCTTGTCCGAAGCCCCTGGTGGGCAGGTGGCAGGTGGCCACGTGTCTGCCCCCCCCCGAGCTCGCACCGGGCCGCGCGCGCCAATCACGGCCCGCGCCGGCGCGTATATACCGCGCGCTGCGACTGCCTGCGACACTCAGTCTTCAACCCCCAGGCGAACCGTGCGTTGCTCGCAATACCGATCTCGTATATCTGTGTAGTCGGAGTTTGTGTTGTGAGTGAATTGTTAAGTGCCATCATGATTATCTGCCTGTCTGGATTCGTTATCGCCGGGTAGGTGTTTAATGTTGTCTTCGTATTATCGTTTGGTTTGATGTAAACACAAATCAGCTGTGCTCTGTGACGTTTGGGAGAACTAACTCGTAAAGTTTAGTGTCGTCAATAGTCACGGTGTTTGCACAATTTGGAATACACTCGTGAGCAATTTAAATAACTTCCAGTGTGACACTTTTATTGACGCGTTGTTTCATGCTCTACTTATTGATGCTAATGTTTTGGGGAATTAAAAGTCAGTAACTTATGAATCATAATAAGTTATGATATAATATAGGTTGGGGATATGCAACCTATATTATCGGTCGCTAAAACTTTTAACATACCAAATTTCATCTAATTCAGTTCAGTGGTTTAGCCCTTTAAAAAACAGATACGTAGGTATTTAATTATTTGTTTTTTAATACGAAATATATTTATTAAGGACCTAGCTGTGTTTCGATTTTTATTGTGTAATGAAACTTTTAACTCTAATTTTATATAGTATTTTTCAAACTCTATGGGTACGCTGACATATGTCATCTCAATACAATGTGCGTTTTTAAGTTATACATATAAGACATGGAGATGACACCTGTCAGATGTTTGTTGACCAAGGGGCAAGGTGAATGTATGTATTAATAACTGTTGTGTCATTGTTTCAGGGCTTCCCCCGCGCCACTGTCCTCCGCCCTCCTGCGCGCCGCTGACTGTGTAACTATTGCTACTTTACCTATACGTTTCACCACCCACCCTACCCTACCACTTTACCTTAGTCTGCTGCCGACCACTATCCTGCCTAGTAGCCCATTGGCGATCCAGGGTTTAAGAGAATTCGTTTGTGTGATGATGATGAACATATATCGCTCTTCATATATTTGATTGGTAGACTCAGGCCCGGATCTAGGGTAGAGCGAGTGGAGCGGCCGCTCTAGGCGCCGGATGGCAAGGGGGGCGCCAAAATGGCAAATGAGAAAAAAAGTTTTAAAAGACGCGAGTGTGGCTGGGGCCCAAAATACGCTTGAAAACTTCAACGCCAAAGCCCGATTTTGCTCTACCCTGATCAAGGGCTCGGGCCGGCACTGGGTAGACTTTTCTACATTCACAATTAAATATAAGTTTTGGTGCATGTACGGTGTACCTGTCGGATATGAAACCACAACACAACAACCACATTATTTATTGGACAGTTCACACAACTATCACAACTATCACCCACCTACCATGTGCCTACTTCAAACATAGCCAATATTTAGATAAGTATGCTAGCTAAGTAAGTGAGAGTACCCAACAGCAACGTGTATGTTGTCCCGCAGAGCACGTCGGTGCCCGCGCCGGCGGCGGCCGCGCCCGGCGGCGCGCGCTACGAGCCGCACCACCAGCAGCTGCTGCAGCACTTCGCGCCGCCGCCGCCGCCGCAGCGAGTGGCTCTCAGAGGTATACACTTTTCTACATTATAAGCAACAACGCCGCCTGTTGTCTGCCTCTTAGGGCCACTTGCACCATCTCACTAACCCAAGGTTAAGGGGTTAAAACGTTAAATGAGTGTCAAATTGTATTGGTAACCATGGTAACTCCAGGTTTATCCGTTTAACCCCGGGTCAGTGGAATGGTGCAAGTGGCGCTAAATCAACTATTTTTCTTTAAACTCTTATCTATTAAACAAAAAGTATTGAAAAACTAATTATAGCTTTTATAGTATTCCTTTTCCGTTATATAGAAAAATCGATAACGTCTGCAGAAAAATACTTGAAAATGTTGAAGCTTTACATATATACAGATCTTTATTGGTAAAATACGTATTCAATTCTTAAAAAATAAAAATAGTGTATAATAATTTAATTGACCGAAGCGTAGCGAAGGTCTACGTTTTGACTCGGGCATTTTGCTTTTGTATGTCCGGATGTTCTCCTCTACAGGTCACAATTCTCAACCGATTCTTGTGAAATTTTGTGACCAGATTCTATGAGTAAATAAAAAAATTTTGTCGATCCAGTTTTTGGAAATTTTCAAAAATGGAGGAGTTGTGATACCTCGCGCTTAAACAAATAGTCGTATCGATATCATAATCATAGTAAATGGCAAAAAATGCAGAAAAGTTGTATTGCTGGTTTAGGCGGTATTTAGATATTTAGTTTGTACTCGAGAATGAGTAGCCGAATTTCGTCAGCTTGCCTAAGAACTATCATGGCGCATTTTGTAAACAATCGCTTTTTTTGTTTGCACACAGAAAGTCTGGGTTCGATCCCCACTAAGACATAACTTTTTGTATTTTTTTTTCACTTAAACTTCGTAATTTTTTTTATAAATTAAAATCTTTGTATTGTTGATTGATCAAACCGCTGTGTGGCGCTGTCATCGTGCACGGTGCCAATAAGCTATGCTCGCGAGGTCTACAGCTCACAGAGCCACTAGTATAATATTACAGATTATTTAAACTTACTTACTGACTTTATTGAACTTACTGTGAGACACAATTTGATTTGTGTGAGATGGCCCCAAAATATGTACCTATCTGAAGGCATGAACGTCGGCTGACGTTGCTTATGTTCGGCAGGCGGCACGAGATCGAGCAGCAGCTCCGCGGAGTCGGTGTCGAGCAGCAGCGCCTCCCCCCCTCCCCCCGGCGCGCTGGCCGCCCCCCTGCCCCCGCCGCCCCTGGCCGCCGCCGCCGCCGCGCCGCTCCACGCGCGCCTCTACACGCACCCCTACAGGTGAACACCGCCCGCACCCCGCCAAGCCAATTAATCGAATGAATGCAATGATAATATTTTAAACATTCGTCGTCATTTATAGTAGGAGATCCGGCATATATGGTCGACCTTCACCGATATGTCTGACGGATGAAACTTACATATTATGAAAGAAAATATGTTCCTGAACATAAATAAATAGGGTCGCCTAAAGAAATATGGTCGAGGCTATTTTTAATTAATTTTTGAAAAAAAAATTTTTCTTCAAATTTCACCGATCTGTCTGACAAACGAAATAAGTTCCAATGGAAAGTATACAACTTGTACAACATAAATACTCTTACAAGTATACAACTTGTACACTAAACAAAATTAAAACAAACTTGATAAGTTAAGCCGTTTATGAGCTATCGCTAAAAGTCTTCCCTTCTTATTTTATTTAAAAGCCTGGCAACCCTTATTTGTGACCGGATTTTCCATAAATATAATATTTGTAAAGATGGACCCTAAGCGAGCTGTCACTGTTGCCACTTTGTTTTTATGTACGATTAACAATATGTAACCACCTTGCTGTGGCCATGTCGATAAAATCATATCGATAAACTATCGACATTTCTTGCAATTTGAATTTTACTTGAAAAGTTAACCGATACCTAAAATGAACAAAAAACGCTTTTACTCTTTATCGTGGTTATTAGATCACGATTTTATCGTCACGCCACAGCAGGAAACGAAGGGAAAGTTCAGATTTTTAATTACAATACATAAATACGTACTAAAATATGTGTTCCGCAATAATTGAATCATTTTATTATATTATAATATATTCATAATCCATTAGCATTTCAATTTTGTTTATTTTTAACGAAGAAATTGAAGCTTTAATTAATCGCTTTTCCGTTCCGCTGTGTAGCGTTTATCGATATATAACATGATTAAAAAATTAATTATTCCTGCGCCGTCAAAGAGAACAGACGCGTTGGGGCCTTGGGATTTTCGCAGGCAACCCTATGCCACTGTATTCGCAATAAAATTACCATCATTTTGATTCATTGTATTCAAGCGTCAGACAGATGAGTGCAATTATCGATAAAAACTCACCTGTTTAAACACGGCAACCGGAAAAGATAGGCAACCTAGTTGTAGCCGCCGTGCAGGTCAGGAGCTCGACGACTCAAATAAAAAACTTCGATTTAAAGTAAACTGATGTAATCTTCCAAAGATACTGGTTACAAAGGGTTCTTGCCAAAACGGTTAAATGCAGAAGTGGTGGATATTGTATGAAGGCTGATGAGAGAGTGATTTATAATATTTGATCAGTACAAAAGGTGGTTTAAATTTAGGTGCCTCTAATTGGCCGCGATACAAAGTATGTGGAGCGCTCCTATTGGTGCTTAAGAAAAAGCTTCCGAATACTAGCCGAGCCCGACGGCCGCGTTTGGCTACTGCATTAGGAATATAGGTATTGAGATTTTATACAAATATAAAGGTTTCGTTCGCAACACTAAGTTGATTTATATTGTACAAGTTGTATACTTTCCATTGGAACTTATTTCGCTTGTCAGACAGATCGGTGAAATATGAAGAAAAAATTTTTTTTCCAAAAAATATTTAATAATAGTCTTGACCATATTTCTTTAGGCAACCCTATTTATTTATGTCCAGGAACATATTTTCTTTATGTATGTCAGTTTCATCCGTCAGACATATCGGTGAAGGTCGACCATATATGCCGGATCTTAGACTATTATATGATTTAGATATTTTTTTTTTAAATAATGCAGTGCAATCGACATTTAATTTTGATAATATATACTTGGTCTGAAAATGCGGAAGCTAATATGAGAGCTTTTAACTGAATAATATGGCGCATATGGCTGATGTTAGCCGTCGCTCGAAGTACAAATCCCGGCTATGAAAGGTGAACTTTCCGAATAGGAGAGATGAAAAATATTATTTAGATAGGTATCCTGACGATATACAACCGGTGAGTTAGTTGTGACGAGTCGTTTTGTATTCGCAGACGCGTGCGCACCCTGTACGCGTGCCTGGGCGAGAGCGAGGGCGAGCTGTCGTTCGAGCCCAACCAGATCATCACCAACGTGAGCGCCAGCGCCGAGCCGGGCTGGCTGCGTGGCACGCTCAACGGCAAGAGCGGCCTCGTGCCCGAGAACTACGTGGAGCCGCTGCCCTGAGCCGGCCCGGCGCGGCCGAGCGCGGCCACGTTGCCCACACAAGTCGACGGCGACGCCGAACGTTGCCGAACGTTGCCGAACGACGCCGACCGTTACCGTCCGTCCGGGCCGTGCAGCTTCCCCGACGCTGGAAGCTGTAGTACCGCTATTGCCCCCCCGGGCGCCACACGTACCATATCCTCGTACCTACTATGTTAAGTTGTTGATTCTTTTGTACGTCTGTATATTTTGTATATTGTAAATAAGCGTTTGTTGATATTTTAACTATTTATATTATGTTCTGGATATTTTTACCAAATATACTATATTGTACGATGTCCGTTTGTGGATGTATTATACAGATTAATATATATCCTTGAGTTTTATTCCCGTCTGCCCCGCGCCCGCCAACACGAGCCGAGCGAAGCGCAAGGGCACTACCTACCTTTTGTGGAAGCGCGTCATCGTTTTTTGAACCTTCATAACTTCGGTTTGGATTATAAAAATAAATAAATAGATCGTTTATTTCAGACGTAAATCCATCGGGGTTAGTATTATTATAACTAAACTTAAAATAAATAAATACCAGAAAACCCCAAGAGAGTAATTACCGATAGTATAGACAGAAATTATACCTGATAAACAAAATTCTCGGGATATGATGTCAACAGTGGACTTATTAAACGTATAAAGTTTAAATTGCATTGCATTTCTTTGTAGTTTTACATGTATGTAAAATGTATAATTATATTAATTATTGGCACAATAGAGAATATTTACTTACTTACTCTTATACTTTGGTATAAATAGAAAAAACTCCGATTTCGTCACTGACTCACTCGCTCACTGATGATCATCAAAATTCTTAGGGCACTTCCTGAGGTCCTAGAAAGCGGAAATTTAGCATGTAAACTAGTATTTCAATTCGATCTGTAATTATTCGGTATTTTTATTTAAGATAATTAATAATTACGTAGATGCTCCTGAACTTCTACATAATATACCTAGGTTTTCGAGTGCATCGTATTTGGCCTCGTAGAACAGAATGTGGTTGTCGGAGCAAAATGCTGTTCAGTGTGGGAATATGTCCAACTAATATGCACAGCAATCATATTTACTTATATTAGACGCGCATAGTCATAGATGGTCATAGTCATATTATTTATTATATTTCCAATATAACAGGTCAAATCATGATACAATTTATTTATTAACTGTAAAAAGGTTAATAAAATAATTAACTAAACATTTATAAATTCATCGTAACTATAAAACGTGTGCTCAAGAAGCCAACTTTTTAGTTAAAACTAATCAATGAAGGAGCCGAGGTGATTGTCTCAGGTAGCCTATTGTAAATAGTTGGACCCATTACGTGTGTTACCTTGTTCGGCCGTGCGAGTCTTCTTTTATTTATTTATTTATTTTATTTTATTCTAAACAATATACATTGTGTCGAATAGTAGTAGGTACATGCATATAATTTGTACCGGAAGCAGTCTGCTTGGGTTCCGTAAAGGGCGACCGGAGTCCGCGCGTGTTTTATATCCAGATTGGTTCGTGTGTATGTAGATTGCTATCTGGTATATTAGTATTGAGGGTAAAGTTAGAATACCTAATTATTTAAAGTAAGGCCTCGCCGAGGTATCTTGGGCCACCTGCGCTACCGAACGCACGGCTCTTTTTTGTAGCCTAAATGCTCGCTGCCAGTCCGCCGCGCGCCCCCATAATTCCGCACCGTACTGCAGCAGCGAATGAACCGTGGCGAAGTAGCTGGCTCTCACGACATGCCGTGGTTACGACACGCGCTAGCCGGCTCAGTGCGAAGCATGCCCCACCTAACTTACCGCACAATATAACTAATATGACTGGCCCATGTTAGTTTTTGGTCAATCGCGAATCCCAAGAAAGTGGTGACTGCCACTTGCTCCGCGGCTACACCACCAGCCTGGACCCTTAATGGCCTCGGTGTCCGGCCTCCCACATGGAAGTGGGTTTTAGTGAGATTGAGGGCCAATCCGTTCAATCCAAACCACTTGGACAGCTGGTTTGCTGCGTCATTGAGGCTACATTGAAGGACATCCGAGTTAGGAGCGATGACGATGCCGGCTACGTCCTCCGCATACATTAGGACGTCGGCTGCTGGAACGGCTTCAGGTAAATCATTAAGAAGTAATGAGAATAAGATGTTGGACACAGACGATCCTTGCGCTACACCTATTGATGTGGTCAATGTGTCGGACCTGGCTTGCCCTCCGTCTCCGACCACAATTTGAGATCGACCGTGCAGGATGTCCACGAAAAGGCTGTGCGCTTATTATAGGTATATTGCATAATTATATTGTGCATAACTTGACTTGGGAATTTTCAGCGAGTTTCAAATATAGGGTATATTACTGCGGGCAAAAAGTTGTTGAAAAATGAATGCTCGTAGAAAAAAATTGAGAACCTTCTGACAAATATTTCCGAGTTTCAAAGGTTTCAGTTATAAAACATGAAGCATAGATTATGTCTATTAAGGTTTAAACTAAAAAGACCTAAAGACAAGAGTTTTGGCGGTGGGCAATTTAATCCGGTGATGTACTTACAGACCTATGGATGCCAACATTTCTCACCAACAAAAACGGCTTATAGTACTAGATCTAAGATCCCGTTTTCTAAGGGGACCTTGCATTTTGGAGACAAAGCAAACCGCTTGGAACAGGTGTTCCTGGGGGTGATCTGAGCTAATTTCGCCCGGTTGCCGAGAGGTCCCCCCCAGCAGGTGGGCAGGGGAGGGGGGGGAAAAGTGCCTCCGGCGCGCCTCACTCTAAATTTTATATCTGCATACATCTAGCAACTATATCAAGTTTGGTGTCTTTTTCGTATAATTTGAGGATGGAGAATTCATTTCTGTGACTAAACTTTCACTCACCCATACAAAAAAATCGAGAAATTCAAAATTCAAAAAAAATCTTTACACTTTTTTTTTTGAAAATCCTCTACATAATTAAAACTATGAGGATCTGCTCTAAAAAAAAATACATGTGAATAGCCCAGTTATTCTACTATATAGAATAATAAACTTATCAACCATTTTTAACTAATAATTGTATTTAAAAAAATGTTTTGTGTCGCACGGCGGACCGTACTGAAGTAGGTATACCTACACGCATTTAGTTTAGACACGCATTTACTTCAAAACATTATTCAGCATAACGCAAGTAGGTACAGAAAGTAAATATTTAAAACAATAAAGGAATTTACAATAAGTACGATATAACTGAATATTGGATTATCCTATGCAGAATGAGTTGTCTACCTACTGGATAGTTTCACGACAGATCAATTTTTTATTTAGTTATTGTGACCTTTTATCTTCTACGTCTTTTGAGATACTTATCTATGTATACATAAAAATTATACTAAATTTGCGTGTAGTGTAGGTATCTAAACGGAGGTGAATGCGGTGCAGTGCAGCGGCGCTCGCGCTCAGGGACCGTTGGTATTAGTTCCCAACATCTTTATTTAACTTCCGTTAACTTGAATCTTTTCCGCCGTCTCACTATCTGAAGGTTGTCTGGAAGAGATCGCTATTTAGCGATAAGTCCGCCTGTTGTTACCTACATTTTTGTACCTGTTCATACTTTTGTAACATTTCTTTTGTAGTGTGCAATAAAGCATTTTATTATTATTCACTTTATCTTTCATCTTAAGTTAGGTTTTTTATAATATGAATATAAAAGTAAAATATAAAAACACTTACAAAACAATAAAAAATACATATAAACACATTATAAAAAACCTAACCTAGGGTGCCGCCAGCAGCGGGGCAAGGCCCAAGCTGCCGGTGGTCAGGGCCGCAGAGAGAGGAACTGGCGGACTATCCGCGCCGTTTCCAAGATCACCGCCTTCTGCATCTGGCGCCTTCTGGCCCTTGATCCAACCACCTAGCGAGAGTCTCTCAAGATGTTGGTCGAGACTCTCCGCTATTAGACCGTTCACTGAAACGACTATCGGGACAATGATCGTCGAATCCACATCCCACATGGCGGTTATCTCGTGAGCCAAGTACTTACTGGACTTGTCCTTCTCGGCCTTCACGAGATTCTCATCATGGGGGATGGTGATGTCAACGAGCACGGCCCGACATTGCGATCGATCTATTATCACAATGTCAGACTTATTGGCTACAATAGTCCTGTCAGTGATGATAGATCGATCCCAATAGAGCGTGGCACGACCATTCTCGACAACAGGCGCAGGTAAATACTTGTAGTACGGTACTTCGCGGTCCACAAGACCATATAGAAAAGCAAGTTGCTGGTGAATAATCCTGGCTACGAGCTTGCACAGATTATGTCTGTGCAAGTACTCGCCGTTAGCAAGATGAGAACAACCGGAAATGATATGCCTGAGTGACTCTCCGGGACGGCGGCATGCCCCACAAATGTCGACCGTACCGTCCTTCAGGATATATTTCCGATAGTTGTTCGTCATCATTACTTCGTCCGCAATTGCACAGGCAAAACCCTCGGTTTCTCCGAAGAGGTCCCCGAATTGTAACCAGTTCACCGACCCGAGCAGGTCCACATCGGGTCCCGTGAGGGCCTTGTAGAACCGCCCGTGTAGCACCTTACTCTCCCATGCCGCCTTGCGATCCGCAGTACTTAGTACCACAGGTTTGCGCCAGTTCTCGTTTGCCAAGGAGAGCGGGGTGAGGTTCCTGTCTACTGCCACCACAACACGATGCATCCCACACTCGTTGTTAAGGAAATAATTCCTGAGATTGTACACCTGGCGGTTGTGGAGATCCTTGGCGTTTAGGAAGCCTCGGCCTCCACACTTCCGTGGGATGTACAATCTCATAACTGACGAGCGTGGGTGTACCATGCGATGCATGGTGAGCAGTGATCGGACCCTCCGATCTAGGGCGTCCAGTTCGGTCTGAGTCCACCTTAGTATGCCAAAGGAGTATGTGAGTAGGGGCATTACCCAGGCGTTGAAGGCGCGCACTTTGTTGCCTCCTGACAAAAAACTGTTAAGGACTTTTGCGAGCCGACTGAAAAAGCGCTCCTTCACCGACCGTCTAATACCCTCGTCCTCAATACCCAACGACTGTGACATACCAAGGTATTTATAGGTTTCTGATTCAGAGATAGATCTGAAAGCCATTGTCTCAGAGAGTTGTAAATTTGTTGAATTTACAACCCTCCCCCGCTCTACATGTATAACCGCACATTTATCGACACCAAACTCCATGTTGATGGCACTACTGAAGACTTCGGTAGTTTTCAGTAGGTTCAACAAGTCTTGGCTATTTTGTGCAAATAATTTGAGGTCATCCATGTACAAAAGGTGAGAAATGACTTCACCCTCTCTCCGAAGCCGGCAACCTAGTCCCAAATCTTTCAGCAGGGTGAGGTTCATGAGGAGATTCAGAGCTAGGCAGAACCACAGGGGACTCAGACTATCACCCTGAAAGATTCCTCGCTCAATCCTTATAAAATCCTGCGGGCCAGAGCGGTCATCCCCGCCTCCTGGTTGACGAAGGACTGTGGTCCACTGCCTCATACACGCGCTTAGGAAGGCTCTCAAAGCTGCATCAACTTTATACAGCTCTAAGTCCCTCCCCAGCCATGAATGAGGCACCGAATCATAGGCCTTCTTATAGTCAATCCAAGCGGCTGAGAGGGCCCCCTTGTTCCGCCGGATTTGTTGGCATATGGTCATGTCTATGAGGAGGAGCTCTTTAGTACCACGGGACCCAACCCTACATCCATTTTGAGCGGAAGCCAAAATATTGTTTGCGACAATGTGCGCATTGATTTTTGCTCTCAAAATGGATGTAAGGAGCTTGTAGAGTGTAGGCAAGCATGTGATGGGTCTGTAGTTTTTTGCTTCCGTGGTACTACCGGACTTGAAGAGCAGGAAGGTGACACCAGTTGTTAAGGAAGGTGGGAGAGAACCAAGCTCGAGGGCTTGTTGGAATTGTGCTGCCACTTATTATTATTATTTATATATTTCATTTATATTTGCATATATATCACGTCCAGAAGTAATATATTAATGTAATCTACAAAAAGAAGCATAATAACTTATAAGAAACCATCAAAACATACTTAAAAATCCTAAAAGCTGCATACTGCTCTTACAATGCAGGTACGCCGCGCGACATAAATATTTTTTTTTACAGAGTTATAAAAGAAAAATGATTGAGAAGTTTACTATTCTATATATAAGGATAACTAGGCTATTGACAGGTATTTTTTTTGTAGAGCTAATCCTCGTAGTTTTAATTTTGTAGAGGATTTTCAAAAAAAAAAAGTGTAAAGATTTTTTTTGAATTTTGAATTTCTCGATTTTTTTGTATGGGTGAGTGAAAGTTTAGTCACAGAAATGAATTCTCCATCCTCGAATTATACGAAAAAGACACCAAACTTGATATAGTTACTAGATGTATGCAGATATAAAATTTAGAGTGAAGCGCGCCGGAGGCACTTTTGCCCCCCCCTCCCCTGCCCACCTGCTGGGGGGGACCTCTCGGCAACCGGGGTAAATCAGCTCAGATCACCCCCAGGAACACCTGTTCCAAGCGGTTTGCTTTGTCTCCAAAATGCAAGGTGGTGGACCTTAGATCTCTTGCTATTAGGGTTGTCACTTTCGAATTACTTACCCAACTTCGCAAGTAAAAGAAGGTTATGTTTGTACACTAAAGTAAGTTCAGAAATATATACTGAATTTAATTTGTCTTATTACCCTTTATTTAGATGTTTTATCCCATTAACGCTGGTAAAATACAGCAATAATCATATTTTTGGCCATGTAACAGATTTTCTGAAAAGTGACAACCCTAGTATTTGTAAAATGCTTAGGCGAGTCTTGTATGGAAAAGGGCAAAAACGGGTAGGTAACATTGCCCACCCAATTTATTCAAAAGTTTATATACTTAATTATCGCTGAGTTATTAACAGGGAAGGGTAGGATTGCCCAAAAACTTTTTGTGATCCTTGGACATCATCGTCATAAATCCAAATCTACAAGAAATTTTCGACCCCTTGCTGTTCCAAATGCTTCGCGTAACTACAGACAGAACAGTTTTTTGATACGTGCTAGTAAATGTCTAAATAAACTTATGAAGGAGCATGACATCGATATTTTCAACAGCAACATCCTAACTGTGCGGCGTATCCTGACAGAGGAGTTTTTTAAATGAGCATGGCTTATTGGAATTTGAAATTTCATTGTGCTGTTTTTTTTTTGTTTGTTTCTATTGAATCTTCTTTAGTAATACGAATTCTAAATTAGTTATTACTCTGCCTTTGGCGTTGAAATGAATGTGTAGTGCAATAGTGCTAACCACCAATTGTTTTTCTTAATCTGTATTTACTGGTGAGATCCTGTAATTGGCTTTTTGTATCACATTTATAAAACCTATTAACATGTTAACAGCTGTTGGATCTCCGAATAGTAATAAATAAATAAATAAAAGCAATATTTGAGCACCAAATTGACGTGGGCAATGTTGGCCATAACTCCGGATATCTTTGCTCGCCCTCTAAAACGCCAAAAAAGTGGATAAAAGCAAGATTAAAAAAAAATTCTTCAAATAAACTGACGCGTTCGATCACAATGGACGTGCTGAGCAAAAAAAAAGTCATAGGTCATATATTTTTATGGAGAAATTCGTGTTTTTTCGAAAAAAGCGGGGCAAAGTTGGCTACAATGACGGTAACTATTAAATAAATAAAAAAACCCCTACGCAGTACGCTTTATGCCAAATTACACCATTTTGAAAAAGAGCTGATACTCTTCAAACTGCTGGATAGGTTTTTATCAAACATATCCACCGCAAGAAAATACGCTTTCACGTAAAAAAATCGCATCGAAATCAGTCAATCCGTTTGAGAGCTACGATGCCAGAGACACGCCATCAAAAAAATAAAATGATCCACCTTGATGGTGCATGTACATGCACCATCTGATTAATGATAAGTCTGAAAGTAAAAGAAATTTGCTTTATTACAATATATAATATTTAGAACAGTTAACCAAACAATAAACAATTTGAATGAAATGGGATACACTCTTATAAGTAAGAAGCATGCATCTTATCGTAGTACCGGCCCCGCGGGCGGGATGCGGGCCGTGCCGTGCGGGGCCGCGGCCCGGGGAACTCGGAGAAGCATATGAGACGATCCATCACACCAAAGCAATACAGTACTTAGTAGTTTATGTACAGCATTTTTGGAATGACATATGTATCTTGTGATGTAGCAATAAGACAACTGTTTCAAACTGATTATGAGCCTTGTAGCTTGAAATATTTTTATTTATTTATTTATAAAGCTTCAAATATCAATATACAGAAAAACATCATAAACCGCGGTTGACCTTTCTTCCAAATCATTTAATTTTGAACCGGAGCTGGTATCAGCGTAATTCGTCCCATTCGTTTTTCGTTCATTTCTTATGTCCGTCTCATTCTGTGTTCGTCACTCATTCTTTATTCGTCTCGATCGCTATATGTCCCTATCGTCTTAAGTACAATTATGTAACCTGTCTCTTTCTTAACAAGTCTTTTTCGTTTTTTGTCACGGTCTTCCTAGGACTCATTCTTTCTTATTCCCTTTCGATTTTTGTCTCATTCACTTATTCGTTTCATTTTTTTTCATGCATTCGTTATTAGTCACATTCGTGATTAGTCTCATTCATTTTCAGTCTAATTCTAAGTTCGTTACATTCGTTTTGCGTCTCGGTCACTATTTGTAACTATCTTTTTCCGTCAGTCTTTTTTTTTTTAAATTATATCTTATTGACCGAGTGATCGTCATAATTTCATGTAATTTCGTAGTAGTCTGACATTTAAAATAACACTTTGAATTCTGACAGTTCATTTGCTTGGAAATGCAAAGGAGGTATGACTCTATTTATACAATCTGCGTACTTAATATTACTTTAGTACGGGACGATTAGCGAACGTGCCCAAAAAAGAACGGAACGAGATACCATTAAAGACAAAAAAAGAGTGAGACGAATAACGAAAGTGACTAAAGATAAAGTGCGAATGATACCAAAAAAGAGAGACACAAACAAAGACATAGTCCTAGGAAGACCGTGACGAAAAACGAAAAAGACTTGTTAAGAAAGAGACAGGTTACATAATTGTACTTAAGACGATAGGGACATATAGCGATCGAGACGAATAAAGAATGAGTGACGAACACAGAATGAGACGGACATAAGAAATGAACGAAAAACGAATGGGACGAATTACGCTGATACCGTGAAGTTTGCGGGCAAATATGTTCCCGGTGTCCACTTTTCTCATTCAGTTCATTGTAAAGTCCCCAATTATTTCGACAATTTTAGTTCTCGGCGCCCCTCCAAATGCTCCACTAAAATGTTAAGATTCGGTGCGTCGGATCTATTCGCGCCGTATACACTCGTCCATCGGGGCGTGCGGCGCGCGTGAGACTCAAAACTGTCCTCCGTCGGCGTCGGAGCGGTCACAGGAAGAAACAGTAGGAGAGCAGGGGGCGGCGCGGGCGCGGGCTCGGGCGCCGGTGCGGGCTCGGGCTCGGGCGCTAACTGTCGTGCGGCTCCTCCCGCTCCAGCAGGCGCCGCACGCGGCTGCAGTCCGCCAGCGACACCGCGGCGCCCGCCGGCGACGGCAGCGGCGACGCGCGCACCGACTCGCCCGCCAGCCGCGCCAGCCGCCGCAGCTCGCTCGCGCGCAGCACGCGCAGCAGGCTCGCGTACTTGTCCTGCAGCGCGTCCAGCCGCGCCGCGCCCTCCTCGGCCGCCGCGCGCGCCGCGCGCTTCAGCTCCGCCACCACCGCGTCCCGCGCCGCCAGCGCCGCCTCCAGCTCCGCCGCGCGGCCCGCCGCCGCGTCCGCCCGCGCGGCCGCCGCGTCCGCCTCCGCCCGCGCGGCCGCCAGCCGCTCGGCGGCCGCGCGGGCGGCGCGCTCGTCGCCGGCGCCGGCGCCCGCCTGCCGCTCCCGCAGCGCGGCCCGCGCGGCCGCCGTCAGCCGCGCCTCGCGCTCCGACAGCACGAGCAGCTCGCGGCGCAGGCGGCGCACGTGCTCGGCGCGGCGCTCGGCGGCCAGCGCGCCGCGCGCGAGCGCCTCCACGTGGCGCGCCGACTCGAAGGCCTCGCCGCGCGCCCTCTGCAGCTCGGCGTGGTCGTGGGCGCGGGCGGCCTCGGCCTCGCGCAGCGCGGCCTCGGCGCGGGCGCGCGCGGCGCGCTCCTCGGCCAGCGCGGCCTCGAGGCGCGCCTCGTGCTCGGGCCGCAGCTGCGGTGGCGGCGGCGGCGGCGAGCGCTGCAGCCGCGCGCGCAGGGCGTCGCGCTCGCGCTGGGCGGCGCGCGCGTGGTCCCTCAACGCTTGATTCTGTAACTCGAGTGCGCGCACCTGAAAGCGGATAATACACGAGTATAGTTCATGTCCCTCCATTAATCGTGTCGACCACCTGCTACATTAAATGAAACTGCAAAAGAGCTGAGAGTGGTGAGTGTAGAGTGTAGGCGTACAGAGTGCTGACCTGCCGGCAGCGGCCCAGCAGGCGGCGGTTGCGCTCGGCGTGCGCCTCGCGCCGCCACCGCTCGTACAGCAGCTGCGCGTGCAGCAGCGCCAGCTGCTCGGCCGCCTCCCCGCGCCGCTCCTCCCCCGCGCCCGCGCCCGCGCCCGAGTACAGCGACGACAGGTACTTGTCCAGGCGCTCGCACGGCGACCCAGGATCTGAGCCCTGATGACGACACACAGACATTTCAACTTCATAATCCAGAATGGCTTAAAAGCCATACAACCGATTAAAAATTTAGGTAATATAAAAAATTGCCATTTTAGGGTTCCGTGAAAGGAAAAAAATTGAACCCTTATAGGATCACTTTAATATCTGACCGTCCGTCTGTTTGTCTGTTTATCTCGGGAACGCGTGGAGGTATCGAGTTGAAATTACTTCCATATACTCGGGTCTACAGTCCCTCGAAGCTGTGAAAAAATCAATCACTTTTGACACTCATGGGAATCAAATAGGGTACTTTCCGTCGACCTAGAACTAGAACCCTCGGCGGGCGAGTCCGACTCGCACTTGTGCGGTTTTTGTTACCTCTGTGGCCACCTTTCCATATCACGTATACCTTCACATACCAATCGATGTTTGACAATATAACATTTTAATTACAGACAGCTGGACGGGTGAAACTAAAAACTTGAGAAAAGAGCCGCTCAAGAAAAGCAGAAAAGTACGTCTTTTAACTTTTAAAATAATGACAAGCCAATTCTCACCTCTTTTGAAAAATCATCGGGAAGATTCCTATAGAAATCGGCAATGAGGAACTCGTAGGGTTCCGGCCACGCGTCCACCGTCTGCACGGCGACCTCCGCGGAGCGCGTCGGCGCGCTCGGACCGCACGAGGCGGCGCGGCGCGGCGGCGGCGGCCCGCGTCTCGGGTTCAGCGCCCTTGCCGGCCCGCGGCGCGGGTCCAGCGCGCGCGCCAGCAGCGCGGCCGGCGGCGCCGCCTCGCTGTCCGCCCACGCGTCCTCGCCGCGCGCGCGCGCCGTCAGCTCCAGCACCTCGCGGTCCTCCACGTTCAGCGGCTCCGCGTCCGCCGCCGCGCCCGGCCCGCGCGGCTCCGGCCGCGCCAGCGGCGCCCCGGCCGGCGGCGGGCCTCCGCCGAACGGCACCGGCGAGTCCGGCCCGCGCCGCTGCGCGCCGCCCTCGGCCTCCAGCGCCGCGCGGTCCAGCGCCATCCGCGTCAGCCGGCCCGCGTACGCGTCGCCGGCGCCCGGGCCCGCGCCCGCGCCCGCGCCCGCGCCGCCCAGCGGCGACGTCTCCTTGCGCAGCGGCGACGGCGGCTGCGAGCGGCGCCCGATGGCGCGCACGGCGCTCGACTCCGCCGGGAAGCGGAACCTCTCGCGCGTCTCCTTCGCGGGCGTGTTCTCCGGGGTCGCCTCCACCGCGGCCTCCGGCGGCTCGCCCGCGTCCGCCTCGGCCGGCAGCGGCGTGTGCGGCGCCGAGTCCGCGCCGCAGCGCTCCGCCAGCGGGAACCACGGGTCCGCGCCGGGGCGCAGCGCCGAGGCCGCGCGGGCCGCGTGCGCGCCGCAGCCGGGTGCGGGCGACGCGGGCGCGGCGGGCGGCGGCGGCGGCTGCGCGGGCCGCTCGCGCTCGTCCTGGCGCTCGCGCGGCGTCAGCGACAGCCGGCGCGTCTCCGCCACGACGTCGTGCCACTCGAGGCGCGCCCAGCGGCCGGCGTCGGCCTCGCGCGCGCGGCTGCCCGTCACGAGCGCCGGGTGCAGGCGCACGGAGGCCAGCAGCGGCGCCAGCCCGCGCCGCCAGGCGTCGCGCGTGGCGGCGGACGCGGCCGCGTGCTCCGCGCGCAGCGCCTCCAGCAGGGTGACCGGGTGCGTGGCGTAGAGCGCGCGGAAGAGCGCCAGCTGCGCCAGGAGCAGATGGTCGCGCGCGGGCGCGGGCGGCGCGGGCTCCAGCTGCGCGGGCCGCAGCAGCGCGTCGGCGAGCTCGGGCGCCAGCGAGGCCGCGAGCGCGGGCGCGGCGGGCAGCAGGGCGGCGAGCGCCATGAGCGCGTACAGCAGCGGCAGCACCTCGCGCTCGGTGCGCGCGGCGCGCAGCAGCTCGCGGGGCAGCGGGTGCGGCGGCTGCAGGCGGTGCAGCCAGGCGGGGCGGCGCGCGAGCAGCGGCGCCAGCGCGAGCAGGGCGGCGCGACGCGCGCCGGGCTCGCGCAGCTGCTCGAGCAGCGCGTCGAGCAGGTGCCTGGCGTGCGGCTCGGGCGCGCGCGCGAGCAGCTCCACGGCGCGCGCGGAGCCGGTGCGCGCGTGGTAGGCGAGCAGCGCGCGCGTCAGCCAGGGCTCGCGCACGGCGCCGTACAGCGCGAGCAGCGCGGACCCGGAGCCGCCGGCGTCCGCGCCGCCGCCCTCCAGCAGGGCGAACACCTCTCCCGCCGAGCCCGCGCCCAGCATCTCCCCCCACCTGCACCACGTACAACGGAATGGATCCAAATGTCGCAGTGAGGCATTATTTAGCGTTCCTAACGGCAGAACGAAACACGCACGGCATTCGTACATATATTGGGCGCGCATGTAAGCAGTACAATGAAAAATGTATGGACGCAGACTTGTTTGGTAGTTCAGAGTTCTCTTTAAGAGAACTGTATATTCTCTATTAAAATAAGGGTGAAATGTTGCAAGCAACCCGATAGTAAGCACTAGTTAGTTGAATATTTTCTCTTTTTAATACATTTATAAGTTTACACTGTTATTATTTTTCAATTGTACCTCGATACAATTTGTAAATTAGGAAACTAATAGGTCTATTACGAAATCAATTTGTAGCTATTAGCTAAGTCGCTCATATGTTTATTATAAGACTGTTTTTTTCTCAATAATAATAAAAAAAAAATTGATACCAGTGTGCATAATGAGTTTTTATAATCAGTTCTTAATGATTTCATGATTTTATTTCTCCATCATTTGTTTAAAAATCAGCATTCTAATCATTCTTGTGAGTATACTCAGAACAAGTAAGTCTGTATAAACAAAACATAAATGATGTGCTGTTACCCTTAATTCGCCTAAATAATATGTGTTGCAGCTAATAATGATACCTATAATTTATTTCCAAATATAATTTACATTAACGGGAAAAAACAAGTCCATTCATAGTTGAGCTTTTTATTTATTAAAATTCTAAAGCCCCGTCTCCATATTGCGCTCCATGTAAACAGTACAATGAAAAATGTATGGACGCAGAATTGTTTGGCAGTTCATTAAATCTCTTTAAGAGGACTGTATATTCTCTATTAAAATAAGGGTGTAATGTTGTAAGTATAGTAGGCACTGGTTTTTTGAGTATCTTCTCTTGTTCACTCGTTATGTACAACTATAAGGTTACACTTTTTTATTATTTTTTTAATTGTACCTCGATACAATTTGTAGATAATTTATTTACAAACAAGATATATACAGTGTATTACTAAAATAAATTAAAAACTAGCTTAAATCTAAAATAGGGAACTATAGGTCTATAAATAAATCAATTTGTAGCTATTAGCTAAGTTGCTCTTATGTTTATTATAAGACTGTTTGTTTCTCAATAAAAAAAAAATAAAAAAAAAATAAAAAAAAATTGCGCGGCAAACCATCGAACATTGGCTCGCGCGGCAGCCGCGCGCAATGGAGACGGGGCTTAAAAGTAATAAAACAAATAATAAAAAGCCTTAAAATAAAAATTACAAACTATAATTAGAAACTAAGCTTAAAAATAAACTATAGATAAAAAATTTGGCCCAAATCGCCGTCCATTGACAGCGTGCCCAGAAGGCTGGCAGCATTGCCACGTTGTATGGCAATGCTGATCCGCTGTGTACAATTCATAGTTTGTGTTCACTGATCAGCAACTCAGGCTTTGTCAAGTGCTTACAAAAACAAAACAGCTACAGGCTTTGTCACCTACTAAAAAAAGATACAATCCGCATTCCGCAACAGGCTTTGTCAATCTTAAACACTAAATTAAGCTAAGCCAAGTCGCCACCCCGGACCGTGGCCAGCCCAAAAGTCCCCATGAAACTGCCAGCTTTGCCCCATTGAATTGCCAAGATCTTGTTGGACCAGATACAAACTCCAGCAGCTAATTGATAGTAGACTAGTAGTTTAGGTTACCAACTCACTTAACACTAGGGTTGCCAACCGTACTATATTATTCAGTATTGTACTATATTTTGGCTCTCTAGTCTCTGTACTATATACTTTTGGAGAAATGATATAGTACGCTAAAATACTATATTTCCGATTAAACGTATATTACACTTATGTTTAGTATTTTATCTAAAAGTACTATATTTTTTTGAAATGTACTATATTCTTGATGCCTTATTCTGGAAAATACTATATTCCACCAAAAAATTGTTGGCAACCTTACTTAACACCCAACTACGAATAAGAATAATTATGTATTAGAACATAAAATAAATTGAATTATGTTAATGAATAAAGTTGTCTTTATTTGTACTCATGACATTTTTAGAAATGCTCTTGCGTACTGCGACACACGAATCACGGGCCGAATATTAAAGCGGCGACTAATGGCCTCGCGCAGTTGCACAAACTCGTTATCAGCTCGGGTATCGAGTGCGGGCATTACTGGATATCAGCTGGAGCTGTCGCTTTGGGTGTGCACAAACAGATTAATGGAGTCGTGTCGAAAAGTGTTCGCGACCTACCAGTCAGCAGATCGGAGAGATGAGGGACTCGATGGCACCGATGCTGGTGGAATTTTGAAGTCGGTCGTATTTCCCCCTTGTATTTATTGGACGCAGCTTGGATGCAGCAGCCAAAATAAGCTAATCAAAGGTAATCTTCGCCGCGATGACAATTACCCACTGCGGCTTTGCTTCTTACTCACTGACAGACGAGCGACGACAGGCGACAGCGAGATGAGCTCGAGTGACAGTGACAGCCGTCAACAGAAAAGTCAGCTGGTGTGCGGTCGGATACTATCATTCAACAAAATTAGATTTTCGTTGAAATCGTTGAAATTTTATTTTACGTTGATGAACCTGAGGGCTGAGGGCACACTGAAATTCACATCTTTCTCTTTTACTCCAATTCAGGTTACAGCCCTTTTGTCCCTCTCAAACGTACTAACTTAAAGGAAAGATACAAATTATTTTTGTCACATATTAAAGGTATCCAAAGGTATCGCACAATCTCGAATCTTGAGTCGTTTTTAACAATGTCTCAAACTGTTTCTTATCTAAACTGTCATGATCTGTCAGATAATTGTCATCATATGTCGACCTAAAGCCTAACCTAAATAATTACTTTTCGGACTAATAAAAATCGATTTATTCAAATGTACGACAATGAAATTAATAGCTAGGAGAAACGGTCGTTTGATTTAGAAGCGTTTTGTTTAGAGTGTATTAGCAGTGTTCGGTGTCATGCTGCGGGCTGTGTCGCGTCTGTGCTGCGACGGGCAGGGACTCGAGGCGCTCGCTCGCCGGGATGCCTACAAACTATTCCGTCAGTAATCCACTCTAAGCTACTTGCTAATCTGTTAAACTATACATTAAATTCTATTGTGTCCTACATCATTTGTGTAGTTAATATGTAAGTGTATGTTGGAGTGCTAAACGAGTCCGTGTTGCAGGCTCCGCGATGCACACAACATCCACAGCGCACAACACACACAACGCCGGTGGTGAGGTAAGGTCTCTACTGATTCTGTTCTCAACCAATTCTTCCCATATTGCTAGAGAGCTCAGCTGAATATTGTCATATCTTAGCTTTGTTCTGCTTCACTAAGATTAGAACCATTTGTTAAGTATTCATAAAGCAGATATTCTAATAAATAGATAGTGTTTATTGGATTATATGAATAGGAGTAAGTAAATTATTGATTTACTTTTTTGAAACAGTACTTATCTGCAATTCTGCACATGGTCTGCTTGTAAACACTTCATATTGTACCCATAGACTTACATAATGACAGGCAGAATATAGGAACATGTGATTTGTGCTTAGCTAAGTTCAATATGATAAAAACAATATTACTTATGGATCATATGTGGGTAATAAAAACATACATTCACCTGTATAATTATATTATTTTTTCTACTCCAGCACTTAAATGTGTCAATTAAATGACTGACAGTGATATCTAAAGCAATGTCATTTGAATGCTTTGTCTATAGGCTCATAAGATGACTGCTAGCAGTCATCTTATGAGTATAATACAACTGCTTTATTTTTTGTAAAGATACAAGTTCCGATCATCTTGATTGAAAGAGGTATGTTTTCATTTACAATAATAACTCTTTTTTTTTTTTAAATAATAACTCTTTTTTTTTTAAATAATAACTCTTTTTTTTTTAAATAATAACTCAATTTTTTTTAAATAATAACTCTTTTTTTTAATAATCTCTTTTTTTTAATAATAACTTTTTTTTTTTTTTTTTTTTTTTTTTTTTTTTTTTTTTTTTTTTTTTTGCTGCAGCTGTCATAGAAAAAGTAATGTATGCAACAGCTCATAATTGGTTCTTAAAATTCTCGGGTCTTTTTTTACAAAACTCGACTACGTCTCGTTTTGTAACTTCGACCCTTGAATTTTAAGAACCCTTATTATATCACTGTTGCATAAACTACTATTATGTACCAATTTGACAAGTATTATATTCTGCTTTTGCATAGAAATTAATTCTTTACCTGTGCTCTATATTTTCAAGCGTACAAGGAAAAGAAAATACAAAACGGTAAATATGTTTTTCAAATGGTGGAGTTAATTATGTGACACCTTGAGGAGTCACTGACTTGACTTGTTGCCAGAGAGAAAATGAAAATGGAATAATAATAATGATTGTGCAAACTTTGTCACCTACTCTGGTCATTGTTGTTTGAGTTTCTATCAGCTATATAAATCTGTTCTATAAGTACATACCATCATATTTTTCCTATTTCATAAGTCTCTTAAGTTACAGCCAGTGATAATACTATGAACTGTAGAATTATCACGACTGTTACTGGCTTCTTTTGATTCAGTTGGTCCCAAATGGTATTTAATTCTCATACAATAAATAAATCAATAAAATAACCTCTCACACCTGAACCCTCTTTGGGTGAAGCTTCTCCAGCTCTGTCCAATGTTGTTTGTTTGTTTTTAGACATCATTATCACTTGTTTTCCGGTTGCTCAAGTCAGGTTATTAGCTTGTTGGCTGGTCGGTCTGCCTCTGCCCTACTGGTACTTACTCTCATTTTTTTACTTTCAATGTCCATCTTTTATATGAGTAGCAACTAGGTACCTCTGTCCTCTACCGATTGTAGTGATTGTGTTATTATTATATCTTTATTTTTATAATGGGAAGCTATTCACACCAAAAAATGTAGTCAATGTACTCTTAGGGTTGCACCAAACTGTGCTACAATGTAGCTAAGTTTCGTAGTTCTCTGTTGACAGACTTCACAAAGCACAATCTGACTATTAATTGTGGTCGGTACATACAAGTTGTCTTTAGGGTGGCCACTTAACTGAGCCCACTAACATTGAGAGCTTATAGTAAATAGGTGTTCTGTGTTAGACGGTGCTGAGGACGGCGGGTGCGGGCGAGCCGGCCGCGGCGCCCGCCTGCCCCGCACCGCCCCCGCCACCGCCACCGCCGCCTCCACCGCCCCCGCCGCGACGCTCGTGGGTCGCCCTAGCGGCCGCGGTGGCGCTTACCTCTTCACTTGGTGGGGTAAGTTTTACACTCTTATACATATTTCGAGTATATCATTTTTTTTTTGCACAAATTAGATACTTAAATGTTGTTTCTGGGTAAGTAAAATAAATGAAAAAAAAAAAAGAATATAACGAGGTAACAACTTACCCCTAAAAAGCGATCTCTTCCAGCAACCTGGTCCTGTTCGTTCTTTACTCATAATGCTTTTGTTTTCAGGTGTATTACTTCAGTAAGATAAAAGATGACACAACAAAGAAGGAAGTTAAAAGTGAGTAGTTTAATTAAAATATGCCATGATCCATTGTTAACTGGATTAGTATTGTTTTTACTTAGGTAGTCAAAGTATGTGTGGTCAGCAAAAGTTGTCGCGTGTGATAAACGATGATGGCCGGGTTCGCAGAGTTAAAGCCGGAAGACGAGCACTCGGAGGAGGGTGTATTGTACCCGGCGACCGGCGCCTCGCTCCCTGCCCACGTGGAGTTCCTCGTGGTGGGCGGCGGCACGGCGGCGTTCGCGGCGCTGCGCGCGCTGCGGGCGGCGCGGCCCGACGCGGCGCTGCTGCTCGCGGGCGCCGAGCGCGCGCCGCCCTACATGCGGCCGCCGCTCAGCAAGGAGCTGTGGCGCCGGCCCGAGCTGGCCGCCGCCGCCGCCGACCCGCTGTCGCTCACCTTCACGCAGTACAACGGCAAGCAGCGCCGGCTGGTGTACGAGCCGCTGTCCTTCTACACGCCGCTGGAGCGGCTGCGCGAGGGCGGCGCGGGGGCGGGGCTGGCGCGGGGCTGGCGGGTCTCGAGGCTCGACCTGGCCGAGCGCAGCGCCGAGCTCAGCGCGCCCGGCCACCCGCCCGCCACACTCACCTTCGACAAGTGCCTCATCGCTACTGGTCAGTCGCTAACTCTTGTTCATGTTTGTTCTTCGAATGGCAAAATGTTATTATTTTCCTTTTTTTCTCTACTATAATACCGACACAAATTACAAAGTTAAGTTTTATTATGATAGATGATTCAGATGACGTTTCAGATTAGGCCGTTTGAAGGTTTTTTAACCCTTATGCTACGTGAGTTTTAGAGTTCGGATTTTTTATTTTTTTTAACTATTTGCCTACCTTCTTACTTTGCTCTAACTAATATTTATTTATTTTTATTATGGAGATCCAACATCTATCAATACAAAGTAGCACCAGTGAATAAGAGATGACAAGCCTATTACAGGGTCACAATTACACCTAATAATAATATTTACATAATAGTTATACAGGGTGGATTTTCTTTTTGGGTCAGTGAGGGCAGCTACCAGATCCCGTGCTGCTACGATAAAACGGTCTTAGAAGACCTTCCCTCGATTTCAAATGAATGAAGATTGACTTTTACAGATTTTGGAAAAAACATACAGGATGCGAGAAAAAGGTAATTTTGACAAACTCTTTTTTTGATGCTAATCGATCCCATTCCTATTGAGGATCAAAAGCTTGTATGGAACCAACAAAAAAATTCCGGTTAGAAAAGCCACAAATCGAGGAAAGCTTTTCCCATACAATTTGTATGAAAATTATTAAAAACTTTTTCCATACATTTACTATGGAGAGAACGTGAAATTTTATTCACAATTTTCTATCTCGCCCATCAGTCCTACAGCAATGTCTTCATACAGTATTATGATCCTTAAATGTAACAGGACTGACCGGGCAGATAGAAAATTGTGAATAAAATTTCATGTTCTGTCCATAGTAAATGTATGGAAAAAGTTTTTATTAATTTGTGGCTTTTTAGTACATTACCGTAACTTGATCCCTAGGATTCTATTGATTCGCGTTGTATGTTAAAAGTCGAGAGAAAAGTAGAGAAAATGTTTATTAATGTTAAAATGTTAATAGTTATGTGATTGTTAAAAGTTATGTTATAAAATGTTATTCAATTATCTGGGGGCACGGTAGTGCCCCCGCCAAGACGAGCAAAGCGAAGCGCAAGGGCACTACCTACCTTTTCTCGAAGCGCTTCGTCGTTTTTTTTAACCCTCTTAACTTGGGTTTGGATTATACCAGATAAACAAAACTCTGGGGATATGATGTCAATAGTGGACTTATTAAGCATAAAAAATTTCAATTGCATAGCTCTTATATTTAAGATTTTATTAATGTCTAAAAAACCCCGATTTCGTCACTGACTCACTCACTCACAGTTGATCATCAAAACCTCTAGGGTACTTCCTGAAGTCTTAGGAAGCTGAAATTTGGTATGTGAGATAATATTAGTCCACAAACAACAAAAAAATTTAAAAACTTTAAATTATTAGCCCCTAAGGGGGTGAAAAGGGGGGTGGAATTTTGTATGGGAAATCAATAACCGCGGAACCGATTTAGTTGAAATTTGGTATGTAGATAGTTATTGTTATGGAGAAGGATATAAAATAGTTTCAACCCCAAAATCATCCCGTAAGGGTGAAAAGGGGTGAAAAAAGGCGTTAGGGGAAAAAGGGGGTTGAAGTTTGTATGGGGAATCAGTAAAAAGCAGATTGTATATAAAATATGCCCCCAGGTACGTATTTCAGGATTTTTAATAGTAAATCACCCGCAACCCTTTAAATCAGAAGATTGTCATAAGCAACTTACAAAAAGATGTGAAATCCCACCAAAAACATTTTCATGTAAAATGTTGCCAAGACGATAGTGATGGGTAGGACATCAATTTAAAATGAGTTTGTATGAGTACCTCATTTTCTAAAATGAGGTGTTACAATGTCTTACTTCAAATGAGGTGAGGTAACTAGCATATTTTCAGCGTCGACTATTCCATTAATTCCAACGGCAACAAAAATATTTAATGTATATAAATATTTATGTATTCATCACTTCCTTTATAAATAAATAAATAGTAACATTTAATTGGAGTGCAATTCTGGAGGTTAAGAATAGAACTTTTAGTAGATAGATAATTTTAGAATCAAGTAAAATGAATAGAGGAGTGAAGTAAGACATTTTTGCGGTACGAAGTACTGCGACAAATTAACAAAATGAGTGGTACAAATGAGGTGCCTCACGAGTGAGCGACTCAACACTACAAGACGAAACCATAAGGCTCGCACTGACAAAAAGTTATCAGATCTCTTGTAGAGCCAAGCTTCTAACTCTACAGGCCCTACCTTCACAGACTCTACACCTTAGTCAAAATATGTGGCTTGGCCGTTTCATTATTATAAGAACTATTTTATAATAAAAAATAATGAATAGTGAATACATGTTTCACCTAACGCCCATGTGACGAAACGGTCAAGCCACATATTTGGACTAAGGTGTAGAGTCTGTGAAGGTAGGGCCTGTAGAGTTAGAAGCTTGGCTCTACAAGAGATCTGATAACTTTTTGTCAGTGCGAGCCTTATGGTTTCGTCTTGGCAACATTTTACATGAAAATGTTTTTGGTGGGATTTATTTAACCCGAATCCATGGATTCATAATTGTTATAATGATCGAATGCACCCGGCCGCGATGGATCCGAAAAGTACACTGAATTTGGGTTAATCCAAATTATTGGTTAACGCGTCTTGCACACGCCGCACGGGGCTTAAAACGTGTTAAAGGTGCATTCCACCGAACAGGATAGGAATGGAATAGATTGGCATACAAAAATAGTATGTGAAAGATAAATGTTTTCATTTTCATACAAATTGTATGGGAAAAGCTTTCCTCAATTTGTGGTTTTTCTAGCCGGAAATTTTTTTTTGGTTCCATACAAGCTTTTGTTCCTCAATAGGAATGGGATCGATTTGCATCAAAAAAAAGTTAGTCAAAAATGACCTTTTTCTCGCACCCTGTGTTTTTTCCAAAATCTGTAAAAGCCAATCTTCATTAATTTGAAATCGAGGGAAGGTCTTCTAAGACCGTTTTCTCGGAGCGGCACGGGATCTGGGAGCTGCCCTCACTGACCCAAAAAGAAAATCCACCCTGTATATAATACGCCACCTTCGAGACCATATCGTGCAATGTAAAAGAATTGAGAGTAATTTAGTTAGTGCCCTGTATTTGTCGGAAGTACCTACATAGTTCAGGTATTGGCTCCGGCAGCACTACATATACTTGTGCACACTGCGCAGGCTCGGTGCCCGCGCGGCTGCCCGCTCTGGCGCCGGCGGCGGCGGCGGGGCGCGCGCTGGCGCTGCACTCGGTGCGCGACGTTGCCAGGCTGGCGCGCGTGCTGCAGGAGCCGAGCACGACGCGCGTGGTGGTGGTGGGCGCCGGGCTGCTGGCCGCCGAGCTGGCGGCGTCGCTGGCCGAGCGCGTGCGCGCGCGCGGCGAGTCGGTGCAGGTGGTGCAGCTGTGCCGCGAGCCCGCGCCGCTGCAGGACCTGCTGCCGCCGTACCTGGCGGCCGACGCGGCGCGCCGCCTCCGGGCGCAGGGCGTCACGCTGCTGCCCGCCCGTTAGCCTACTTTTATTTTACACGTACTATTTCGATTTGTTTTAGGATTTTACGAGTCGCGCGACCTAAGGTAGTACTAGAAAAGCCACAAATTACAAAATGTGGTGTTCAATCGTTTAGTATGGAAGCTGCGTATTGTGCCGTATTTTGATTCCTAATATACAATTTACCCTGTATCGATTCCTATACGGGGTGGATTTTCTTTTTGGGCTTTTTAGTACATTACCGTAAGTTGACCCCTAGGAAACTATTGATACTGGATAGGAATGGAATCTATTGGCATACAAAAATAGCATGTGAAAAATTTTCATTTCATTTTCATACAAATTGTATGGGAAAACTTTTCCTCGATTTGTGGCTTTTTTAGCCGGAAATTTTTTTTTGCTTCAATACAAGCTTTTGATCCTCAATAGGAATGGGATCGATTGGCATCAAAAAAAAGTTTGTCAAAAATGACCTTTTTCTCGCACCTGTATGTTTTTTTCCAAAATCTGTAATAGCCAATCTTCATTCATTTGAAATCGTGGGAAGGTCTTCTAAGACCAATTTCGCGTAGCTGTACGGGATCTGATAGCTGCCCTCACTGACCCAAAAAGAAAATCTACCCTGTATAATATATCCCATCAAAAACATTACATGTAAAAAGATGCAAGTCTCGCAACGCAATTCTTCTACTACAAAAATGTTTTGAGATGTTATGTGAAACCAAGTCGGTTATTTTAGTGAGTGCCGGGGGGTATCAATATGATATCTTTAATTTTTAATACACATGGTACGGCCGTGCGTGCGTCTGTTTTGCTCGACTTGGCGGGGGCACTGCCGTGCCCCCAGATTGTTAATAAGATTAGTAATTTGATACGAAACTGTTATTACGTAGCAATAATTTGGGCGAATCGACTTTTTTTCTTGATTTTTTGGGAACTCCCGTTTAGTGTGATGTCCAAATTTCCTTAACGATGTCGCCGTCCCTGACGCAAACCGGATAACGTTATTTTTTGATAGAGCCTATATAACGCAATGTCATTTAACAGTATCAGAATAAATGTTCGGGAACGCTGCAACTTGTTTAAACACTGCGGAGACATTTTGAGTAACATTCAAAACTGTGTTTTAGGTGAGATTGCGTCGTGCTCGATGAAGGAGGGGCGCGTGCACCTGCAGCTGCGGCCGGCGACGGCGACGGAGGGACAGGGACAGGGTGTGGGAGAGGGACAGGGCGAGGGCGCATGCGCGGAGCTGGCGGCCGACGTGGTGGTGGAGTGCGTGGGCGCCGAGCCCGCCGTGGAGCTCGCGGGGCCCGCCGGACTCGAGCTGCACCCCCAACTCGGTATCTACTATTTCTTCATCTCTCCTCGTCCACCTTTCACGGGCTGATAGCCTCGAAAGTATCTTTAGGGTTCCGTAGCCAAATGGAAAAAAACGGAACCCTTATGGATTCGTCATGTCTGTCTGTCTGTCTGTCTGTCTGTCCGTCTGTCTGTCCGTCCGTATGTCACAGCCACTTTTTTCCGAAACTATAAGAACTATACTGTTGAAACTTGGTAAGTAGATGTATACTGTGAACCGCATTAAGATTTTCACACAAAAAAAAACGATACATTTTGGGGGTTCACCATACTTAGAACTGTAACTCAAAATTTTATTTCATCAAACCCATACGTGTGGGGTATCTATGGATAGGTCTTCAAAAATGATATTGAGGTTTCTAATATCATTTTTTCTAAACTAAATAGTTTGCGCGAGAGACACTTCCAAAGTGGTAAAATGTGTGTCAAAAGCTTGTATGGAACCAAAAAAAATTTCCGGCTAGAAAAACAATCAACCCCAAATCAGTCCTGTTACATTTAAGGATCATAATACTGTATGAAGACATTGCTGTAAGACTGATGGGCGAGATAGAAAATTGTGAATAAAATTTCACATCCACTGTACTGTACTGTACCATATGTTCTTGTGAATAAACGTTCATTCATTCACGTTTTCTCCATAGTAAATGTATGGAAAACGTTTTTATTAATTTGTGGCGTTTTAGTACATTATCGAAAGTTGACCCCTAGCAAACTATTGATACTGGATAAAAATGGAATCGATTGGCATACAAAAATAGCATGTGAAAAATAAAAGTTTTCATTTTCATACAAATCACCTCTGGAGTTGCAGGCGTCCATAGGCTACGGTGACTGCTTACCATCAGGCGGCCCGTATGCTTGTTTGCCACCGATGTGGTATAAAAAAAAAGTATGGGAAAAATTTTCCTCGATTTGTGGCTTTTCTAGCCGGAAATTTTTTTTGGCATCAATAAAAAAGTTTGTCAAAAATGACCTTTTTCTCGCACCCTGTATGTTTTTTAAAAATCTGTAAAAGCCAATCTTCATTAATTTGAAATCGAGGGAAGGTCTTCTAAGACCGTTTTCTCGTAGCAGCACGGGATCTGGTAGCTGCCCTCACTGACCCAGAAAGAAAATCCACCCTGTATATGCCATATTATTCGGTTAAAAGCTCTCATATTAGCTTCCGCATTTTCAGACCGAGTATTAAATGTAAATTTTGTTTTATTTATTCATAAAAACAAAGAAATAAACAAACAATACAACTTACTAATTAAGTAAAAACAAACTATAGCTTAAAAAATTGACCTTTTTAGGGTTCCGTAGCCAAATGGCAAAAAACGGAACCCTTATAGATTCGTCATGTCTGTCTGTCTGTCCGTCTGTCCGTCTGTCTGTCCGTCCGTATGTCACAGCCACTTTTCTCCGAAACTATAAGAACTATACTGTTGAAACTTGGTAAGTAGATGTATTCTGTGAACCGCATTAAGATTTTCACACAAAAATAGAAATAAAACAATAAATTTTTGGGGTTCCCCATACTTCGAACTGAAACTCAAAAAATTTTTTTTCATCAAACCTATACGTGTGGGGTATCTATGGATAGGTCTTGAAAAATGATATTGAGGTATCTAATATCATTTTTTTCTAAACTGAATAGTTTGCGCGAGAGACACTTCCAAAGTGGTAAAATGTGTGTCCCCCCCCCCTGTAACTTCTAAAATAAGAGAATGATAAAACTAAAAAAAATATATGATGTACATTACCATGTAAACTTCCACCGAAAATTGGTTTGAACGAGATCTAGTAAGTAGTTTTTTTTTTATACGTCATAAATCGCCTAAATACGGAACCCTTCATGGGCGAGTCCGACTCGCACTTGGCTGCTTTTTTGAAATTGAAAAAGAAATTGAATATCTTTATTTCAGGTCTGTCCGCCAATATTCTGTTAGTTTACACTGTGCTTAAAAACTATATTAGTAGAGTTCATAAATTGTAAAATAAATACAATTAAATTAAAATATTAAATAAATTAACTTAAATTCCATTATGATTAAAATTAAAAGTCAATTAAATTTAGTTCAATTACAAATTACATTAAAATTATAGATTATAAACTAGAAACAAAATCACTTGACATATTGCCAAACTGATTTGACTTGCCCAACCCAGTATTTTTGAATTGGACAGTCGGATCTGCCTGCAATCATTTTCAGGATGCTGTTGTGGCTATTTCTTACCCGTCTCCACATTGATACAATTTTTTTTCGCATGATTGCATAGAAGTCGTCCGTTCGGGCCATGACAACCATGCCTGAGGCACTGCGCCATCTGGGTAGCCCCAACAGCATTCTGAAAGCATTATTATATTGCACTCTTAGGGCATTATAAGCTCGTTTAGTATACTTGAGGCGCTTGAGGGCGCTCGAGTAAAATGATTGGCTTTAAATAGCGCAATTTTTACCTCTGTAGAGCATTTCGCGAACCTGCAGGCCAGCATATTATTCCTCACTGATAATGCCCTACGCTCTCTTTCTATATCTTGGTCATCAGAGAGATCCTCGGTAAGTATGTGACCAAGATACTTAAAACTTTGCACAACCCCTCCAAGAGTAACGGGAGGTACAAAATATGGCTTAATTTGACCTGCTTTAAAGACCATCACCTCACTCTTAGAGGAGTCCTACATCAAGCCGTGTGAGTGCCGTGTGTTTTATGTTCCCGACGGTTCAACTTTACCATGGCTGTAAAGTGCTACCTGTACGAGGCTTGTTTATACGGCGGGTAACAAATAGGAAGCATAAAACATTGTCATTTAACCCAGAAGTAACACGTAATCGGAGACGTTCAAACCCTGTCTGTGCAGTGCATAATCGTTAAAAAAAATGGTATTGTAGTTCGGGCGATTTTCCGCAACTCGACGTCTGGCCCCTATTATTATATAATAGAGTATTTGAATACGATGTTAGGCGGCATCGTGGTGAACGCGGAGCTGCAGGCGCGCAGCAGCGTGTGGGCGGCGGGCGACGTGGCGTGCTTCCACGACGTGACGCTCGGGCGGCGCCGCGTGACGCACCACGACCACGCCGTGCTGTCGGGGCGGCGCGCCGCGCAGAACATGGCCGGCGACCACCAGCCCGAGCCCTACACGCACCAGAGCATGTTCTGGAGCGACCTGGGCCCGCAGCTGGGCTACGAGGTAACTACTGCCTACAGCACACGCACCACGTGACGCACCACGACCACGCCGTGCTGTCGGGGCGGCGCGCCGCGCAGAACATGGCCGGCGACCGCCAGCCCGAGCCCTACACGCACCAGAGCATGTTCTGGAGCGACCTGGGCCCGCAGCTGGGCTACGAGGTAACTACTGCCTACAGCACACGCACCACGTGACGCACCACGACCACGCCGTGCTGTCGGGGCGGCGCGCCGCGCAGAACATGGCCGGCGACCGCCAGCCCGAGCCCTACACGCACCAGAGCATGTTCTGGAGCGACCTGGGCCCGCAGCTGGGCTACGAGGTAACTACTGCCTACAGCACACGCACCACGTGACGCACCACGACCACGCCGTGCTGTCGGGGCGGCGCGCCGCGCAGAACATGGCCGGCGACCACCAGCCCGAGCCCTACACGCACCAGAGCATGTTCTGGAGCGACCTGGGCCCGCAGCTGGGCTACGAGGTAACTACTGCCTACAGCACACGCACCACGTGACGCACCACGACCACGCCGTGCTGTCGGGGCGGCGCGCCGCGCAGAACATGGCCGGCGACCGCCAGCCCGAGCCCTACACGCACCAGAGCATGTTCTGGAGCGACCTGGGCCCGCAGCTGGGCTACGAGGTAACTACTGCCTACAGCACACGCACCACGTGACGCACCACGACCACGCCGTGCTGTCGGGGCGGCGCGCCGCGCAGAACATGGCCGGCGACCGCCAGCCCGAGCCCTACACGCACCAGAGCATGTTCTGGAGCGACCTGGGCCCGCAGCTGGGCTACGAGGTAACTACTGCCTACAGCACACGCACCACGTGACGCACCACGACCACGCCGTGCAGTGTTGTGTGTGTGCACGACTGCAAGTTCATATTAATTGGGAATATTTCCTTTGTCTAATGTCGTCCTTCCTGTCTATAGTTACATCACTTTGACGGCCGGTGTTACAAATGACGCTTATTAAGTCTTTTATGCCAATTTCCGCATTTTGAAAAGTTTCCAAAAACTGGATCGACAAAAAAATCTATTCATAGAATCTGGTCATAAAATTTCATGACAATAATTGCGACCTGTAGAGGAGAACATCCGGTTCCGGACATACGAAAGCAAAATGCCCGAGTTAAAATGGAGACTTTCGCTAACGCTATGGTCAAAAAATGTAAACGACAGATTTGAAACCCCAGACATGAAATTTTATGACCAGATTCTTTGTTGAAACAAGTTGCTACGTTACCAAACATTTATTCACATATGTACAGTTTCTTTTATAGGTTCTATGATAAACTAGCGTTACTCAGTTTTCTTATGTAACAGCGACATCTTTTAGGGAATTTGTACAACAAATTAAAAATACTTCATATCGGCTCGAACATACTCCCGCCTAAATGACAGAATGTCATTTCTTAATAATAAAATAAACATTACTAAAAATAAAAAATCTTCTCTTCGATAGCTCATGTGTATACTGTCTTCACTTCCACCTTTCTTTTAATCGATTTAGGAACTTAGACTGCCAGGGCTTCCAGAGACAAATTCTCAAAATTGGAAGGTTTACTTCGGCACGGAGGCTATTCAAGGATTGTTTAGAGGCCATGAATCGGATGTTTGTTTGAATCTTCCTCTCTCTGTGTATCACGCTTTTGTTTCTCCTACACAAAACATTCTCAGTAGACCTCCAGCGGTTTGACGCTATCTCTCGATAATCGTCCTCTTCTTTTATGACTCCTTTCTCGTACAGTTTTTCTCCTGTCTCTCCTGTTATATGTATCTTTATCTCTATTTCTCTGAATTCTAACTTCTTTAGCATGTGGTTAATCTCATCTCTTAAGTACATGCTAATGAAAGTTCGATCTCTTTGCACGTCTTCGTGAATCTCTATTATTCTCTCTCGCTTATACTCGGGTTTGAAATCTCTGTTCGTCTCCGTATCTATTTTAGGTTTGTGCTTCGATTTTTCGCTCGTTTCTACATCTCGCTTGAATTCTTGCTTGTTTTTTATCTCGTAGCTTGATTCTATGCTCTTCAACTCCATGTTTTCTGACTCTTGAGATTGGTAAGATGTTCTTTTGTACTCTCTCCGCAACAACGAGTGATGGCTTTTGTTTATTATTTCTTGAAACTCTTTACTTAGTGAATGATTCTGCTCGCATAACTCAGATCTAGCTACTGGTATTGTGTGAAATGACTGTGACTTGACTTGTGATTCTTTCTGGATGTCGACTTCCGCTATCGTGTCAGTATGTGTAGGCTCGAATGATTGGGGCATGGATGGTAAATTGAAAATACTTAAGGTGTTTGCTTCTTCTGCCCATTGCTCTAGGATATCTGTCATGTCTGCTTTCAACTCAATATACACTTCCTCGCACTCGAAATAGATGTTTTGCTTAAAATAGTGAAAAGCGTCTCGTTCCTCGGGCTTCACTTGCTTCACTATTCTTGAATGATTCGCTGAGAATCGGCTCCAATATTCTTGTAAGGATTCTAGTCTGGTTTTGACATGACCGATCGTAAGCTTCTTGTTTGATATATTTTTGAAAATTTCTCTAGCTTTTAGTATTCTACCATACGTAAATTCTTGTTCCGCTATTAAATCTTGCAACGACATCTTTGTGTTTTAGAAAACATGAAATCTCAACTTGAAATATATCTCTGAAACTCGGAATCTCTTCTCTTCTAGAAAAAGAACATGGCAGGTAGCTCATTTGCACTTTAAGGATTAATTTACACACACGTTCTCACTCAGCTATTCATTCTTGTAAATTCTTGAAACATTTTTCTTGATTTTGTTCATACGACAGAAAATTCAGATGGAAATTATTTTTGTTTTGTTTGACGTGTAAAAATTTTCACATGTTCTATTTCTAAAATTGTATTTTTCCAAGTCAATGAATTTCGATCTTGTAAATAACACTAATTTGAAGCGGCGAATTTTCTGCGTTTGCTCGTGGGTTTGAAAATATGCGTTATTTATTTAATCTTTCCGAAATCTTGAATTTTAATTTTGTAATTTTTTATGACAATTTTGATGGATGGCTTCTCGAAATACTTCTAAATGTTCTAACTCACTGACACTTTACTTGATTTTAGACTCTACTAACTATACTTAAAGATCACTTTTGAATGCACTGTCTATGTCACTTAAGTCACTTCTCTTCTCAACTCGAAGGACCACTTTGTTGAAACAAGTTGCTACGTTACCAAACATTTATTCACATATGTACAGTTTCTTTTATAGGTTCTATGATAAACTAGCGTTACTCAGTTTTCTTATGTAACAGCGACATCTTTTAGGGAATTTGTACAACAAATTAAAAATACTTCATATCGGCTCGAACAATGATTAAATAGATTTTTCACACCTCCTATTCAGAAAAGAGCTTTTTCTTCCCTGCTAGGAGGGATCAAAGTGGCACTTTTCCTCCCTGCTAGGAGGGATCAAAGTGGCACTTTTCTGTTCAAGCACACTATTTTTACATTTTATTGCACATTATTTTTTTAGGTTAAATAATCTGTTTAAGCATCAGATTGTGTCAACACTAAGATTTTATTTTTTTTCCTCATAGTTGATGAGAAAAGCAGTATGTGTCACACGGTATCAAAATTATTTCGTCTTGGGCGTTAACACTTGAATCCCGCACTACGGTCAGAATTCTATTGTAGAATCCATAGCTTCATTCAGGATTCAATATACGCCCTTGACGGAAATATATCATTTTGATCCCTTGTAACACAAACTACTATTTTATTTTATATATGTTATTCAATCGATAACAAAGCAATTATACCTTGTGCAGTCCTATTTGCGTCATTTGACACATGACACCGACAACAGCAATAGAACGTAAAATATCTTGCACATCGAAATTACAAAGGAAGATAATTGCACTGCGAACGTTTACGTTTTACGTCTTTTTAGGGTTCCGTACCCAAAGGGTAAAAACGGGACCCTATTACTAAGATTCCGCTGTCCGTCCGTCCGTCCGTCCGTCCGTCCGTCCGTCCGTCTGTCACCAGGCTGTATCTCACGAAGCGTGATAGCTAGACAGTTGAAATTTTCACAGATGATGTATTTCTGTTGCCGCTATAACAACAAATACTAAAAACAGAATAAAATATAGATTTAAGTGGGGCTCCCATACAACAAACGTGATTTTTGACCGAAGTTAAGCAACGTCGGGCGGAGTCAGTACTTGGATGGGTGACCGTTTTTTTGCTTGTTTTGCTCTATTTTTTGTTGATGGTGCGGAACCCTCCGTGCGCGAGTCCGACTCGCACTTGGCCGGTTTTAATTTTTTTTTTAATTTAGGGTTGGCCGGACACCACCGTTATGAATCGTTATGAATCGGTAGTCGTCTAAGTAAATCGATATAAATTTTTCATTTTAGGTCGCGACAATTCAATTCAATTCAATGTTTTAGGTATTCATAAAATATACATTTTACACGTCAACTTTTTAATCATTATTAAATCTAGGTAAATGTTGTTATAAATCATTTTACAAGTTATTCGATATTTATAACAAACGATTATTAAATTTATTATATCGTCTTATTATTATTTATTAACCATATAATTCTAGCTTTATTTAAATCTCAAATAAAAATTCATTAAATGTCACAATTCGATACCTCAGTCTAGGTGCCATCCAATCGTAATCGCTTGCTGTGACAATCGATTAGGGTTAGTTACATCTCTGTATACGTCAGTCATAATGTGTCAAAAGACGCAAATAAGAATAATTCCAGTATAAACATTTTCACTACGACATAACAAATGTAATAAATTCCAGGCGATCGGCATTGTGGACTCTCGGCTGCCGACGGTGGGCGTGTTCTCTTCCGACGCCGTGAGCGACGCGTCGGCGGCGGCGGCCGTCACGGAGGTCGGCGCGGCGGCGGCGGCGGCGGCGGCGGCGGCGCCGGACGGCGCGCTCGTCGCTGAAGCGGCGGCGGCGGCGGACGACGCCGCGCCGACGGACAAGCGCTACGAGCGCGGCGTCGTGTTCTACCTGCGCGAGCGGCGCGTCGTCGGCGTGCTGCTCTGGAACCTGTTCAACCGCATGCACGTCGCCCGGCAGGTGCGCGCTGCTCATGTGATACTCACTAATCGGACCAAAATATTACTGATCATTTTATGAATCTCTTATGACAAACCTGTTTTTCAATACCATTTATACTTCGTAATATTAGCTTTACTAACATTTTAATAATCTTGACGAGCCTTCTTGTTGAAAAGCATCTTTGAAAAATAAGTCACGGCAAATATATGGCATACCTTTATTATAATTTACATTCTTTTGGTTTCATTAGTAAGAGTTATAATTTTTTTAAAGCTTTTTTCGATAAACAGACACTTGCCAACAATTTAATTAGCAATCTTGAGTCCTTTCTCTAGTCTAATGATTTCATCGATTTAAATCCATATTTTTTGACTTTCTCTCAATAGATAAAATTGTAACGTACTTTAAATAATTGCTTCCAAAAATGCGCAATTTTATTTTTGACGGAACTTTTTTTTTTTTTTTTAAACATACAATAAATTAAAATTCAAAATCATGATATCCGCGGTCCCGACCACGCACATCCACCTCGCTCACGCTTACGCTCAGTGAGAGTGAGAGTAAAACACGAACCTACAAGGCCTTAACAAAATTAAATATGAAGGTTGCTTGTTATGAGTAGGTAGGTAAAGTGAAGTGTGTGTATTTGGTGTCCAGGTGCTGGCGCAGGGCGAGTTCGAGGACCTGTTCGAGGTGGCGAAGCTGCTCGCGCCGCACGACGAGGACTAGCCGGGACACGCCGGGACACGCCGGGACACGCCGCGGCCGCACTACCACGCACGCCTATCTGTACATATTGCATACATACATACTACTTCAATAAACATGCCACAACTGCCTCCCCGCTCGTTTTATTACATTCATTCATAGACCAGATCCTTGGCAACACCTAATTACAGCTGCGAGTATGGCGTCAGTGTCTACAACTGATATTACTAATTTATTTACATTGAGACTATACAGCTATTTTATCACGAATTTAGTAGTCCCAAGCGATCTTAGATGGCGTTAGTAACCGGTCCGGTTGTCAAAACATTTTACGCAATCCGACTGATGGCCCGATCTCCAGGAAAAGTATATCCCATCAAAAACATTACATGTAAAAAGTTGGAAGTCTCGCAACGCTTCTACTACAAAAAAGTTTTGAGATGTAATGTGAAACCAAGTCGGTTATTTTAATCAGTGCCAGGGGGTGTTAAAACTGTATCAAATATATATCTTTAATTTATAATACAATACGTATAATGACTTGGCCATCGCACGGCTGCAAAATGACATAAGGATCATCGTCACCTATTAAAAATATTTCTAATTGAACATAACGCTAGCGCTAATTGCAGTTCGAGCATTACACATATTTACGAGTACGGTACGAGTAAAGCATTATGTGCGATTGCCAAGTCATTATATGTATTACAAATTAAAGATATATATTTGATACAGTTTTAACACCCCCTGGCACTGATTAAAATAACCGACTTGGTTTCACATTACATCTCAAAACTTTTTTTTTTTTTTTTTTTTTTTTTTTTTTTTTTTTTTTTTTTTTTTTTTTTTTTAGTAGAAGCGTTGCGAGACTTGCACCATTTTACATGTAATGTTTTTGATGAGATCTCATCTCTTTTTGTAGGCAGTCCTTCTTTTCGGGTACTCATACCCATACTATGTATACACATATCATAAAGAAACACATCTTCATTCATACTCACATCGTACATCGTAATGTACCTTTACTTTACCTACTATTTGTAGGAACTGCAACAGTAACTTTGTAATAGCATATATTTATATGGGATTACAAACTTACTTATGCAGTTCTTAGATCTTTAAAACGTGACTGATATTGCAATATTTTTAGGTTTTCTATGGCTTGATAAGCTGAAAACTACTTATGTTTAAAATTTGAAGCTTGTGGGTATACCTTAGAATTGTGATGATCGTAGGTGAGTGAGTGAGTGAGTGAGTGAGTGTGTCAGTGTCGAAAATAAGGAACTTTGACGTACAATAATTCTTAAACTACTAGTTCAAATTGAATGATTTTGAGAATATATCTTAAGCATGTTAAGCCCTATTATTACATTCAGGGTTCTAGCTTCAGCCAGCACAAAA